>NC_046316.1:73612337-73936681 GCF_009819535.1 Lacerta agilis | reverse complement strand
GCCACAGCTGTACCTATTTATCTACTTTCACTGGCATGCTTTCGAACTGCTAGGTTGGCAGGAGCTGGGACACAGCAGCAGGAGTTCATTCCGTTGTGGGGATTCAAACTGCCGACCTTCTGATTGGCAAGCCCAGGAGGTTTAGACCACAGTGCCACCCATGTCCCATGCCAGTATGCACCAGTGCTGTCAAGTATCTCGTTTCCCCCGGGAATCTCCCTTATTTCAAGCAGTTTCCCGCTGCTATCCCTTGTTTTTTATATCCCTTTAATTTCCCGTTTTTTCAAAGGAAGCAGCTCCTCTCCCTCCCCCTGCTGGCCAGGGACTGGGAAGACCTCGCCTCCTTGCAGCCTCAAAGCAAGTGGGAGCCATTTCCCGTGCTTACAGGCGTCGTAGCCCACGGGCAGCATTTCCAAAATACAGTAAGCCTACTGCGCGCGTTCACACCAGTGCCGCCCACTTTTGCTTCTGGCTCTGCCCACCACTGCCATGTGACTGTCCCCGGGATAGGTGAGGCTGCTGATCCCTTATTTTCAAATCCGAAACTTGACAGCTATGTACGCACACTGGCATGACTTCAGGGTTGGAGATCGGCCAAAGGTAGCATGCCCTTCAAAATGCCAATTTATTTTTGTTGGCATCCATCTGTCTTGAGAGACAATAGAGAAATGCCCCTTTGGGGGTAAAGTCAAAATGTTGGAAGGTTACAGCACCTGCTGTGGCCATAGAGACCAATATCAGAGAGACATGTTTTGTTGCAGGTGGGGCAGATGAAGGCATCTGGTTGTGCTGCTACAGATGCACCATGGTACTGTATTTCTTCTCTCTGCATCATTCCTCCTCTGGTCACTGCAGTGGATACATGACCTGTCTGTCTGTCTCCAGGCACTGTGCTAGTCTGCAAGGCATTCCCACACTGTGTAGAAAAATCCACTAATATCAATTGGAATGGGCGGCATAGGATGTGGCAAAGGCCAAACTAGACATCGTGTTCATCACACGATTGGCCTGTTTTGCTTTGCCAAATCACAGCCATTGGGGTGGGGGCTAAGGTAGTAATGATAAAGGTGGGGTACAAAGTGTTAGCCACCCTCCACTATATTGTAGACCTGATCACCCCTCTCCTCCTCCATGGCTGCTGTTTAGTAAAAAGGGAGAAAAACAAGTATGTTTTACAATCCCATGATGAGCACCATGTCTAGTTTGGCCCACATAGAGACTATGCTATGAGTCACGAAGTCTGGTTTAGATCTTGCTGGTGTCATGAATTCACCAATAGCCTCAGACAACCTGCTCTGTCTGCTCTTGGTGCTCAGTTCCTGTTTGCATTGGCTCGGCCTTTCTCCATTGAAACTACTCCCTCAGACATGCGCACAACTCACTGGATGCCATTACTGGACAGCTACCCTCTCTTCTTTTCTGAACAGTGGAGAGGTGCAAAGAGCTTCTTTCTGTGAGCAAGTGTGGTGGTAGCAGTGTAGGTGCCCTTTCCCCATCGACTGGGACTGGGGAGACTGAAGAGAGGAATGTCCTCACATTTTTGTGGTCATATCTCTTTTTCTACTTCTTTGGATTTAGCAGCCATTTTGAGTCATGCCACACCTCCATGGCATCGGTTTTGTGTTATGCCTTACCCTGCATGGCAGCCATTTGTCACTGGTCCCCACAGCGCTCTCTCAGAATTCCATATTTTCCCCCTGGTCTAAGAAGAGGATACTGAACTAGATAAAAAAATAGTCTGCCTTTGAATAAGTCAGATCTCTCATGTTATTATAGTACTTTATAGTTTTAATCAAGGGGATAGCCAGGAGAGCAGGATAGGGAAAACAACACAATAATAAAATAATAAAATACTACTACTACTACTACTACTACTACTAGTAATTTATTATTTATACCCCATCCATCTGGCTGGGTTTCCCCACTCTGGGCGACTCCCAACAGAATTAATGATGATGATGATGATGATGATGATGATGATGATAAAGCAATAAAACTTCAGACATTAAAAACTTCTGTAAACAGGGCTGCCTTCAGATGTCTTCTAAAAGTCAGATAGTTGTTTATTTCTTTGTAATGCCTTCTGAAGCATCTTTGTACAGGGAGTGAATGTTTTTTTTTTTAACACATCCCATGTGTGTCCTTGCAGAATACATACTATAAACTGTTGAGCAAGTTTATTCCCTTTCTAGTCATGTGCAATTATTCGTACCTAGGCATCCTGAAAAGTTGCCTAGAATTATGCAAAATAAATAGCTGAATGACTGTTGAAAATTTGAGATATGATTCATTTGATTAAATTGACCCATATAGTCAAAGTGTGAGGGACAATTTGTTTATTTTAAAGTTGAGTTTATTCATTATGTACTAGAACAATAAGGCACAAGAACATATGCAGCCCTATAGTTTATTGAGGACAATTTAATAAAATCTGATCAGGAAGTGGAGAAGCTCAGAACAGTCCATCCTAGATTACTGCTAAAGGCAATCAATTACTTCTAAAAAGCCATTGATCCAATTAAATATGCTACATACTGCTGGAGGCGATCGATGATTTAGAGTAATTAATCTAATTAAATAAACTAAAATGCTGGTTGTTACATTACAAAAGATTTCACTGCTCAACATTGTATCCAATGTTTTCAAAGATAAAACACTGGATCTTCAGGCATGTCAGCTCTTATCACACAGATGAACGGTGCTTCTTGGCCCCCAGAAGACATGGGTTATTTCATTAGTATTTTTATTTATGATGCTTGGGTCCCTTAGGATTGTGACATACATTACATCTTTCCTACCCAGCAACCGTCTCTCTGGGTAGAAAAATATACATATATACATGGACATCAACATTTTGACACTTACTGTCTCAACATCAGGTAACTCCAGAACAAGATAGGTAAAGTTTAAAGTCCAGTCAAAGGTGACTGTGGATTGCAGCACTCATCTCACTTTAGGTCAAGGGAGCCAGTGTTTGTCCACAGACAGCTTTCCAGGTCATGTGGCCAGCATAACTATATCGCTTCTGGCGCAACGGAACACTGTGACGGAAGTAGAGTGCACAGAAATGCTGTTTACCTTCCTGCCACAGTGGTACCTATTTATCTACTTGCACTGGTGTGCTTTTGAACTGCTAGGTTGGCAGAAGCTGGGAGCTTACCCCATCGTGTGGATTCGAACTGCTGACCTTCTGATTGGCAAGCCCAGAAGGCTCAGTGGTTTAAGACCACAGTGCCAGCTGTGTCCCAACTTCCAGAACAACATATAGAGAGGGAAGTGGGAAACTTAGGCTGGAGGGACCTGGTCCAGTCAGCACAGCTCTTTCCACATAGCCCTCTAACTGTGTGACAGCAAAGAATGTTTGTGTGTAGGCTCTGGGTGCAGAGACTTAGTCAATGTTGGGGTTAGAAGTGGGTGTATCAGGTTCAGTCTTGCTACAGAGTCACAGAGCATGGATGGAAACGGCTCATCTCTAGGTCTAATCCACCTTCAGAGTGGTAATTGTTAGACCCGCAAATATTCACACATCTTCAAGTTATGCAAAACTGTTTAGGGGTGAGGAAAATGAGGGAAATAGATTTTTCTAGGTGGAGGCATTTGATTGTGCTTAGTTTAGCCCAATGATGAATGCAGCTTCCAAATCCTACCAATGGCTTCTCATTATTGGCCCTCCTCCTTGCCTATGCAGAAGGAACCCCAAGGCTGGTAGTTTTTGAGAGAAGCACAGTTCTCTCTGTGGTTGGTTACATACCATATCTTTAAAGCACATTTTTACCCCCCAGAGAGTTCTGGGTTCTGTAAGACAGTTTGGTGCTGCTCTTCAGACATATTTCAGGGGGATGGGCTGAGAAAGGGTCACTTATGACAGGCTTGTAATGCAGGCAAATGTCAATATCTTCACATTTTAGGCTGGGGGGTGGGTGGTTGTCAACAACCCTTACTGTAATTTACAGTTAGGCAAATCTAGTTCTATTGTCTTCTCAAACTAATTCTGATTCAGACATGTTATACTCTTTGCTCTCTGACAGTTTAAATGGGAACCCAAATATAGCTCCAAACTAGCATTCCTTATATCTAAGCATTTCCTATACCATGACGCAGCACTGAAGTGATGAAGGAAGTATCATCTGGCAGACAGTTGGTCTTCTATCCAGCTCTTAAAGATACAGACCCTTTTTATTTGCTTTATATATATTCCCCCCCCCCCATTGTCTCCTCTTCGCCTAAATCTTGAAATTTCACTGTATCCTCATTCCTGTATTCCTGTCACGGAAAATAAACAGGCATCTTGGGTGCCATCTAGTGAACACTTTGCAGAAGTTAAAAGACATAGTCTCTTTTCTGTAAGTCACAAAACTGCCCTGTTATTGGTTCTGATGGAATTGCACTGCTTGCCAATTTGTTTTTTGAGCCCAATACAGTGTTTCTTGGGAAGAGGGATTGACTGCTGAACGACTTTAAGAATTGTAGCTCTATGAGGGGAATAAGGGTTGCCTAACAACTTGGAAATCTTAAAATCTGAAGTTCCCAGGATTCTTTTTTTAGGGAAGCCATGACAGTTTAAAGTGGCATGGTACTATTTTAAATGTATAGTGCAGTTGGCACCTCAGACAGAAGCTTTTACTGCAGAAATAGATTTTCCAGGCCTTTGGCTTAAATGCCACCCATAGATGTCTTAAAAAAAAAAAAAAACACCAGCCAAAAGTCAAAGCTCTTCACACACTAGTCCAGGCTTCCTCAACCTCGGCCCTCCAGATGTTTTGAGACTACAATTCCCATCATCCCTGACCACTATTCCTGCTAGCTAGGGATCATGGGAGTTGTAGGCCAAAAACAGCAGGGCAGAGGTTGAGGAAGCCTGCTCTAGTCTGTAGTCCCAACCTATGGTGTACAAGGTTCTCCTCCCTCCCAGTTCATCCTCACAACAACCCTGTGAGGTAGGTTAGGCTAAGAGATGGTGACTGGCACAAAGTCACCCATTGAGATTCATGGCTTTGTGGGGTTTCGAACCCTGCTCTCTCAGGTCCCAGTCCAACACTCTAACCATTTTACCCCACTGGCCCCATTTGCCCTTCCTCTCTGTATTCCTGGCTTTTAGATGCTTATATTTTAGATTGAAAGAATGATCACCTATAAAACCTAATGACTCAACTACATACAGTGTTAATTGTCTTTGCATCTAGCATACTGGTGCATAGGATCTAGGGTGGAGTGGGGTATGCTACATTTGAATCAATGGGGAATTATTTTGATCAGGCTTTCCCTGACCCATAAAAGGGGGCCTGTTACCACTAAATCCTCATTTTTGCAATATTGTTTCACTGGCTTTTATGTTGCATCTCTGTTATTTGATACTGTGTTATTGTTTCTATGTTGCACTTTTGTATACTACTTAGAGATTTTAAAAATATCAAGCAGTTTAGAATTTAACAACAACAACAATATAAAAATATTTATATATATATATATATTCAGAGTATATTTTTATATACTCAGTGCATTTTGCAGCTTCAGAGGAGGATATTTCCTTCAGACTGCAGCAGTAAAGGGAACAGTTAAATTTCCTTTCCCTGTATTCTCTAAAATTGTAACCCCTATGTTATTTGCATTTTTTAAAAAAATACTGGGAGGAAGATGCCACGAATTAAATAGCTGTGGAAGACTAAACAGTCACTGAAAATGAGAAACAAGCTGAAACTACACATGACAGCAGCAGATTCGTGTGCTACTGAAAACCAGATACAGTGGTACCTCGGGTTAAGTACGCTTCAGGTTAAGTACGCTTCTGGTTAAGAACTCCGCTTAAGAACAGAAATCGTGCTCTGGCGGCGCAGCGGCAGCAGGAGGTCCCATTAGCTAAAGTGGTGCTTCAGGTTAAGAACAGTTTCAGATTAAGGACAGACCTCCGGAACGAATTTAGTACTTAACCCGAGGTACCACTGTATTGCTCAATTGCACAGAAAGCACAGTGGGCCTGCATATACCTTCCCACAAAGAACCCTGGGAACTGTTATAAGAAAAACTGCTCCCTTTCCCTTATGGGGTACCTGGAGCCCGTATAGAGTCCTTAAGTGGGTTCCTTATAGTAGGAGAAAATAGAGGCCAACCAGAGTATATTGAGAAGCAAAGCGGCTAGTAAGCCTGATCTTTATTAAAGAAACTGTTGCAACAGGGTCCCCACTCACCACACGCAGGAGGCAGGAGGGACCCCGAACAACGGTGCGCAAGCCCTTATATAGACTTTTGAAATTGCCCACCCTGTAGCTCAAGACCACCCCCCAAAACATCATACATACATCACAGAAGGAGGCGGTCTACAGCAGAAATCCTGCCTGCCAGGATACCTGATAATGGTCACTGACTACATTACCTGGGCAGTCTGGCCATTCTTTTGTGATGGTTAATACTTTAGTTCCTGACTCCAGGTCACAGGCTCACCCTATTCATACACAAATATGCCCTTAAAAGCAGGTTTTGCAAGCAAAAAGACAATGGGAAGACTTTCCCCATTTACCTCTCTTACTGCAGAGGTCATTGGGAGAGTCAAAATGGCTTCAGGATTGCTCTCCCATACTATTTCAGACACATGGTTTGTATATTTAGATATGTGTGCATTTATGAATATTTATTTTATATTTGAGACCTTAAAAATCTTATAACAGAACTGTAGTTTACCCCTCCATTGTTGGCAGCTGCCTGTCTCAAGAGACAATGGAGTGTGCCTCCAAAGGTGAAGTCAAACAGCTGGAGAATCACAACACCTCCTGTAGCTACAGAGACTGGTAACTCTAAACTGCTGCCTCCTGCATTGTTTTTGCTGTGTTAGCAGTACCAAAGTGACCTACCTGGGTGCAAGTCCGGGCAGTGTTCCCAACACTCTTAACTTGCCAGAATTCTTGGGAAGAAATCATGTGCTTTAAATGTATAGTGTGTACACAGCCTGGGGAAGGTGGATTTGATAAAATGGCAAAGCAATGCCACTACCTGTGGGTTGCTAACTCTCCACTCACGCCTGCATTTAATTCCCACTGCTTTCCTGGTGGCACTATTCCACCAACCCAGCTTGGCTGGGGAAGAAAGCATATAGGGGAAATAGTAATAGGGAGCTGAGCAGCAGGCAGAATAGGGCTGAATATTTGTGGCTCAACTTATTTTGCTCTTTAAATCAGCGCCACCTCCACCTACCCCTTCCTATGTGATTGAGCGAGGTCTTCATATTTAAACACATGGATCTACCTTCATTATTTGTAGGTTGAGCCTTAACTGTTTCCCAAGCTCTCCAGTGAGTCTCAACTCTCTGCAATTAAAACTAAATGAATATTTTAATTGTCTGGCACATCATCTAACAGAGGCATATTAATTGATGTGAGCTGCAGAATGCAGCTGAGGCTCCCCTTCTGTGTTTTCAAAAAACAGGAGAGGGCAGACTTCAGGAGACAGGTGTTGGAAGGGCAACCACTGAGAAAATTTGCTGTGTAAATTAAGGGTTGTTTCTGTTGCCACTAAGTCAACTAGTCTAGAGTGGGTGGGTTGGGGGTGTTGCATAGCCACCCCAGAAGATGGCATGATCTTTGCTGAGGTAGCATACTGAGGATAGTCACTGTTGGGCTGGTTGCATATTTCTGAATTGCAGGGGGTTGAACCACCGGTAGATGGTCCTTGAAATCCCTTCCAACTCTCTGAGCATGGTGCTCAAATAGCCATGAGGGAGTTTTCTTCTGGATGTTTAGCGTAAAACAACTCAGTTGGTCTAAGCAAGGCCTGTCAAAAAGTCAAAACCCCTCTGCTTCATTCTGTTTCAGTTGTATTCTTTCATATTCAGCAAACTCACACCAGGATTTTTTCTTTGGATTCAATTTTCAAGTGCCTCTGCTAACACCAGGTGCAAAAGAGAACACACTCAGAATCCAAGGGGATGGTGTCTCCTCTCAGCTGCCAAGCACAATGATTTTTCTGGAGTTCTAAAACTGAGTTTAGTCCACAGTCCATTCATACAAAAATCTATTCCTAGTTACTCCAACAAGTGGGAGTCAGAAATCACCTGGAGATCTACCAATAGATCTATTAGTAGATCTACCTTCTGCTAGCCTTGTTCTAATGAACCAACAACAGACCGTTGTCTCCGATGAAGCAGCGACACAGAATGGCGGAGGTCGCTGCTGCGGCTGCCCTAAGAGCAGCTACCCCTAGAAGTGTGTGTGTCTGTGTGTGTGTGTGTGTGTGTGTGTGTGTGTGTGTACGCACACCTGTGGAGTGTCAGGGTTAGAGGCTGCTTGGATTTGGAATAGCTGCTATTTAATACTGGAATAATTGTTAGCATGCAGTGGAAGTTTTCCCAATCAATCCCATTCAAAGGACTCACTCGTAGTTGGATGTGATGGTGGGAGGTGCTGGCCAGAATCGCAAGACTTGTTTCTTTCTCACTTCCCTCGCTCCATGTGTTGGAGTAAAAAGCACTTTGTTATCACAGAGAATTTATACAAAAAATCACATTCAAAAAAATCATCTGGTCAAGCTGAGTAAGGTATCGATCAGAATTGACCTTTACAAATGCAGCACAACACCTGTGCTTTGCATAACTTTACCCCTAAGTGCTTGTAGACATTCTTGTGTTTTCTGACAAATACTTCTTTTTGTTTTTTAAAAATAAAGAATATTCTGGCGTGTGTTGAGTTGGAATGAAAGACTAGGAACCAAGTACCAACTGCTTCCTACTTTGCTACCAGGATAACTGTTCAGAGGCAGAAACTGCCAGTCCTCCATTTGAACAGGAAGAATTGTTTTCTAGCCAGATTCCCCCCCCACCCTCCCTCTCTCTGTATTCAATTCAATTTGACCTGAAAGACATTAAGGTTCAAATACCAGGTAACCTCCCTAATGAGAAAATCCTACAAACAGGGCATCACACGGGTGGTGCTGTAGGTTAAACCTCAGAGCCTAGGGCTTGCTGATCAGAAGGTCAGCGGTTCCAATCCCCATGACGGGGTGAGCGCCCGTTGCTCAGTCCCTGCTTCTTCCCACCTAGCAGTTTGACAGCACGTCAAAGTGCAAGTAGATAAATAGGTACCGCTCTGGCGGGAAGGTAAATGGCGTTCCGTGCGCTGCTCTGGTTCGCCAGAAGTGGCTTAGTCATGCTGGCCACATGACCCGGAGACTATACGCCGGCTCCCTCGGCCAGTAAAGCGTGATGAGCGCCGCAACCCCAGAGTTGTGTGCAACTTTACCTAATGGCCAGGGGTCCTTTTACCTTTACCAGGTAACCTCCCTAATGAGAAAATCCTACACACAGGGCATCACAAGTAAAAAAGCCTGCTATGAAACTTCAGCTGTTATTTCACCTTATTGGACTGAACATCTGGCCCTCAGCCTATCATCTCCCTTCTACATCTTCTACCAGGACTCTTGTCTGATTTCTTCTTCTTCTTCTTCTTCTTCTTCTTCTTCTTCTTCTTCTTCTTCTTCTTCTTCTTCTTCTTCTTCTTCTTCTTCACATTTTTTTTAGCCATTTGGAACAGCTATTACAATTCCACCAACTCAGAAATTGCCTCAAATATGTCCTAACTTTGCAAAAATAAAATAAAATAAAATAAAATAATCCCCTAAGAAAACTTCGACCAAATCAGAGTTTTTTTTATAAGTACTTGAATATGCAAGTGCTTTTGGAAAGAATAGCTGGCTTGTTGAAAATTGCTACCATCTAGTGGTCAATTTTTATCTTTGTGTTGCCATAAAATAACATAGCTGTACTACTTTAGAATAGGCTGCTGATTAGACTTCCTCCTCCCATTCCCGAAAGTGGGTCTGCATGAAGAGAATTGATCCACATTTGCTAAAGAAAGAGAAGCCACTGCTACTGCAGATCTATATGGATGGAATGAAGAGAACATTTCTCACACGTAAGGCTGAAATGGCCTTTCACATTTGTATCTGTGGGATATGTCAGTCAAATCCAGCATTCTAAGAGAGGACTAACTGCCTCTATGTGTTAAGTAGTAAATGCTCTGATGGAGTCTTTTAGGACTCATTAATATCTAATATATAGTTTATATCTTTTGTAACCTAAGTATGTACTCAATGAATCTGACAGTAAACTAGTTTATTTTGTTATCATTCAGATTCATGTGTATTTTTCTTTTAAGAGGGACAAAAGGGATTAACAACCAAGAAGGCAGGAAGGTAGAAGACATAATTATTAAAAAAGGACTGAAACGAGTCAGCAATCCGCTTGCTGCTGTGTAAATTTAAATAAGGAAATGTTTAACCCTGCTATATTATATGTAAACATTCCTACAGTATCTTGATTTCAAATGAAATTTGTTGGGATGAATCTATACGTGATTTAGGGTGGACATATGCCCTACTTCAGGAACGTCCAACAGGTAGATCATGATAACAGGGAGATAACTGGTAGATCAGTGGCTCCCCCCCAAGAAGCTCAACAACTTTGGCTCCCCTAAAAAAATTCAACATTTTCGCCCTGCTCCCCCAACAATTTTGACCTGAACCCCCCAAAAGGGGGTAGATCACTGCCAGTTTTTAACTCTGTGAGTAGATTGCAGTCTCTTGCAAGTTGGCCACCCCTGCCCTACTTCATAGAGGACAGTCCTCCATCTGAAGGTGCCCACTGTTTAAAATGTTGTCCAGTCCAAGGCCAGTTGAAAGATAAAATATCCCTAAGAAGGGAGATCAGGAGCCTTGAAATTGCCCAGATTGAGCAGAAACAGGCAAGATGCCTTGCATTTCTATTTAAAACCATTTCAACTTTTTCAAAATTTGCATCAGCACGTATAAATTAGCATGTGTAAATTTTATGGAAACCCGTGTCCTCTTTTCTTTTTTGCAAACACATTTCCACTTTTTTTTTTTGTAACAAGAAGGTGCCCCCCCCTGAGATAAACTCAGCTCTCATCAAAAACAAAATTTTAAAAATTCCTTCCAGTAGCACCTTAGAGACCAACTAAGTTTGTCATTGGTATGAGCTTTCGTGTGCATGCACACTTCTTCAGATACACTGAAACAGAAGTCACCAGACCCTTATATATAGTGAGAGGGTGGGGGTGGGGGCTACCTATCAGCTCTCATCTACTTCCTGTTGTTGCTTCCTGGCATCAGTTCAAAGGATTTACTGGGACCCATAAATTATCGAGGAGCCCATAATTGATCCTTGCTGTCGTCCTCTATGTTAGAGGAACACACAGAGTGACTGTGGTTTCCCTCCTTCCCCCACAGCATCAGAAGAAACATCTGGTGCCAATACAGCTTTAGATTAGATTTCACTCGTGTATTAAATTAGAGGTGCTCCCTGGAAGAAATGTGTTGTTGTTGTTGTTGTTTAGTCATTTAGTCATGTCCGACTCTTCATGACCCCCATGGACCAGAGCATGCCAGGCACTCCTGTCTTCCACTGCCTCCCGCAGTTTGGTCAGACTCATGTTGGTAGTTTCGAGAACACTGCCTAACCATCTCATCCTCTGTCATCCCCTTTTCCTTGTGCCCTCAATCTTTCCCAACATCAGGTTCTTTTCCAGGGAGTCTTCTCTTCTCATGAGGTGGCCAAAGTATTGGAGCCTCAGCTTGAGGATTTGTCCTTCCAGTGAGCACTCAGGGCTGATTTCCTTCAGAATGGATAGGTTTGATCTTCTTGCAGTCCATGGGACTCTCAAGAGTCTCAAGAAATGTATTTGCTGCTAATCCCAGCTGCTTTGAGGCTGTCTGGTGATGGAAAGTGTCTTGAGACTACTGTGATCTTTTTTATATGAATAGGAAATGCATGCATAGGGTTTGGATGGTTCAGCTTTGCTCAAAGGTCCACAGAACCCAAGAGGTGGCCTTGTTTTCCATTCTGCAGTAACAAACTTTTTGACTCTTTATGGTGCTAACATTGCTGTTTTTGCAGAACAAGCTAACCCCTCTGAGTATTAAGAAGGCTACATTCACATGTCAGTTTCTTCAGTTTTCATGACTTAAGTCTTGTTAAGTTCCACATTATATCTTAGCATTTACATGATCTAAAACCCACTTCTGGAACTATAGTGGAACATAGCAGAAGTTGAGTACTCATTTCCATGTTATTTGCTTCCAGAAAAAAAAAATCCCATTTACAAATAATCTGGAAATGAGTGCTAAACTTGAGCAATGTTCTACTATGGTTCCACTATTGTTCTGGAAATGACTTCAAATTGTACTCAAAATATAATGTACAAATGAACGGTTAGGAAAATGTTCTGAAAACAGAGTAAGCTGACATGTGAATGCAGCCTTGGTAAGAGAGGATGTAATTACAGTTGTCTCAAGACATGGTCAAAAGTGCCTTAATGGTTCCATAAAGAAAAATCAGACATCACTGAGGAAGAGATTGTTAAGGAATAGATAGCACTGGTTATGTCAAAACAGATGAAATGTCTTTTTAAAATTTTAAACAGCAAGCAACACATAAGCAAATTACATCGTTTCTGGAGCAAGGGGGCAGAATTGTAACATGCATTACACTGTCAAGGAGTAAACCATCACTCAGTGAACTTGTCCTGAAAAAAATGTCTGTCTTAGCCTTTAGGAATCAAGATTCCTGCCAGATTTGCTATTATCCATTTTAATGGATCCTAATTAGCAGAGGACTGCATGCTTCACATTCTTTTCTGTGCATCTCTCAGTGTGAAAGGCATCTGGCAAACAAACCCTGAGAGCTTATTGTGAACATAAAATGGGATAGTCCCATGTCCTTCTTGGCAGAAAGGTCTGATGGTTGGCATCTGTCTGTCTTGAGAGACAATGGCGTGCACCTCTGGGGTTCAAGTCAAAAAGCTGCATTAGCAGCACCAAAGTGACTTCCCCTGGTGCAAACCTGGGCAGTGTGTATGGAGGTCATGGCCACCCAGAGTATGATCTTAGCCTCACTGATGTGGTCCAAAAGCTTGGTTGCAGGAATTGCCAGAAGGAGGCATACAAGACTTCAGATTTGTGTAGGGTTTGCTCCTTTTTCTTCTCCCGAAGATATCCCACAAGGCAGCAGAGGTTTTGGTTCTGAGGGTTTTACACAAACACCCACCCACCCACCCTTAAACCAAGGCAGGTAATAAATAAAGGGTGGGTAATAAATGAAATTAACCACTCCAAATTAAGTTGAATACCACCCAATATTTTTAAATGCAATTGAAATATCTAAGAATGTCACATACAATCAAGCTCCAGCTAACATATCACTCTAGAACATCTTGTCTGAAAGAATCTTGTACATTGATGGTGCTGTTGTCTATATTTTACACAGCAATATAGTAGCTCGCCTGGCTGCTTATTTAATTACTATGTTTTTATCCTATCTTTCTTCAAAGTAGCCCAAGAATGATGTATATTGTTCTTCCTTCTTCCTTCCTTGCGGCCTCCCTGACATTCCCAGTCCCCTCCTGCTGTTCTACCTTGGTGGCAGTGGCATCAGTAAGTTTGTGTGTGGCTGGGGGATGGTGGCTCCAATTTGTTATTTGATTAGGTCCGGAGGCCTCTGGGCCCCAGAGCTTCGATGGGGCTTTGGTGGGATCGAGATCATCGGGGGGGGGGGGCTCTGTGCGGCCTCTTCACTTGTCATTTTGGGCTCCCATTTGATCGTGACCATAGCTGTCAACTTTCCCCCTTTTTAAAGGGAAATTCCCTTATTCCAAATAGGATTCCTTGCGAGAAAAGGGAAAAGTTGACAGCTATGATCGTGACATAGCAATTCGAATCCGAACAGCCACAGACATCAAGGGAGTGGAAATAAAAGGCAAAACCTAAAAATTAGGGCTCTTTGCAGATGACCTAATGGTCACAATACCAGACCCCATAAACACAGCAACCTCCCTAACCAGAGAACTCAACACATTTGCAATAGTGTCGGGCCTACAGGTAAATTTTGCAAAGTCGGAAGCTATGTGCTGCAACACCCCTCCCCACACCCCAAAAGAACTTGCTAACGCCATTTGATTGTGGTGGTGATGGCAGCACAGGGACCAGCCAGGCAGCTCAGTTGGTGCTGTTGGTCTCTTGGAGTTCGGCACGGCCATGGCGCTCTCCATCTTGCCTTGCCAGAAGTCCTCAGCTTAGTGTAAATGATGTATGAAATGAGAAATTCACTCAGCGCTGAGCAGGTAAGAGACAGCGCATCTAAGATGATATGGAAGTAATCGACACATCCATAAAATATTCAGAGACTGCATTTCCACAGGTACCGAGGCACCGCCATCCATGTTGGCGTGATTCAGTGACTGGAAAAGCGTGGTGTGAATCAGACTTAAATACTTTTCACGTATCATAAATGTATATTTTATACTTTTCGAGACAAAAGGGTAAATAAATTCTGCGCGTCATCCCTAAAGACATTTCCACAGGCTGTAAACCTTTCAAAACCACCATCCTGTTTGAATTGCACATTGATATCAAAAGCGATCGGGTGTGAACTACAGGCACCAAGCGACTTTCCTGTAAAAGGCCTGTTCACTTGACAATAAAGTTGCTATCAAACTGAACCGATGTGTGAAAAGGATTCATGCTCTGCGTTTAGGCAAAGTGAGGCAGCCCCCTTAATGGCACAATTTGTTCTGGAGGTCTGTTCTTAACCTGAAACTGTTCTTAACCTGAGGTACCACTTTAGCTAATGGGGCCTCCCGCTGCTGCTGCACGATTTTTGTTCTCATCCTGAAGTAAAGTTCTTAACCTGAGGTACTATTTCTGGGTTAGCGGAGTCTGTAACCTGAAGCGTCTGTAACCCGAGGTACCACTGTACATGATAGAGACAGTTTCCCATTTTAACACTTCATAAAAAATAACCCTTTATTCCCTTTGAAGCAATTACATCCACCTGATGCAAATATTTTGAATTATTATTATTATTATTATTATTATTATTATTATTATTATTGACAGCTTAAGTGCAATCCCAGCCATTCACAGTCCAGGAAAATTACTATTTTATGGAGCATCCCAGAGCACCATCTGAAACATTTTTGCACAGGTTGTGTGCATTACCTTGATGTGCTAATGAAACTGGCCTATTTGATAATTTCATTAAAAGCACCCCACAGAGAGAAGGAGCCAGGCATTTACAACAGGATGATGTTGCTTATGCCTTTTAAAAAATTACAGTTGTTTAAAGTTTGAACCCATTAGCCAAAAGCAGAGTGAATACAGTCTTCTTAATTACACCTTAAGTGGCTTTCCCTTTTTGTTTTAATTGATAGGAACAGACTAGTTTCACAGTTCTCTCTCTCTCTCTCTCTCTCTCTCTCTCTCTCTCTCACTCACACACACACACACACACACACACACACAGAGAGAGAGAGTGGAAAACAATGCCCATAAAGGGGTTTCTGATTAAATGGTATACAATTTGTTCTCTGTGGTATTTCTGGTTTAGTCACATTGAGTTTAGGGATAATTAAAGTTGTCTGTCGCACTGTAATAATCAAACAATTACCTCTAGGGAAGGATGTAAGCCTTTAATAATCCACTTGATTATGTGGCAACAGCTCTCAAAAGTGAGAGACTTTGGCGTGCTAAGACTTCCAAGATCCTCATCCTTATTAGAGATTAGACTTCAGGGATGTCGGGCAGGAAAGGAGAATTCTGGGAGAGAATACAAAAGCAGCCCAAACGTCTAAGTGTTGCTAGTTCCATTCACAAACTTAGATTGGCTTTGGCAGTGCTAACTCACCTCAGGGGCTGCTAAGCTTGTACATAATCCTTTGTGAGGTCAGGTTCTTGATCAAGCGATGGGTCACTACAAATTCAAATCCCAACTTGAAGCCCAGCTATTGCAAAGCTTGCTTTGATCTGACCCCTGTTTTATGGGTTGAAGTGCATGCTGATGTTGGCATCCATCTGTATTGAGAGGCAATGGAGTGTGCCCACTGGAGAATCGCAGCGGCTGCTGTGGCTGCAAGGACTCGTAACTGCTGCCTCCTGCATTGTTTTTGCTGCATTAGTAGCACCCAAGTGACCTCTCCAGGGTATGAGCCTGGGCAGTGTGTATGGAGTTGCCCAGATGACAAGACCTTGCCAATGGTCAACGAAGCCGTTTCTTGCATGTGCTGTAGACAGAAGTGAGGGACAGATGGGGTTCATCAATCTGGGGAGGTAGCCCATCTAGGAGAAGGAAAACTCCGGTTCCAAACCTCTGCTGTCTTGCAGGATATCTTTGGGAAAAGAAAAGGAGGTGTAACCGCATTGTACTCATCACATAATAAATACATAAGTTCCCACAGGGCTTAAAACCAGGATCACTGGTTGACCAGGCCCTGGTGTGCTGCTGTTTTTGTCATTTCTACTGATCAGTGAAAGGAACTGCAGAAAATTCTAGTTGAGAGGGCCTTGAATTAAGCAGAGTGAAGCCCTACCAATGGGTAATTTGAGCTGGCCGCCTCAGGCAGCTGAATTTAGGTGTCATGAAAGGGCAACAAATAGTTATTTAACTTATTATCATTGTATTTTTACTGCTCGGGACTTGAGAAGCTAGAATGGCCTTAGATATTGTGCACCTAACCTTTGGAGACCAGGAGCAGGGGGTAGTGGTGCTTTAATTCACTCCACATTTTGATGCAAGATGACTTGATTCATACCTGCTGACCCACTGTATGAAATGGGAAATAGTGATGTGCCAAAGAGGGGCTTTCAACTAATATTTACTCAGAAGAGAGCCATTGAAATGAATGAGCACAACTAAGTTATGTCCATTAATTTCAATAGATCTACTCTGAGTAAAAGGTAGTTGACTATTACCCCTAATCTGCATGCTCCCCATATTTAATGATGGGTTTTAAATGTTGACCTGACAAGCCTGTACTTCACAAGTAATACTATACTTCATTTTTCTACACACTTTCATATTCCACACAGGGATTACTGTCACATGGGAAAGGTGCATATTGTATGTGAACTGGACCTAACTCTGAATGTTAAATTAGGAAAGATGTGCCTTGAGTACCACTGCTGCATAAACAATAAGACTTGCTAATGGGAAAGCACTATCTCATGAAATAATGGCATAATTAGATACTATTTCATTAAAGGTGAAATATAATTATAAACCCCCCTCCCCAAGAAGGAAGTGCTATAGAATATCAAGAGTTTGCACAGATCTGAACATGTAAAAATAGAAAAGCAAACTCTTCGAACAACTCTGCTTTGTACAACTTAAATTACCTTGATGACAAGTTTTATTTTCTGGGTAAGAAAAGCACACATACACCCTGATTTCATTAACTGAAAATTACCGGAGTGGTACAAATGTATGCTTACAAATGATCCACATGACTGCATTCAATTTTCAAGGCATGAATTCACACATTTGATTTTGAAATTTTTGGTTTGCATTGTGGCATTTTAATCTGTTGGTTTTCATCTGCAGAGGGGACAGGAGAGACTCAAATTAACTTCAGCTCTCACACCCGGTACTGGTGGATCCAAGAAGCAAATATTCTTGTAAAAATAAATCACAGGGTCAGCCCTGCTTCACAGACCTGGGCCAGTAAAGTCCTACGAGTGCCACTGAATCTGGAAGCAGACAGAAATACATATCCCCAATATTCCTCAAAGCAGGGATAGGGGACTTGTGACACCCCAGATGTTGTCGGGCTACAACTCTCATAATTCCTGGCTGTTGTCCATGCTGGCTGGAGCTGATGAGAATTGGAGTCTAACAACACCTGGAAGGCCTCAGGCTCCCTACAACTGCCTTACTGAGAATCGTGGACTTCAAGTATTTAACAATGTACAGTTGAAGGACCTATCAGGAGTGAACATAGACCATCGGTACCCAAATGTATGGGAAATCGCCCTACTAGAAAGGTCAAACAAACTGAAACTAGCATGGGGACAAGCAAAGGAGGACTCCTTCACCCCGATGTGGCTTCTCATTACCATATACCTACAGCACAACAAGACAATGACCTATCCACCACAACAGCATATGAATCAATATGGCTAATCTGACCCAACAACCTCCCCCTTCAAATATACAAACAAACCATACTGCACCCAACCAAATGCAATCAACCAAGCTCTGAACCCTCCAAACTCTCACAATGCCAATAAAAATAAATATGTAAACGAAAAACCTACCCACGTGGTGCTGACACAAAAACCCTGTACAAACACTATGCAATAGAATGAAAAATCAATACCCCCCTCCTTTCCCTCAATCCCATGATGTCTATGACAATTGATGTCTCATACAGAATGTAAACAAACTGTGAAAAAGACTGTATGAATTGAAAGTGGAGACACTATGTATACTTTTTTATTTGTTTGTTTTGTAACACAAGAAAATCCTTAATAAAAAACTATTAAAAACAACACCAGTGTACAGTTGCATATGCTCTGAAAGTAACAGCAAAGCATCCACTCAAAAGGTCCTGGGGCACAGCTCTTAGACTGGGTGAGGCAGCCTCTTAGGACAGTAAAATGTCCTGGAATGGAATGATCCTGAACCACAAGAGCCTCTGTGGGAAAACTGGAGAAAATGCCCACGTTTATCACATTTCTGGCTTCATGGGGGTTTGACTGTGTGATTCTTAGCACATACCACAAAAGCATCTGTTTTCAAGCTAAGTTTACGTATTTGTGCAGATAAAACACCAGTGATGTCTGGAGGGCCTGGTCTGCTACAGGCCTGCGATAAGGCATCCTCTTTATCTGTTGCCTGTTTTAAATGAAAGAGAAGACTAATTGATCGGCATCCAGCATTCTTGGGAGACTCTGCATTGTGTGAATTTATACAGAGAGCTAGCAGGAAAAGAAGATAAGAAAGCGTGGGCAAATTCTCCTTTCAGAAAAGTGAGCTGGAAAGGCAACTGACCCAAGAAAGCTATCCATCCATAAATTAGCAGGAAGGTATATCCATCACAAACATTCATTATCTTTCTCAATCGCCTTTCTCTTTCTCATTAACTGAAGCATCTGCTGATCTCTGAGTAACTATAGCACAGAATGAAACACAGCGTATAAAACTGGTAGTAAACCCCACCCCCAAAAAAGTCTGGAAGACCAGGATCCAGAGGTCAAATGAGCCTATAGACTCATAAAAATAAAATGTTTTTTTCCTTTGGTATTCAAATGCTATCAAGAAGTAGTTCCTGCTTCTAATCTAGGTATCTTCAACCTTTTCAGGTACTTTTAACTCAAACATGCATTTGGGGACTGAAATATACTAGGAGTCAAGTGTGAATTTCATGCTGTTTATTCAGCTCATAGTAGTGAGGAATGCAGTTCCCCCCAAACGTTTGCTTTATATACACTATTTACACAATGGGCCTCACGTGATTGGCTAATTCCGGGATACTCCTGTATGCCAATCGGAGTGCGGATTCACTTCCACCAGGAGCTGGATTGGGTGGCTCCTGCGGACCAATCAGACTGCTGCAATCTCAATCCTATTGTTCTGGGACCAATCAGACTCCTGCAATCTCAATCCTATTGTTCTGGGACCAGTCAGACTGCTGCAATCTCAATCCTATTGTTCTAGGACCAATCAGACTGCTGCATTTTGGATCCTATTTTGTACTAGTTGGAAGTTATTCTCCTATAGTAGCCCCATGTAACACATTGGAACCCTTTTGCCCTCCAGATACTGTTGGACTCTAGCACCCACCATCTTGCTGTTTGACCATGCTGGCTGGGGCTGAAGGAAGCTGGAGTCCAATATCAGAAGGATGCAGGTTCCCCACCTCTGAGCCTGACATAGTGGAAGCAAATTGAATCTAGGCAACTCAGCCAGCAAGCCATCATTGCTTTTAACACTCGATTGGGAGCCGCCCAGAGTGGCTGGGGAAACTCAGTGAGATGGGCGGGGTACAAATAATAAATTATTATTAATAATTATTATCAGATTCCCAAACAAAGCAATTATTTTCCCTTCAGTCAACTCCCAGCATCCTCCTTCACTGCCCAAACTGTGGCTGCTAAAAGCCCTCTTTCTAAGTGAACCCTTCCTCAAACCATGATGGGTATTTCATTCCAAAGGATGGAGCCACAAAAGAACATTTTGGGCCTCTTGCTAAGTCTCTCATCATCCATTAAGTTTGTCAGGCAAAACGATAGTGCCAGGCTCATTCATGCTGATCAAGGCTGCCAAACTCGTACCAGTAAAAGTGCTCTAACCCTTCAACCTAGGAATGAGAACCTATTATGATAAATAGCTCAAAAAGAAATAGTTGGGGAAATGAGCTTGTCATAGACGAATGCCTAGGTAAGCTGCTGTCTGAGATGAGACATGTCGCTTGACAGCACTTGTGATGCCTAATAACGAAGCAGATGCAAGAGGCCATTAATTGAGCGACTATCCTTTATAATAAAGCTCAGCATTAAGGTGGGATCTCTTTATCAGGCTTCATCTTGATGAAGCCCCACTGCACACTAAGCCTTCATTCTGCTTCTAAATATATCCAAAGTCTTCAAATGATTTCTAAGTTGGAAATAATAATAAAAATTCCCCAAACTTTGTGTTGTCCATGGAAACTATTCACATGAATAGCAGTAGACAGACAGGAATGAGAAACAAGCCACCTCACAGATGCTAAATTAGGGTCACATTCTGTCAGGGTTCTGTCAGTGGTTCCTGGCTGGCTGCCCGCAAAAGGAAAAGTTTCTTACAGTCCTTTTTTACTTCAGACTTTACAGAGAGAAGCTATAGAACCCAGCTTCTTGGATAATGGCATTGTCCTGAGTGAATCTCCACACACATCTCATCTCTCTGTCTTCCTCATTCATCATTCTCATCATCTCCTCTACGGGTGCCGCTGAGTGCCTTCTGTCTTCAAGCTCTTTGCTCTCCTACTTTTAAGGCTCGCTGGGCACTGGGAGATGGTCTGGAATTCTTTCTAGTGACAACATGTCAGCCAGCTGCTGCTCTGGTTCTGCCTGCTCCTCCTCTCCCATTATTTCCCAACTTTCCCCCTCATCTGCCTCTGAGCTGTGACCTCCCACAAACCCCTCTTGTAAATATAAACTGTCTTCAAAACAAAATCGAAAATTCTTTCTAGTAGCACCTTAGAGACCAACTGAGTTTGTTCCTGGTATGAGCTTTCGTGTGCATGCACACTTCTTCAGATACTTCTTCAGATAAACTGTCTTCCTCTTTCTCCTCCATGGAAGGGTCAGGTTGGGGAGGCGGTCTCCACCATTCCTCCTCCTCTGCCCAGTCCCTGACACATTTGCAATATACATTCAAAGTGCTATGATACCACTTTAAATAGTTATGGCTTCCGCCCAAAGGTTACTTCATAAACTATAGTGTGTTAAGGGCGCTTAGAGTTGTTAGGAGGCTTCTATTTCCCTCATGGGACGTGGGTGGCACTGTGGGTTAAATCACAGAGCCTAGGGCTTGCCGATCAGAAGGTCAGCGGTTCAAATCCCTGCGACGGTGTGAGCTCCCGTTGTTCATCTGGAAGTCAGTAAATTAGCTACTCCTTTTCTAAATACTACGGGACACGGGTGGCGCTGTGGTTTAAACCACAGAGCCTAGGACTTGCCGATCAGAAGGTTGGCGGTTCGAATCCCTGTGATGGGGTGAGCTCCCATTTCTCGGTCCCTGCTCCTGCCAACCTAGCAGTTTGAAAGCACATCAAAGTGCAAGTAGATAAATAGGTACCGCTCTGGCGGGAAGGTAAACAGCGTTTCCGTGCGCTGCTCTAGTTCGCCAGAAGTGGCTTAGTCGTGTTGGCCACATGACCTGGAAGCTGTACGCTGGCTCCCTTGGCCAATAAAGTGAGATGAGCGCTGCAACCCCAGAGTCGTCCGCAACTGGACCTAATGGTCAGGGGTCCCTTTACCTTTACCTATTCCCCTCACACAACAAGAATTTCCAGAGTTCCCTGAAAAGAGGGCTTGATTGTTAATCCGCTCTCAGCACCCTTAACAAACCAAAGCTCCCAGAGTCCTTTGGGGGAAGCCATAACTGTTTAAAATGGAAGCATAGTGCTATAAATGTATGGTGTGGATGTGGCCTAGCAAGGCTATTAGTTCGAACTGGCAGCCTTAAGGTCTGATGCTGGGACTCCAGGCTATCTTCAAATATTTTACTGCCTGAGACAAAGGTGAGAATGGCACCCTACCCCCACCAGCATTCTATACAGTGGAACCCTGGGTTATGTACCCTCCCCATGTTGCGGACGTTTGAGTTGTGAATACCCGCAACCCAGAAGTGTTTCCAGACCGTGCGCGACTTGCGCGCGACCCCCAGATGTGCAGAAGCATTCTACGCACTTCGTACATGCGCAGAAGTGCTCAAATCACACTTCTTCCAGGGTTTCTTTCGTGCGTTTGTGATACACACGCCCGTGTTACGTACCGCAACCCGGAACGGATTGCTTACGTAACCCGGGGTATCACTGTATACAGAAGCTGAGTTTGAATGATCAGTGGTTGAGTCTTATTTTAACACTGACAAATGCCACTTTCTGAACCAATGTGCAAACCAAAACATAGCCATACTTCAAATTTGCCCGTCTTTGAATTTTGCAGTGAAGTTTTCCAACCCCTAAGTTTTGCCAAGTATCAGCTTAATGTATTTTATTTTTCTGGCTCAAATTGCAATGGCATTTCCTTAAATGCAGTGGGAGAAAAACCAAGGAGAGGCAGAAGACGCTCTGTTTGCACACCCACAGGGAATTATTGTATTTGCACATGATGCCAGATTTCTCTCTGTACAAATCAGTGTTGCATTCATCCTAAATCAGTATAATTGCATCAAAGGAAGAAAGCTGAAACTTCTTTGAAAATGCCAATATATTGTCACTTTGCACCAAGCACCTAACATTTAATTACAAGACGTATCGTTGAAAAAAGGATGTAAATACTAGATTTATGTTTTCCATTTGTAGTATCTTTTTATAGGCTCACCTTTAAAATGAAACTGGTTGTTATAGCAGAAAAGAAAGTGATATAGTATATAGTTGGAATAGTGTTTTCTTATTCTAGGGACATGTAACAAGTGTGTAAAAACAGAGGCTTTTTCAGTGCACAGGGCAAGACATGTCAAATCCTCTAGATGGTGTTCCTACCTTTTCCCTGACTCGTTAGGCATAGATAGACAAGCGTCAGAAACAGATAAAAAGACTGTGTGCTGGTTTTTCATGTGCGGAAATGAAAAGAGATGGCTCCAAATGTAGAGAAAACACAGATTTCAATATTTCAAATATTGCAGATAGAGACAGAAACTCACCCCAGCACCACCAACAATAACCCGTGGAGTAACAGAGTTTATCCCACCCCTGTTTTTCCTGAGAACCTATGCTATTTTTCTACCATCTTCTTCCCCTCTGCAAGTCAATGGAGGGAGAGAAGAGACTGTATCCCCCAAAGTCTGTGAAGGGAACAGAAGGACGTCCTCCACCAACAAACCTTGGGGTAACACTTTGCATAAGGCCTTGCATAAAGCTTTGCAGGCACCACCAATCAGCAGATGGATGGTGTCTGCAAACATTTTGGCTGAAACCAGGCTTTTACCTGCCCCACACCTGATCTCACATAGGATGTCAGGTAGAGGGCAGATGGGTGTGGCTTGGCTGAAATAGGGTCAAATGAAATAGGGTCAAATGGGTCAAATGGGGAGGTCTGGCAGGCTTCATTAGGTGAGAGGCTGGAGATTCGCCACCCCAGGCAGAAAATGATGTTCAAGCACCATTATGTAGAACCACTGAACTGGCCAGAAATCCCAAGGCATAATGACATGGAATCTGAACTCCATATTTTTGCATCAATTGTTCACTACAGGAAAGTTCTAGCAAGATCATATTCTTGTGTATATATTTTTATTTCATCTATTACATTGCACCTATGAATACTTACTTCTCAGCTTTCTAGAAATTACACTAGACATATACTTCACAACAATACTTAAAACAACCAATGTCGCAAACAAACAAACAAACAGTAATGCAATTGTGGTTCCAGTAACGTATTTGAAAGTCTTGTTTTCTTGAGTGATTGGAACAGCTCCTTCAAAGCTTTCCTACTCTACTGGTTGCATATTTTATATCATATATTAAAGCTAATGGATGCTTCTATCCCAGAGGCTGTTAGCTCCATAGGAACAACTTAAAAATCTTGTTAAGAATTTATTTGAATAATAACTAATGCATAGTATCCACATTTCATAAAGTGCAAAGCAGTGCCACAGATGATTTGACATTCAAAACAGAAGAAGCTGTAATTATGAGTACAGCATTTATTTAGACAGTTCATTATGTATACTATGTTTTGCAGATATTATTTATACAGCAGCTTTCATATAATAGACTCGGTGCAAAACAAAGAAAAAAGAGGAACATGGAGTTTTGGTGAAATACAGGAATACACTGTTCTATTTATTTATTACATCATTACATTTATACATTGCTTTTCCTTCAATGGTAACAAGGCAATAAAGAAGACTTTCCCTGTCTCCATCTCCATTTGATTCCCAAAGCAACAAACCTGTGAGGTCATTTAGGCTGGGAGATAGTGGAAGTGACCGTTGCCAGGGCAGGAAGCCATGGATTGGAAACCCTGGTAGGAGTTGGGGTAGCTGGAGATAAATGGCATGATCAGTTCAAGAGCTGAGGGTACTTTGGCAGGGAATCTCAGTGACTGCCATCTAAGTTTTACTGAAATGCAATGACTCAGACAATCCATTCTTCCATGTCATTGTCATTGTCATGGCCCTGGACCATGACTCCTTGAAGGCAGAGTTCTCTGGCAACTGCGGCACCAAGGAGAAGTGGATCCATGATCTGGTTCATCCCATGCAGGTTCACAGGCACCACTGCCCAACTCCTGAACCACAAGGAAATCCCTCTGCTGCCAAATTCTGGTGCTTGGTCCACAAACTCCTCATGGGACCAGGAGGCCTCACTCAATGGGAGGGACCTCTAGTCAATAACTAGCTCAGCCAGTTGTCCCAGGACCTTGCTAAGACAACTTGAATATTTGGCCTCAGATGTAGGAGCACTATCCATGGTTCTGAACACCTGCCTTGTTCTTCCACATAGATGCTAACTTTGCCTTGCGATTGTGCATGCCACTGGCCTCTCCTTGCATGGGTCATCATCCCTGCTTGATGGTGGGCACCCCCATAGATCATGACAAGTATGGGGCCAAGAAAATGGCTGCCTCCATAAAATTATGGTATTCAGTGGCACACCTCTCTGATGATGCCTCTCACTATCAGTCATGGGACCTTGCACCTTTCTGAGGATGACCCTAGACTTGTAGGTTGATATAGCTACAGGAATACTCAGCTTCTAATAATCCTTTCTTTTGAAGTCAACATAATCTCTTAGATTCAGAATTTCCTTTTATTTATTTTTATAGGAAAATTTGTATGCAACTTTTCTGCCTCAGCCGCTACCCCCGTGAGGCTTAAATAAAACAATCAACACAGAATAAAGCCAATTCTAATTGGCATACCATATAAACTTATAAAAAACAGCCAAACTTGCGAGTTTGTTATACCACTCTGTCATATGTCGTGTTTCTTTAGATTCCCAATTCTTAGCACATAGTCATCCGGGCTGGCAGCCAAAATTATGCAGAATAAGAAAATCTCCCTAAAGATACCAAAGCTTGCAAACAGACATTGGGATCCAGTAATAGAATGACTTTAAGAATCTGCCACCCGAAATCTTTTCCCTTGCTGCTTTTGAAATTTACACATGATCCATTTCCAGGACTAAAAGTAATATAGTTACTGAAATACCCCTCAAACTATTGATTTATTTGTGTATTTATAATCTGCCCTTCCATAAAAATGTATCAAACGTCCTTCAGACATTAATCATATACAGTATTTATACCTGCCTCATTATAAGTATCCTGCTGGTCATTGGCTAATCCCAACAGAAAAAAAAACCCACCCATGAGTCATGCCCACCTGGGGAGGTGGGCTGCCTATGGGACCTGAGAGCGCTGTTAAGTTTGGGTCCTTTTTGCTGGCTGCCCATAGTCATCTGGTTGGCCACTGTGAGAACAAGCTGTTGGACTTGATGGACTAGTGGCCTGATCCAGCATCCTTAATATTCTTAAGTTTAAACAACATGCTTTAACCCCATAATACACATTCACCAATAGTGAATAAAATGTTCCATGCATTTCCAACATTTTCAGCACAGATCAATATATTCTGATAAATATTCTGACATAACGACTCTGGTGTCAGATTAGGACAGTTCTTTCTGAATGATAAATGGCATAATTATTAACTTTCCTCCAACTAGGAAAGTTGCCAAGTTAAGTATGAGGCACTTTTCCATTTCTGCAATGGGAAAGAGTCATGTGGAGAAAGATCAAAGCTCAGTGGCATCTCAACCTACAGTATGGCATCTCCAGTCCCTTGTCTGAAATCCCAGAGATCCACTGCCAGTCAGTGAACACATTACTGGCAGGACAGAGTCTCAAACAAAATTGTGCTCTCCCAAGCTCACATTCCCAGCATGTTCACACTTCTGTCTCAGCAAGTTCTGTGTTGGCTTGGTCATGTCCACAGGACGGAAGATGGCTTTATGGGGAACTGGCTCCATGCACCAGGTCTCTTGGCAGACCAACTCTGCATTACAATGGTGTCTGCAAACATAACATGAAGGATAGCAACATTAACCCTGCCATATGGGAGTCTCTTGCAGATGACCGCAGTGCCTGGAGACAGACAGGTCATATATCCACAGCAGTGACCAGAGGAGGAATGACAGCTGGAGCACAGAGAAGAAATGTCATGGTGCATTTGTAGCAGGAAAACAGGATGCCTTCATCTGCCCCACTTGCAAAAAAAAAAAGTGCCCCTCCTGAAGGAGCGTCTCCACCCCCATTTTTCAGCCCGGACACTGGGGTCCAGCTCCAAGGGCTTTCCGGCAGTTCCCTCACTATGAGAAGTGAGATTAGAGGAAACCAGGCAGAGGGCCTCCTTGGTGGTGGTGCCCGCCCTGTGGAACGTCTCCTCCCATCAGATATCAAGGAAATAAACAACTATCTGACTTTTAGAAGACATCTGAAGGCAGCCCTGTTTAGGGAAGCTTTTAATGTCTGACGATTTATTGCTTTATTATTATTATTATTATTATTATTATTATTATTATTATTATTATTATTTCTGTTGGGAGCCATCCAGAGTGCTGGGGAAACCCAGCCAGATGGGCAGGGTATAAATAATAAATTTATTATTGTTATTGTTATTATATCATTGTCCACAGTCCCAGCAGGCTCCATAACTCTCCTATGGTTTGAATTTACTCCTGAAGGTACACTTCAATTGTAACCCAAAACAGAGGAATGCCAACTATAACTATAGATAAATATGTGTGCTTTTAATAATAATAATAATAATAATAATATTAATAATAATAGTAGTAGTAGTAGTAGTAGTAGTAGGAAGAAGAAGAAGAAGAAGTCCCGTGGCTATTCCAGTCTTTTAATAACAACTGTGATTTGGATTCAGCTATACAGGTGGAAAACCTTCAGACATTCATGCTCATGGGCAAGCTAGCCATAAAATAGCTTACCCCAAGGAGCTGTTATGTGGCTACGACTCTCATGTTTGAAATGAAACGAAAACATAAATCTCACTTGAGCCTCCTTTTATGATACCCACCACACCTCATTTCAAGGCTGGGAATGGCCAGAGGACACACAGAGAGCATTTGGCCATTCGTGCTTTCCATTTAAGGGACCAGTTGCTAAATCTCCCAGCTGACTGCTTTGACACTGGCAGGTGCTAAAGAGAAATAGATGAGGGCAAAATAGGTTCTCCAACATTAAGAGAGGTTGCAAGTAACGCTGAGGGAAGATGGAGAGGTTCTTAACCTGAAAAGGAGCCTATCTAAAGCTGGGATGGAGGCTCTTCGAGACCAAGGACCTAATGTGGCCCCAGGCCTCTCTATCAGGCCCCTGGGGTTCCTCATCAGGCCACACATCTTATTGGCCCTGCTTTGCACCATCACTGACTGGTTGGAATGTCAAAACAAAATAAAATAAAAAATTCCTTCCAGTAGCACCTTAGAGACCAACTAAGTTTGTTCTTGGTATGAGCTTTTGTGTGCATGCACACTTCTTCAGATACACAAGTGTGCATGCACACAAAAGCTCATACCAAGAACAAACTTATTTGGTCTCTAAGGTGCTACTGGAAGGAATTTTTTATTTTATTTTGTTTTGACTATGGCAGATCAACCTACCTGTAACTGGTTGGAATAACTCTGTTATTGCTGCTTGTTTATCTGGATGGAGGATAGTGTGGGATGGGGGAGTGGGTAAAATATAGCCTGTTGGGACGCGGGTGGCACTGTGGTCTAAAAACCACTGAGCCTCTTGGGCGTGCCAATCAGAAGGTCGGTGGTTTGAATCCACGTGACGGGGTGAGCTCATGTTGTTCAGTCCCAGCTCCTGCCAACCTAGCAGTTCAAAAGCACGCCAAAAAGTGCAAGTAGATAAATAGGTACTGCTCTGGTGGGAAGGTAAATGGCATTTCCACGTGTTGCTCTGGTTTCAGTTTTCCGTTGCACTGGAAGCGGCTTAATCATGCTGGCCACATGCCCCAGAAAAACTGTTTGTAGACAAATGCTGGCTCCGTCGGCCTGTAAAACGAGATGAGAGCCACAGCCTCAGCGTTGTCTACGGCTGGACTTAACTGTCAGGGGTCCTTTACCTTTACCTTTTACAATGGCAAGAGGGGCGTCACATTTATTGCTCTGCCTAGTTTTGCTTCTGGCCCTGCCCACCACAGTCATGTGACCCTCAGAAGGAAATGATCCTTGTGAGCTGAAAAACACCAATTTGAGAGGCATTAAAAGAGGATTAAAGAGAAATTCACGGAGAATAAGACTGTCAATGGCTACTAGCCATGATGACTATGCTCTGCCTCCTCAGTTGGAGGCAGCATCTTTCTGAATACCAGTTTCTGGAAGTCACAAGAGAAGAGAGCGTTCTTGTGATCAATTCCTGCTTGTGGGCTTCCCACAAGTATATAGCTGGCCAATTGGTGCTACTTGAGTACAGCCGTTTGATATTGCATGGGAGCAGGACACCAGACTTTTAGCTCTTTCAGGGTGTGGTTGATCTTCTGAGTGAGGTACAGTTGCATTTGCTACTACCAGAATTGACAAAGCTTTGCAGAATAGGTGTTACCATATACCTGTTTCCTCCTGTACACCAGAATGATCAATCTACTGTCAAGCACAGGACATGCAAGGCTCCATCACATGACCCACCTTCACGGACATAAGCAGAACTCTCAGGAAATTGATGTTAATGTTATAGCTGATGAGCTCATTAGGCAGCATCAATTAGAAGTAATACATTCACTTTGTAAGTGCTGGATCGATCGCATTGTTACATCATAACCAGTGGGTCATACATAGATGAGCTGCATCAAGGCAATCAACGCAGGTTTTCTACTAATCATACAAATGAATTCTGACTATGAGGGGAGAGGAACTGGGTAGGATAGCTGGGATGTGGTGCGGGAGCCAGGGAGTAACACAGAGGTTCAGGGAATCTGAGGGAGGAGGAAGACTGGGCATTGTTTGCTTTTTTGTTTTGTTTTTTGTTTAAAGAGTAAATAACATGGTTGCTTGTGTTGTTAATTAAAAGTGGAAGGCTGCATTCCAGCTGTCTGAATATATTCTATTAAAGCTAAATGTGTTTTACAAATTTAACCTATACAGTCGAAAACAACACTACTCCTTTCAATGGTGCTTCCTTCCAGGTAACTATGCACAGGATTGTAATCATGCTCCATAAACTTAATGATGGAGTAGTTTGTGTAATGTATGTGTTTTTTAGGTAGAGTTTCTAAGCAGTGCAACAGAAAAGCGAGATATATAAAATACTGGTGGCATTATTCTGGATTTTCCTTGGGGGCATGGCTATGGGAGCTGACATGATGCACTTCTCAATTGTTAGGAACTGCCCCCCCCCCATGTGCTTGCACTCACTTATAGGATACTTGGTTAAGAGTCTGAACTGAAAAGAAGAGCTTTGGAGGATGCTCAGAAACCGAGGTAGTGCTCAGATACTAATCCATTTCATCTCTTAAGTATGGATGAAGGAGAAAGAAGCCTCCTGCAATTCAGTGGCCAGAAAGATTAACATGTCCCCCCCATGCAAGCTTTTCTGTGTTGTCTTCCTTAATGCCAAATCTGTGCCCATTTATTCCATTGCATAGAGACTGCACAGTAACAGTTTGTACTATGTACATATAAATACATATGCAGATCTTAAAGTGACCATCCTAAAAGCAAATTTCAAAGACAGGACACAGCAGGAGACCACTGAGATACTACTATATTAACCACTGGCCTGCAACTACCTTTCCCTATGTTTGCCCCCCCCCTGGAAATGGGAATGTTTGCACCCCTGATTCCTGATTCAGATGTTATGGAGAAATAGAGCAGAGTATAAAATTGGCATTTGTTCATAAAAGGAGATAGGACTATACAGATAACCTAATAAAATTAAGAGGGGGGAGTTTGGAATGTTTAACCATGTATTGTATTGTATTGGCTTTAATTGACTTTTTAATTGGAAAATCTAATAAATTTAAAAAAAATTAAAAAGGGCTTCTCAAGTCTTACCAAGTTTCATGGGGTCACTCAGAAATTTTGCTACAGGTTGAAACCATCGCACAGGTTTTATTCTACTGTCCCTTTATTTAAAAAAATCCATGATAAATATTTAAACCCCATACTGAAAGAAAGGTTAAGTTGTTCTGACTCGTACAGGGTTTCCTTCTTATTGAATCATTGTAAGCATGGATACATAAAACTGCTCCATACTGAATCCAATCTAGTGCTCTATTGCCTACTCTGACTGGAAATAGCACTCCAGAGTCCATAGCAGAGGTCTTTCTTATCACATACTGCCTGACCATTTCACTGGAGTTTCCAAGGTTTGAACTTGTGCATGAAAAACATGTGACCGGCCCCTTCACTATGGCTCTTCCCTAAGGTAAAGTGTGTACATGGGACATGTTTTCTAATGTGTGCAACAAGACAGCCAGGATTGGTCGATATGGCTGTAGACTTGAGTGCGTCCAACAAAACGTAGAAATTGGATTTTGCAGGTGGGAGGAGGGAAGAGAATGTTTTTAATCATTGGGAAAGGACTTGATTCAAGACATCTCAGCACCAAGCTGCACCAATCCATCATGTGCTGCGCTGTTTTTAGCTGGCATTGATCAGATGTGAAAATGTACATATCATGCAACCATTTGCAGACCCGGTATTACAAAGCCAGTGGAGGGTGTGATTCAGTGTGAACAAACAAAACAAATACCAAGCTGGAGCACAAGGGAATGAGAAAATGATTTCAACTGGAACGAAATCAAAGGACCAGCAGAACACTAAGTGTGAATCATACTCAAAATCAAGAAACGAGAGAGAGGTCAGCTCCAGTTCTGATGTCCTAAGCAACAGAGAGAGCTGGCTGGATATCTTTCATATCACTCATCTTTGACTCTGTGCAAAATAATTTCTCTGCAGCAATTCCCCCCTTATTGCTACCATGTAAGGATGTGCATTCATTTTGCAATGCAAGAAAACTGAACTAAATGCATCACATTCTGTTCAGCTGTAAATTTGTTCCAAAACGATTGAGCAAAGAAAGAAACAGATCTGAAAATGGTACTCCCATTTGTCACCATTCATTCCATTCAGATGTGGTGGGATCTATCTCTGTTTGGCAGTAATGAAGCTTATTTTCAACAGCTGCCATTTTATTTACTCTCAATACCTAAGGGTAGTCATCATGAAAAACAGTCATTTCTGTAGCTTTGGGAAATAGCCTGATCTGTTTCAGAGCAGCTGTGTCTTTCCAATTCAACTCATTATTTGGTACTGAATTAAATATGCTGAAGCTCTGGCCCAACCTCCACCCCTCCAACACACACACACACACACACACACACACACACAACTTTAATATTTTCATTCTTGACAAAGTGGATGGAATTTGCAGGCATTGAAACCTCTCCAGATTGGAATAAGTCTGCCCAATTGTAGGCTGATATACCTAGGGTTGTTGAGTTTTTGTGGTTTGTTTAGTCGCTTAGTCGCGTCCGACTCTTCGTGACCACATGGACCAGAGCACGCCAGGCACCCCTATCCTCCACTGCCTCCCGCAGTTTGGCCAAACTCATGCCAGTCGCTTCGAGAAGACTGTCCAACCATCTCATCCTCTGTCATCCCCCTCTCCTTGTGCCCTCCATCTTTCCCAACTTCAGGGTTTTTTCCAGGGAGTCTTCTCTTCTCATGAGGTGGCCAAAGAACTGGAGCCTCAGCTTCAGGATCTGTCCTTCTAGTGAGCACTCAGGGCTGATTTCCTTCAGAATGGATAGGTTTGATCTTTTTGCAGTCCACGGGACTCTCAAGAGTCTCCTCCAGCACCATAATTCAAAAGCATCAATTCTTTGGCGATCAGCCTTCTTTAGGGTCCAGCTCTCACTTCCATACATCACTACTGGGAAAACCATAGCTTTAACTATACAGACCTTTGTCGGCAAGGTGGTGTCTCTGCTTTTTAAGATGCTGTCTAGGTTTGTCATTGCTTTCCTCCCAAGAAGCAGGCATCTTTTAATTTCGTGACTGCTGTCACCATCTGCAGTGATAATGGAACCCAAGAAAGTAAAATCTGTCACTGCCTCCATTTCTTCCCCTTCTATTTGCCAGGAGGTGATGGGACCAGTGGCAATGAACTTAGTTTTTTTGATGTTGAGCTTCAGACCATATTTTGCACTCTCCTCTTTCACCCTCGTTAAAAGATTCTTTAATTCCTCCTCACTTTCTGCCATCAAGGTTGTGTCATCAGCATATCTGAGGTTGTTGATATTTCTTCCGGCAATCTTCCGGCAATTCATCCAGTCCAGCCTTTCGCATGATGAATCCTGCATATAAGTTAAATAAGCAGGGAGACAATATATAGTCTTGTCGTACTCCTTTCCCAATTTTGAAGCAATCAGTTATTCCATATCCAGTTCTAACTGTAGCTTCTTGTCCCACATAGAGATTTCTCAGGAGACAAATGAGGTGATCCAGTACTCCCATTTCTTTAAGAACTTGCCATAGTTTGCTGTGGTGGACACAGTCAAATGCTTTTGCGTAGTCAATGAAGCAGAAGTAGATGTTTTTTCTGGAACTCTCTAGTTTTCTCCATAATCCTGTGCATGTTTGCAATTTGGTCTCTGGTTCCTCTGCCCCTTCGAAATCCAGCTTGCACTTCTGGGAGTTCTCGGTCCACATATTGCTTAAGCCTGCCTTGTAGAATTTTAAGCATAACCTTGCTAGCGTGTGAAATGAGCCCAATTGTGCAGTAGTTGGAGCATTCTTTGGCACTGCCCTTCTTTGGGATTGGGATGTAGACTGATCTCCAATTCTCTGGCCACTGCTGAGTTTTCCAAACTTGCTGGCATATTGAGTGTAGCACCTTAACAGCACCATCTTTTAAAATTTTAAATAGCTCAGCTGGAATATCATCAGTTCCACTGGCCTTGCTATTAGCAGTGCTTTCTAAGGCCCATTTGACTTCACTCTCCAGGATGTCTGGCTCAAGGTCAGCAACCACACTACCTGGGGTGTACGAGACCTCCATATCTTTCTGGTATAATTCCTTAAAGTTTTGACTTTTTTAAGCCAGGGAAAAGTATCTTTTTTTTTCCATTTTCTACCAGAATTGGAAGAAATTTTCAGGCAAATCACCCCTCATGAGAGGAGGAAGTCTGCCCAAATACAGAATGATAGCTGCACTGGTTCTCATGCAAAAAACAATTTGTGGTTGGGCATAAAGGAATAATAGAAGGGCAGGTAGTGAACAAAAGGAAAGCTGGGGTGTGGAAAAGGTCACCCTGTAGCAAGGACCCTGTGACTCAATAGTAATTGATGGTGGTCAGATTCTGCCCTCCACCACAAACAAACACAGTTCTCAATCCCTACTCAAAATCATTGTGACTGGAGTGCCTTGGGAAAATCTACAAAAGTTCTCCCCACCTTTCAATCCTCTCCTGATCTCAAATTCCGGTCATTTCACTGTCAACTTTGTCTCTTTTCTCAAGAAGAGGAAATGGTTCTGCATTTTTTGCACAGCCAAAGCTACAAGGCAACTTGGAAGCTTAGTGAGCCCCTGATCTGATTTGAGATGCCATATTAATGACAATGCCTGACTCGGGAACATGCAGACCTCTCCCAAAGTACCGCAATTCTCTTTGTAATCAGGGAAAAACAGAGATCCAATTGTTGTTGTTGTTCAGTCGTTCAGTCGTGTCCGACTCTTCGTGACCCCATGGACCAGAGCATGCCAGGCACGCCTATCCCTCACTGCCTCTCGCAGTTTGGCCAAACTCATGTTAGTAGCTTCGAGAACACTGTCCAGCCATCTCATCCTCTGTCGTCCCCTTCTCCTTGTGCCCTCCATCTTTCCCAACACCAGGGTCTTTTCCAGGGAGTCTTCTCTTCTCATGAGGTGGCCAAAGAGATCCAATACACTCCCCTAAAAATAGTGATCCCTGCTAGCTTGGAATAAACTTAATGGCTATCTGAGTTTTGTGAGAAATAGTTGGGATTTCTGAAACCAATTCCAAGCCTGACTAAGGGAGCTCCACCCATTCCTACACCCCAAATACCGTAAATGCACCAATGGAAACTGCTGCCTGCTAGGTTTCTGTTTTGGTTTTGCAAAGCTGGCACAATTGGTGATATTAGCATTTCATAGGCAATCATAGTGGCTACCATCTTATTTTCAAAGTTTGCACAGTATTTTCAGGTATGTAATTATCACTACTGGAAGGCACTAACGTGCGAGGCTTCATTAATATCAAGGGGTGTGTGTGTGTGTGTGAAGAACTCATTATATTATATAAGCATGAAAACCCAAAATGCTAGAATAGGAATCCCCTGAACCTTTTCAGTGCCAAGATACCTGATGCAGGTTTCAAATATAAATGAATTCTTTTAGAAGTCAGCATCCATTATCGGGCAATGAAAAGAATAAAGTCAAGGCAAAGGGATTATTTAAAGGGGGTGAAGTACATGTTTGATCAGAAGGCAGGGGGAAATGTTAGTCCTTTAACAACCTGCTTTTGTGCAATACCACTTGCTAACCATGACATGATGGCATGAATCCTCAGAAGAATGACATGTTTTTTATTTGGTGTATGAGCACCTAGTAATTGTAACAGGGGTTACAGTCCTGTTCTGATTCGTTTTGTCAATTCGGGTAGTAGCTCACACAGTTGTTTTCCTTGATCCCCACTCAGAAGATCACCCACTTCCTGAAGAGCTAAAAGCTAAATTTTCTGCTCCCTTGCAGCAGCCAACAGCAAATCATGATGAAGCTGTACTCAAGTAGCATCCTCGTTTTGTAGAAAGGTTAGAATGTGCATGCTGTCATCCACTATATCTTCAACCTTTTCAGACCCAGAGCCCACTTTTAACCCAAACGAATGCTTGGCAACCCATTTCTTAAACTTTTACCATTGATATGCATGCTGCTAGTGGTGATGTTGTTGTGGTTCAAGTTCTACCCCCCAGAGCAAGAGAAAACGAGCATTCTCCCTCCTCCATGTGACAGCCCTTAAGATATCTGAAGATGGCTATCATATCTCCTCTCACTCTCCTCTTTCACAAGCTAAACATACCCAGCTCCTTCAACCGTTCCTCATAAGGCTTGGCTTCTAGTCATATGCTTGCTTTTGAGTTCATTTGACCTCTATCCTGTACTTTACCCTGTCAATGAACTCAGTATAAATAACAGTGTGGTATTCATTAGTGTTGTTGCTAATACACTCAATCACTGAACTATACTTCCCAGGGCTATTTTTCTGTGTGTGAGACAGAGACTCTATGATCTTTAACCTGGTCTACATCTGTGATATGGCAATGCAGACGGCTAAGCCATTTTCTGTACTGTATCTCATCAATGAAAAAGTACCACCTGTAGAGTTAAAGGCAATGGAAAATGATTCCCATTGTACATGGAATGTTGGTTTATCAAAAGATTTCTTCTTTCTCCACCACCTGCCTCTTCTGAGGAAGGAGGAAAAATGAGTGAAACCTTCATATGTCTCTATTAAGATTAATAATCAAATTAATATAGGAGAAAGTAGGGTGTATTACAAGCATTTCCACGATATCTTTATGTTTCAGGGCTGTGGGAACATCTCACTTTCTGTTCTTGACAGATTTGGGGCAGGAAGGTTTTGACTTTGCTTAACAAGATTGTGACGCATCTCCATATGGCGTGATATCAAAGGTTACCAAATAATTGGTGCTCGTGTGGCAGGGGGAAGGCTGCAAACCATCACATTCCTGACATTTTTATACAGCGTCCCTTTAGCCCCGGAAAGGAAAGAGCCTGGATGTCAAGGAATTGCAAGTGTCCTTTATTCATGATTGTCATTGCAGCTGCGTCGGGTCTTATAAGCCTGGAGTGTGTAAAATCGAAAACAATAATGAATACAGTTAGCGGCTTCATGCCTCAGCACCCGAAGCAAAGAATGCACGAGGGGAAAGTCAATGATAACACGGTTTTTCTCCTCCCTCTGCCACTCGGGGCCTGCAATTTTGTTTAATTGAGTTTGATCACATTTTATCTCTGACATTTAAGTCTCTAGAACAAATCTGTGTCAGTTTAAGCTTCAAATGAAGATTAACAGTCAGCACTCAGCTGGCAGCAACGCTTGCCAGGAGACAAAAAAAGAAAAGAAAAGGTTGGACAAGGTTGCAAAGGCCTCTGGGAAATCCAGCAGAACATACTGAAAGCAGGTAATTAGTAAGCCCAACCAAGGCTGCCATTTTTTACTCCTACTCCACCCATTCCCAGAAAATTTAAAAAGCTATTAGCCATCCTGTAATAAAAAAGAATCTAGCATTTTTTTTTTTCATAAATATAAGCATTAGGTGACCTTTTACTGTAAAATGTTATTGCAGTTTAAGAGCCCAGCTAATGACAGGGCTAACCTTGTTGTTAGCTTAGGCTGTTCTGCTTCCACTCTTGAGACACAAATCATCTGTTTATCTTTTAGCCATAAAGTCTGCACACAATAGCTTTGCTGCGCCATTTTCACATGGGAGACATTTGTGGGAAATAATCCCTAACTGAGAAGCAAAAAATAAAATAAAATAAAATAAAAATGACACATCAGTGTGTGTGTGTGTGTGTTCTTGAAATCAAGTTAAATTGTTCTACTAACTATGCTGTGCAAAAGACTGATATTATTTATATTGGGGGGGGGGGACTTGTGTGGAAAAGTTTGTTGTCAGGAGGGAGAGAAAAACAACACTTTTGGTACAGTTGCTTCCTAGTTTTACAGTTTTGAATGACTCACAGGGAGTCATTATGAAAGCATCCCTTTGACTAAAATTAAGTGTCTGTTGCGGTCCCAAACCATTCACTAGGCAAATTGCAGAGCTTGTTTCTGTTGAGCATTTCAAAATATATCAGAAATCTCAGCTGCTGGAAAAAAGCCTGTTGAAGTTGCAATGCAACAGCTTTAAACTTTAGAGCTTCTCTACAACTGCGGTATTAAAGGTTGCAGTCTCTGTGGCCAGGTGCTGAAGGTCTGAGAGAATCCATCAGCTATTCACTTGGGCTATGCCATGTTAGTCTTAAAACACAGGTAGGTTGGCTTCAAGTTTGCGGGACACACTTTGTTTGGTATACTAGAACTCAGAGGTCCACGAACCACAGCCAGGTACAAAATAATTAGAAAATCAAAAGAACCTCTGTGATGCAATCTTCAAGCAGAAACCAAAAACAAGCACCACGACGGCCAATAAAAATGGTGTATATTTTTTATATTGTATATAATAACAGTAAGACAACGGACAGTGATCCGGTATTAACACTGTTTCGTGTACGTCTTCTTCAGCATATGACTGCAAAATAAATAGACAAACAAAAACCTGCATGGAAATGTATCACAGTAATCCATGAGATCAATATATCTGCTATAAATGTGCATGATACAATACAACACAACAATAATAATGTAACATAATAGCATACCTCAACATATATTAGAAGCAATTTTCTACGGAGCAGTGTTCATAGGAATATGAACTACCAGCAGTATTTATAATGCTTGTTTTTGGTTTCAGGTACAAAATAATGGCTTAGGCATGTGGACAATACGCTAAGAATTAAGGAACAGGGTGCCTCTGAGTACATGCCAAGTACCATTTGTGATCAGTGCCAGAACCAAGCTCTCTCTCTCTCTCTCTCTCTCTCTCTCACACACACACACACAAGCACACACATACATATATATACATAAATAATTTTATTTGTATGCTGTCTTTCCACACTTTGAACCATGCTCAAGGCAGCGTAACAACATGACAAAATGCACAACTACAACATAGCAAAAGTAGTTATAAACAATAAATTTAACAATTAAAAATACAAAACTAAACCATTTCTGTGTAAATCACAACAAAATCTAAAATAAATATGCAAGAAAACAACAAACCAACAGCAAGAACAGCGCCTTCCCCACGCATAAACAATACCCTAGTCCAAGAATCTATCCCTGTTGTTGTTTTTCCCCAAGCAGTGGGTGTGGACAGGGAGTGTCTTAGTTGTTGATATTGTTAGGACATTTGGGAAGAATCATAGAATTGTAGAGTTGGAAGGGACCCTGAGGATCATCTAGTCCAACCCCTTGCAATGCAGGACTAGGAGTTGGAAGACAACCTGTTGCAAAGCACTCTGAGAACTATCAAGAGATGTTGATCTCTCTTCTGCACACCCCTGAACACACCAGTCAGAAAAGGGGCAAGACTTTAATTGCCCCTCCAAACAACAACGTAAGCAACAAAACACTTCACTCTACCCAGATGTAACTAAGTCCTTTGCCACCTGCTGACGAAGCTATATAATGATACAGGGTATGCCCCATCTAACCATACTCCTGGTCCTGAATTCTTAAACTAGCAGTGGATGGGTTGCTACCACTCCTCCTTCCTACCTCTGACCTCAGAAAAGTTGCTGGGCTGTACTTTGCTAAGAGATCCCTCAAGACTGGCCCTGTCTTCAGTGGGTTGCCACCAATTAAGTTGTACACAGAGGACACCCATTAAAATGGATGGACCTAAGTTGGTCATATCAATTAATTTCAATGAATATAAGTTACTTGGCTCCAGTCCCCTGTGTCTGAGGCGGGGTGACTAACAAGATACAACTGTGGGTACTGAGTTCTGCCTGTTTCCTGCTTACCTCCCTTTGGTCACAAGATGTAGCATGAAAGTATGGCCTGAGTAAAAACCACATCATTGCATCACTAGACGTAATTACACACCTATGTATCCTGTAGTTACAGAAAGATATTCTCACTGGCAAAAACAGGGATGAATTTCAGCCTTTTACAAGAAAAGAGACAGACAAGACACCCCTTGTTTCCTCGGGACAAAGGCTTCCAGTGTGAGGATCTGCAACAGAGCGAAAACTTCCCATTTAGTGAAAACGGATTACATAATTACATCTGCTTTCTATGATTGGGCAAATCAGCTTAGGGTTGCCATAGCTGGGATTCAGCCATTGGAAAATGTCACCAGGCACAACTTTTTTGTCCGGATATTCACCTTTGAAATATGGCAACCTTAGAAGAAAACACCTTAGAAACAGTGGGCCCTTGAGCAAATTCTTAATGGAGAGAAGGCTGCTATCACACAACAAAGTTTAGAAGAGAAGTGATAGCCTATCACTAGAAGTCACTCATATACAGTACAAGAACAGGCATCAGAGAGGGCTAAGCCACTTTTAACACTAACCATGGTTAGAAAGGGAGGGAAGTGGTGGGAATGTGTTGTCAGTTAAATTTTGTGAGAATGCAGCAAAGGGGGAAAACGAAAGCTAGACTTCAGTACCCCTCCAGGCCAGGAGTTGTCAAAAAAAAAATATTGTCCATGTTCTGCCAGTTCCAAGTGGCCTGTTTCAAGGAGACCACCTAGGCAATTCATGACTGATTAGGTCCCCCCCCCTAGGGAAGTTGTCTGGGTTCAACACTGGCTGGTGGAAGAACTATGAAGTTGCTATAACCTCTGCACTAGTTGGTACAGAACTGTTATGTCCAAGGGTTCTTTCAAGGATGTTGCGCACCTGATGTTACTCACTTTCCTTGGGTGTTTTTGCCTGGCTAGATCATTCACTGAACTGTGATCATGATGCTTCTTGCTTGCCTGGATCCACCTCTGGATGGATAGGGAAAGACGAAAAGATTGTGGTTATGATTTAATAGAAGATAGGGTGCAACAGAAGGGGAGAAATAGCAACTCCATGGAGAATGGGGTGGGAGGTCGATGGCTGCAATGTATGGCTGCAATGTAGCCTTCTGTACAAAGATCAGATCTACATCCATTGCTCTGCTTATTCTTGTTTCTTGCCCTTCTGGCCATGCCCATCACCAACATGCAACCCCCTGGGAGGTTGTTGGTGGAATGTGGCCTTTGGGCTGACAAACGATCCCCACCCTGATATGGAGGGAAAGAGGCAGCCATCTTTGCCGGTTGTAGGTCTTGTTGTACAGATGTACATTTTGGGTCCATTTGTACTATAGCCTCCTAGTATGTGGTCACATGAAGTCAAAGGAGAATGAGCCTGTGCCCTTCACTCCTCTCAATGTGCATTTTTAATCTGTTCATCCAGAGTTATTAAATTTCATGCAAATTGTTTGGAACAGGCGGGCCTACAGGGCAGTGCTCTTGAAACCCCTGCATAAGTGCAGCTAGTCACCCATGTCACTTTCTTTCTTATCTCAAGCAGATCTTTCAAGATCGTGTTGAAGCCCTTGTATGACAAAACACAGCCTGCAGTGAAAGCAGCAGTCTTTAGCATCAGCTTCTGGTTTCCCAGTTTGACAGATTCAACCCAGCACGCTGAAAGCTTGAAATGATGTAGTGCCAGCTCCGATGAGCCATTTGTATAAAATTAAACTCCATTACGGAGGAGCTGTTCTGCCCCTGTCATCTCTTTATGTTTTAGGGAGAAAGAACTGCATTGAAAGGTAGGTGAGGAAGCACTTCGGAGGCAGGAAGAGACACCTGCAAAACCACTTTCCTTCGTGTACCAAGTGTTCATTCAGAAAGCAACCTGACAAGTGCATCTGCATTACAGCGCACGTTTTTAATGCAAAATATGTTCTAACCATGGAACAGTTTGTATCCTATGAAAACAAGCATGTCATCTGCACTGGGGGGGGGGGGGGCTTGCTTTGAAAGCTGTTTAAGTTGCACTGCCTGGTTGGCAGCTCAAATATAAAATATTATGTAAAAGACACACGTTTTTGCAGTGCGCTTCAGGAAGTTGAAATGATCTTTTCACTGAAATTGCTTGTGGGATGAATAGGTCAGTGTTCCTGGGCCATGTCTTCCTTGCCTCAACAGAGCCAAGAGAAGAGGACCTGGTACAAGAACCCATGGGCCTTACTGCCTCACATATAGACCAACTGAGTTTGTTCTTGGTATGAGCTTTCATGTGCATGCACATGAAGTGTGTATGCATCTGAAGAAGTGTGCATGCACACGAAAGCTCATACCAAGAACAAACTCAGTTGGTCTCTAAGGTGCTACTGGAAAGAATTTCCTATTTTGTTTCGAATATGGCAGACCAACACGGCTACCCACCTGTAACTGCCTCACATATGACATAGTGCAACGGCTGCTTGCAGCAGAGTTCAGCTATCTGGCCCTCTCATATACATAGCTTAAGCTTGAGCATTATGTGAAAAATGATGGTTGGCTCAAACAATTCTGCCAAGCAGGCTAAATTTCTGTCCTCTGAACACACACAAACATTATGGGCAATCCAATTGTGGTCATTTGGCAGACCACAGTAGCTCCTTGTTGGGCTGTAAGCTTAGCTGCTCACAAGTTAGGCATTTTATTAGTCTTTAAAAATGTTAGAGATGTTCATTTTTGCATCTTACAGAACTCTTTCTCACGCCCTGCTGTTTATTCAACCGTTTGAACATCTACAGTCCCAATATGGAGAGAGCGAGTCAGAGGAGGTTAACTACATTACAAATATGCCATCGTTGCAAAGTGTCGAGTTATACAAAGGACCACATTGCGGAATGAAAGGCATGTTTTCTTTGGGAATTAAAAAGGCATTGAGATATGTCTGTATCTCCTGTACCTCTGAGGTACAGAAGGTACAGAAAATTGTCTTTAGCCACCCAGTCAAGGACAAAGTTTTACTGTCCCCAGTAAAAAAAAAAAAAGTATTTAAGATGTATTTTTTTAAAAAAAGCCACCAACAGAGCATGCTGCAGATTTAGGACACCAAAAGGTAAATTACTGTATGACTTTTGTATTGAGAAGGTTTGCAAAACGTGTTCCATTTCAAAGTGTTGGTGCTGACCTTTAAAGCCCTAAACGGCCTCGGCCCAGTGTACCTGAAGGAACATCTCCACTCCTATTGTTCAGCCCAGACACCAAGGTCCTCCTCCAAGGGTCTTCTGTTAGTTTCCTCACTATGAGAAGTGAAGTTACAGGGAATCAGGCAGAGAGCCTTCTCGGTAGTGGTGGCCTTCCTGTGAATCACCCTCCCATCAGATGTTCAAGGAGATTATGAACTATATAACTTTTAGAAGATATCTGAAGGCGGCCCTATATCGGAAGGTTTTTAATGTTTGATGTTTTACTATTATATATATATATATATATATATATATATATATATATATATATGCGCTGTAAGCCACTCAGAGTAGCTGAGGAAACCCAGTCAGATGGGCAGGGTGTAATAATAATAATAATAATAATAATAATAATTCTTTTCAATATGTATAAGCTGTTCTTTCACCACAAATGGTCTTATAGCCATTTTCAAAATAGTCAACAAAACAATGCATGAGCAGGGATATAAGGATATAGGGATATAAGGAATCATGCAGTATCTTGGACCCAAGTTTTACGGGCCTTGTAAATTTATACAAGAGCCTTGAACTTGGCCCCGTAACATATGGGCAGCCAGTGCAGGGTTCCTTAGGCTGTTATGAAAACCAAAGGATTGACTGTTACTACCTTAATGTTGAGAATGAACATCTGTTCTAGCTTTGCTTTCGTTGACTTGCTCAAAGTAATTGACATGACAGTGGGCTCATTATCCAAAATCAAAAAAGGTTAAAAAGTAACAGTGGTTAGAAAGCATTGGAATTCTGTTGATGTTGAATCAGTTCAATTTCTACTCATGCTAATTCTTCTGTCTCCAAAGTGCCAAGCCAATATTCTGTTATTGTTTGTAAATCTAGGGGAATATCTAGATTAGGTCTAAGGTTGAAGACAGGCATAAACAGTGGTCACTATTGCAGATTCTGCAGCCAGAGTATGATCCTGGCTTCCCAACTTAACATTACATGAGTACATATCATCAGGTCAAGTTTTGGATCATCCTAGTTGCAGATGTTCAGAGATATCATTGTGGTTTTGGTATGATGTAGATAAGGTATGGTCTACCCAACTCACAAGAAGATCCCACCATCACAGGTATAGGAAACCCTTAGCTCTCCAGATGTTGCTGGACTATAACATCCAACAGCCTCAGTAAGCATGGCCAATGGCTAGAGATGATGGGAGTTGTCAATCTTCAACATCTGGAGGGCCAAAGGTTCTCTACACCTGCTCTGGCTTGGATGCTTCATAAAGCAATACAGGACCAGGACAATGTTGGGCATCTTTATTGGTTCCAGGCACTCCATTCTCCCCAGCTGAATTTGGGCCTGGAAAAAAATGAGGAAACGTACAGGTGCACAGGGGGTAAGCAGTAAGCAAGCACAATTTGTTACCATTACATTCACAAACTACCCACCGGGAATGGTAGTTTGTGTGAGGGGAATAAGGGGCCTCCTAACAATTATCAGCACCCTTAACAAACTGCAATTTCCCAGAATTCTTTGGGAAAAACCATGACTGTTAAAGTGGTATAAAAGTGTTTTAAATATATGGTGCGGATGTGACCTTATAGAAGAGGCAGGTTGTGACTTTCTCACGTATACAATGTCCTTCTTTCCTGAAAAACAAAAGCTACAGAAGCCCTGCAAAATGAACACTCAGTTCCTCACAAGCCATTTATAAAACACCCCACTCTCAATTATTTTTAGTGGGATGTGGTGAAAACTGTATTCATATACACTGTCGATAATAATAACAACTGACCCATATAAAGCCTCACTGAAAAAAGCTTGTCTTTATTTTTTGGTGGGGGCGGGGAGGAGGGGGTTAGGGGGATAAAAGTACAATCTCAGGAACTAAAAACAAACTCACAAAAGCAAGAGCTTTTAATACGGAGATCTTGCTCAGAATGATCAAGCCTGTTGTCTACACAGATGTAAGCCTCAGTGCGTTCGGTTGGATTTACTCGCAAGCAACTGAGCATATGGTGGCAGCCTTGGCATTTTATCTATAGAAGCTGAGTTGCCATAGCGATATCCTCCCCACCACCACCCCAATAGATGATTACCGGCTTTATTGCATAGGAATCGCTCAAGAACTCCGCTTCCTGCGTTTAGAGCACCAACCTGCCAAAAGCAGTAATAGCTAATATTTTAGCAAGTTCAGAAAAGTTCGAGACATTTTCAAATGAACGATGGGGATATCATTTTTTTCGGTAGGATTCTTTTGTGTGGGCACAAACCTCCATCTGCACAACACACTGGCTGCTTTGAGAGATTTGTCCTCTCCCCGTGCGTCTTCACGATATCTGAATCCAGCCCAAAGCCACCTGCTTGTAGCAATCTTCAAATAGGAGCTACATGTAGAGAGGCAGAAATGAGAAAACAAAGATGGAGCCCCATCTCGGGAGAATTTTGGAGAAGCTCAGTGGCAAAGGGCAGACTTTCAACTCAATATGCAAAAGTTCAATCCCTGGCACCGATCCTGAGCAGCAAGGCTTCTGGAGAAGATATTTCTCTCCTTCTCTCTCTCTCTCTCTCTCTCACTATGGAAAGCCACAGCTGGCCAGAACCAGCTAGGTAGCTGGGTAGCCATGTGTCTCACTTTACACAGGACAGACATCCATTTGAAGGGTTGCTCGGTCTAGTGCTGCATTCACACGGCAGTTTATTCCATTTCCCCAACAGCATTCCTCTTAACTGTTAATACGTGCATAACACTTGAGCTTTCACATGTTGTAAAAGCCGTTTCTGGAAACCTGGTGGAATCTGGTAGAATCTGAATGGCTTCCAGAAAATATCCACTTGCAACCCCATTAACCTAGAAAATCGCAGGAGTAAAATGACAAAATCTGCGGTGGTATACAGCTCTTTCCTACTATTTTCATGGGGGAACAGAAGCACACATGTGCAGAAAGGGTAGCAACGTTGTCCAATGGCTTTCATCCTTTTGTCACACCGTGCCCACTGTGCGAATGATATTCGGCCTGGCATGCCACCATGCCAAACTGTTCAGCATTAGTGAAGTGGTGGCCTTGTGTGCCTTCAGATTATACCCTGGGACCCCCGTCCCATCTCGTTCGAGCCTTCTTTTTCCAGTCTCTTTACAATGAATGCCATCTTACAGGGCTAGAGATGAAAGAGAAAATTAGTTTTGCACTGATTTAGCTCACTCGTGCACTGATAATCCTAAACCACTGATAATCCTAAATCCTAAAAGTGCTGAATATCGTAGCCAGCATGTTCAGGAATTTCTCTGCAAAGCTTGCTGTGTGTAAACCAACATGGTCGGTTGGATTGCAGATCCCAAAGAAGAAATAAAACAAAAGAAAAAAATGTTTTCCTTTGAAGGAGAATTTAGGAGCTGTTTCCCACAGAGGAGGAGACCATTTCCACAGAATCCAATCCAAAATAGCTTTGTTCATAAAAGGGGATTGAAAGCAAATCCTCTTTTCCTTCACATTGCTGGCTGGTTGTTTTATCTTTTTTTTTTTTTTTAACTTCAGCTCTCATTCAAGTCTCCACTTCTAATTATTTTTGTAAGTGATGGTAAATTATAATGCATGTCAGGTCTGCCCTCCTCTCTCTCTCTCTCTCTCTCTCTCTCTCTCTCTCTCTCTCTCTCTCTCTCTCTCTCATTCTTAATCATTTCCATTATTTATTGGCAGATTATTCAACGTCCTTGTGTCTGTTTCAAGAGTCATGCAAAGCTGCGTTCCAGCATGAATTTGCAGATTTCTCCATTCCACACACATTGTTATATTGACAGAGAAGGGCTTATTTGATCTGTGATGCAGCTGGCATTTCCCCAACATTGTTTTCCACTGGGCTGTGCTAATTAATGTGCTAATTGATAGTAGACCATGAAGAGAAAGGGTGGAAAGATATAAAGAATGTAATTGCAGATTGTACGTGGCAGTGGCAAACACGAAAATTAACTTTGTCCAACGTTCAGAGCTTCAATAGTGCTGTGACCATTAGTCTTGCCCCTTCTTATTGGGGGAGGCATTTAACCAGGAATCTTTGGCAGCTCATTGCTGGAACTTCATGCCTATTGAGATCAAGTAGGCCAGACTTCCTCAACCTCGGCCCTCCAGATGTTTTTGGCCTACAACTCCCATGATCCCTAGCTAGCAGGACCAGTGGTCAGGGATGATGGGAATTGTAGTCTCAAAACATCTGGAGGGCCAAGGTTGAGGAAGCCTGAAGTAGGCACTGTACTATTGAGATCAAGTAGGCCCTGTACTATTTTCGGCACCCGCTAAAAACATTCTTGTTTAGACAAGCCAACCCAGTTCCTTAGAAAATTGAGGTACCATAATTTTAATCTATTTTATTATTTTAACTTTTGCGTGTTTTAAAGTATGGTTGTGAATTTCCCCTTGATTTCCTTGTTTCATCTTTTTGTAAACTGCTTTGAGGTTTCTTACAATCAAGGCTGGATCTAGACACGTCAAAGTAGCATTTCAGTTAGACACATTGCAAACTTTGTATCAGAAATTGGGTTAGCAAAAACGGTACTCCACAGCGCCATCTGGGGTTAGAATGCATAAACAACGCATATAAAGCACTTTGTCCTTGACAATGTAGCCGAGTCCCAAGTGGTGTATAAATTTCATGAAATAATAAACAAATGAATGAATGCAGGCATAGGGAGAGTCGTGGAAGAAGGCAAGACTCGGCAACCTTTTTGACCCCATAGGCACGCACATGGAATTTTGAGGGAAATGCCGTGGGTGCCAATGACAAAATTTGGGGCCATGGTATAACACAAAATGGCTGCCACAACACAAAATGGCTACCACATCAAAAAGAACGGAAAAATAAGGGCCACAAAATGGTGTGAGCAATCCCCCCCATCACCCTACTTAAATGTACCGTTATCAGCCTCCACCCCATGCATTCATAGAATCATAGAATCATAGAGTTGGAAGAGACCACAAGGGCCATCCAGTCCAACCCCCTGCCAAGCTGGAAACACCATCAAAGCATTCCTGACAGATGGGTGTCAAGCCTCCGCTTAAAGACCTCCAAAGAAGGAGACTCCACCACACTCCTTGGTAGCAAATTCCACTGCCGAACAGCTCTCACTGTCAGGAAGTTCTTCCTAATGTTTAGGTGGAATCTTCATTCTTGTAGTTTGAATCCATTGCCCCGTGTCCGCTTCTCTGGAGCAGAGAATCTCTGTGGATCTCTTTTCCGTACAGAATAGAAGAGAGAATCTCTGTGGATCTCTTTTCTGTACAGAATAGAAGAGTATGGGTATCAAATCTTGGCACTGAATGAAATGTGGTCATGTTAAAGGCGGTGTGTTCAGTGCAGGAGATTCTGAGCCAGTGTAAACATGGAATGAGCGGTCCATCATACACTGTGGATTTCCGAGGGAATTGTTACTGAGACCTTTTGTGAGCTCCGCAGGAGGTACTGCAGGTGAGTATTGTGGTAGTAATTCATGCATCTGATGAAGTGGACTGTGGCCCACAAAACCTTATTCCACAGCAAATTCTTAGCCTTGAATGTGCCACAAGGCCCCCTTTTCTGCTTTGGCTACAGCAGACTAACGTGTGGCTGCACACACACTAAACCTTTAAAGCACATTCTTTCCCTCAAAGAATTCTGGGCACTGTAGTTTACCCATCACAGAGTTACAATTCTCTGCAACCCTTAAAGAACTACAGCACCCAGAATCCTCTGAGGGGGAAAAATGTGCTTTGAATGTGCTTTACAGATATAGTGTGTATGCAACCACTGTTCTGGAAACTGAAAAATAACGGTGTTTAAAAGAGAAGCTGTGGAAAGCCTTACATGAAAGGACAACAAACCTCAGATACGGTGCAGAAAAGAACATTCAAATTATGTAAAACAAAATAAAAAAATCCAGTGGTAATGTTTCCTATTTTATAGGTGCTTTGAGAGTTACTTGAATAGCTGTTTCAGAAATGGAGCATCAAGCATTATAATACCAGAAAGCTTATGTCATTATAATTTTTGTCAGTGTTTGAGGTTCCACAAGACTGTTGTTTTTGCTGCAACAGACCAACACAGTTACCCCTCTGGAGGTTGTTTCCTTTTTGGTGATTGCAGTTCTTGTTTTGACAGTTTAAAAACGTGTTTTTTTTAGTAACTTCATCAGTTTTGCATGATAGTGAAGCTAATATCTTGTTAGATGTTGTCTTGCCAAAATAATTAATGAGGTTTCCATTAGCTCCTCATAATTGCAGGCAGCTATTTTACAATCAGAATGAAATCACTTTCTGAAGGAGAACAAGTTTTAACAGGTAGTTAGTGTTGCTGAGCATGTGGGGGCTAACAAAGAACACTTTAACACCTAGGTGTGATTCCTCCCTCCCTTAAAGAAAACATCTCAACAAAATTTCAAACCAGCAATAAAAATCATTGTTGGCCAACCAATAAAAAACTGAGCATTAAAGAATATATTCCGGCACTAGCCCAACATACAATAAATATATTGGAAGAAGTTCTAAAGCAGCCTTCACTAACCTGGTGCCCTCCAGATATTGTGGGCTACACTTCCTATGCTGGCTTGGGCTGATGGGAACTGTAGTCCAAAACATCTGAAGGACATCAGGTTGGAGAGATGGTCTACAGGACTACAGTTGTCAACAAGAGCAACTGTGATTTAAATGAATGTTGTAAAATAATTAGTAATTCCTCAAGTGTAGTCCAGGGACACGATCGAGTGATTTGTCTGTACATGATTCCACTTCACTTAAGCCACAGAGACTCCAACCCTACAGGAACACATGCTGCATATTTAAACTATGGAACCTGCTACCACAAGATCTAGAGATGGCCATCAACTTGGGGGCTGTAGAAAGGAGCTTGTGTGGGTGTATGTGTGTGTGCACATGTATGCATGGACAGGGGTTCATTTGTGTATGTACGGGTGTGTGCACATGTAAAACAGGGTGTGTGCACAGGGGATGTGCTTGTGTGGATGAGTGTATCATTGTGGAATGATGTATGGTGTGTTTTTTTATTTTTTTATTTTGTATTTTATTAAAGATTTTCTTGATTTACAAAAGTGTGTGCAATGTCTCTCTCGTATTTTCTCCATGTAACATTTTTACAAATCAGTTTTGGTTGTTGAGACATGAGGGAAAGAAGGGTGAAAGAGGTGTGTGGGGTGGGGGGATGGGTGAGGTGTGGTGACGTTGTTTCTATTTTCCTTAATATATGTAGGGTTTGGTGTCAGCGTTGTTTGTGTAGGTTCTCTGTTGTTTGCTTGTGTTTCTTTGGCGGTGAGAGAGGTCAGGATTGGCGTAGGGTGTGATTGTTCATTTGTGGTTGGCTGTGGTGTTCTTTGGTTTCCTGTGTGAGTGGGGTGGGTGGGTGTTTTGGATCAGGTTAGCCATATTGATTTGTATGCTGTCGCTAGATTTTTGTCATTGTCTGTGTGTTTTTATTTTTGAGGGGTTTATGTGTGCCTGGACAGGGGTGTGTGTGTTGCCAAAGATGTGTCCATGTTCATATGGACAGATGCTCACATGCATGCGGAAGGCTATCTCTGTGTGTGAATGAGGCAGAGTATGTGTATGGTGTGTGTGTGCGCGCGCACGCGCATTTGGGAAGGGATGTGTGTGCATACAGGGATGAATGGGTGGGTGGGTGAGGGTTCGTCCTTACAATAAGGTGTGTTCATGTGTTTTTGTGGATGGCTGTATGCATCTGAATATATGTGGGCTGTGGGGGGGGGGGGGAGGCAGTTAGTGAGGTTAAGGAAATGTTCAGGTTTGTGGACTGGAATTAGCACGTGCATTTCCTTGCACATTTCCTCCCCAGTTCCCCAAAATGCATATACATACCTTTTTATACGAAGAAACCTACAATTAAATATGACTAGTCTTGATCTCTTACCTGGTAAATGTCATTGCCTGCATAATGAAATGAGAATGTTAAATGTCACATATTCATCAATGTACCTAAATCTGCTATCAAGATTCACAGATTGACAACGCTTCAAAAGAAATTTCTTTAAACTCCCCCAGAACCAAAGTTATTCCAATTTTCTTTTCTAATAGCTTGGAATAAATACTAATGTGTCTCTCGTCAGAGGTTCATCAGCCCCCAAATCCATTTACATAGCTGTTTATGAAGAAACTGTGCAATGAATATAGGATTATTTTGACCACTTACCTATAGATGTCTTTTCCTGCATGAAGGAACAGCAGCCAAATGCAACATCTTAAACTTCCTAGCCACCAAATCTTTCTGTAAATTACTAATACTTTGAACAACTATTACTATGATTACATAAATGGCCACCTTATATGGGGACCCCACACCCCAGTCTAATCATAACCAACCCAAAATGGGACAGTTCACTCTTTTTAATTCTAGTTAATCGGTGTAAACTAACTTGAGTCTTCTGCTTCCCTGCTTTTCTGTCCACAAAGCAGCACTGGGGGAAGGGGTGGAAACAGTCAGTCAGCTCTTTCAGAGTTCAGAGCAGGGGGGAAAGAACTGAGAAGTACCTGGTGATCAATGTCAGCCCGTAACATTTTCCAGAGGTAGTCCAGTGTGAATCCTCTCCTACCCTTTAATCTCGGAAATCAGACCAGAAATCTCTGTGGCAATACATTTACTGGAAGAAACCCTTTCATTCTGATGACACTGGACTCATTTTGAATTTTTTTTCTCAAGAAAGGATAGAGATACCACAAAGTTAAGGCTGAATCATGCACACTCCCATTTTTGTTAGTTTGGTACTGGGAGTTTCAGCAGCTCTTGATGGATTGTTATTGTTCAGTCGTGTCTGACTCTTCGTGACCTCATGGACCAGAGCATGCCAGGCACGCCTATCTTTCACTGCCTCCCGCAGTTTGGCCAAACTCATGCTAGTCGCTTCGAGAACACAGTCCAACCATTTCATCCTCTGTCGTCCCCTTCTCCTTGTGCCCTCCATCTTTCCCAACATCAGGGTCTTTTCTAGGGAGTCTTCTCTTCTCATGTACTGGAGCCAAAGTACTGGAGCCTCAACTTCAGGATCTGTCCTTCCAGTGAGCACTCAGGGTTGATTTCTTTAAGGATGGATAAGTTTGATCTTTTTGCAGTCCATGGGACTCTCAAGAGTCTCCTCCGGCACCATAATTCAAAAGCATCAATTCTTTGGCGATCAGCCTTCTTTATGGTCCAGCTCTCACTTCAATACATTACTACTGGGAAAACCATAGCTTTAACTATATGGACCTTTGTCGGCAAGGTGATGTCTCTGCTTTTTAAGATGCTTGATGGATTAATACCTGCTAACTGTCAACTAATTAATGATTTGGGTAATATGACAATTGTCTAGCTGACAGTTGGTAGCTAGATCTTGCAAAAAAAGGTAAAGGTAAAGGACCCCTGACAGTTAAGTCCAGTCATGAATGACTCTGGAGTTGCGGCACTCATCTTGCTTTACTGGCCGAGGGACCCGACATTTCTCCACAGAAGTTTTTCCGGGTCATATGGCCAACATGACTAAGCTGCTTCTGGTGAACCAGAGCAGCGCATGGAAAGGCTGTTTACCTTCCTGCCGAAGTGGTACCTATTTAACTTTGATGTGCTTTTGAACTGCTAGGTGGGCAGGAGCTGGGACTGAGCAACGGGAGCTCATCCTGTCGCGGGGATTTGAACCACCCACCTTCCGATCGGCAAGCCCAAGAGACTCAGTGGTTTAGACCACAGTGCCACCCACGTCCCTAGATCTTGCAAGGCACCTGCAAACCCCACGTTCAAAAGGCAGCCATGTCTATACCTGCCCCACACCTGGTGTCAAATAAGATTCCAGATGCATGGAAAATGGGCATGGCTTGGCCAAGACAGCCTGGCAAATGAAACAGCAAGGCTGGAGGATGCCCACCAATGGAGGAGGGCACACGGAACATGCCAGGTAGCCAGTGAGCTGCAGTTGTGTGTGGAAAATTTCTATTAGGTGTACTACAGAGCATGATTGAGCCACATCAGGAGACAGCTGGAGCGGAACCATCTTCCCACTTCAGCTGTGTATAAAGTTAAAATGCTCTCAGATGCCTGTTTCTGAAGAGGGGTGGAGGAATAGGCAGCCCTTCAATTGGTGCTTGAAAGAGGTAATTCAGTTATTTATTACATTTCTATCCGGCATTTCCCATACATGGTTCCCTTCCTCTCCATTTTATCCACACAAGAACCTTGTGAGGCTGAGAGCTGGTGACTAGCCCAAAGGTCACTGAGTGAGCTTCATGGCCAAGTGATGATTCGAACCCCAGACTCCTAGGTCCTAGTCCAGCACTGCAACCGCTACACTACACTGGCTCTCTTATGTGAAGGTTAACCACTATGATTGGCTAACATTCTTTCTCAGGGACACAATACCACATATATCTATATCTACTTAAAATGAATGAAGGGTACTAGAAAATATCACAAATATCTGACCTTCAAATAGGAAATAGACATGATGTGACCCCCCCCCCCAAAAAAAATTACCAGTTAACATTTATGCAGCATCTTATAATAGATAGCATCCCCTTTTTAGAAACTTTGAAGAATGGGCAATGACAAACAATTTACCAAGCAACACAATTCATCTTGGTTGCAGCAGTGTCGACTGTGTGCCTTCACTTCAAGCAGTAACAGAGTGTTAAAAACTGTAACACAAAACTGTAACACAAAACCTAATTTTAACAAGAATAAAAACAAGAAATCTAGGATTCTGTGTAGTGGGGTTTATTTATTTATTTTATTTTATTGCATCTGTAGCATGTTTGGCTAGATAATTTTGAGTCCCCTTTCAACTCTACAAATCTACAATCCCCAAATCAGGGGAGATACAAGGACTTGACTGACCCTTCACTATGTGCACATTGAATGGGATAAGAGTCACCCAATTAAACTGATTCTCAAGATGAAGCACTTCCTCACACAACACATCATTAATTCATGCAATGCCTTTCTATAAGATGTGGTGATGGGGACTAGTTTAGAAGGCTTTAAAACTGGGTTGGACAACTGTAGGTGGTGTTATCAATGGCTTCCAATAATTATTACTATGTGCAACCTCCAGGTTCAGACACTGTACTAATTTCTAGGGAGCAATAGGAGGAGATTGTCTCTCCTGTCCTGGTTGGGCTTCTCAGAAGCATCTGGTTGGCCATTGTGGTCAATGGGATGGGTCTGGGTCAACAGGATATCAAGTTTTTATGACAGGACACCCAATTCCAGCTAGTGAAATAGCGGTTATAGGCAATACTGGTTATAGGCAATACAGTCATACCTCAGAAGTTGAACAGAATCCATTCCAGAAGTCCGTTCAACTTCCGAAACGTTTGACTTCCAAAGCACGGCTTCTGATTGGCTGCAGGAAGCTCCTAAAGCCAATCGGAAGATACGGAAGCCCCATCAGACGTTCGGCTTCCAAAAGATCGTTCGAAAACCAGAACACTCGCTTCCGGTTTTCGATCGTCTGAGAGCCGGAATGCTCGACCCCCAAGGCATTCGGGTGCCAAGGTACGACTGTACTGTTTTGACTGACTATCTCTAGTAGGCATCAGTGAAATGACATTTTCAGTCTTAAACAGACATTTGTATCCAGGGCTTTTAAAACTAGAATAAACTAGACTGGGAAGGTTTGAACAAAACTAGGCAACCTTTGCCCTAAACGAAAACAACAACAACAAAAAACACCCCACCTATCAATTGTAAATTTGGCACTACTGTATTCAGCTGAAACATGCAGCTATAGCCCTTCTGACATTGGTCTTCACCGTTGAACAAGTTGCCCACCCGTGCCTCAAGCGATGAATGCCAGAGCCAGCATCCAAATTCTCATGTTGGAGAGTGGTTAGAAATTTGTGCCAAGCAGAACCCAAACAAAGGAATGATTATCTCCAGGGCATTTGGCACTGGCTGGTTTCTTGGCCAGGCCTGGAAGACAGGAATGGAAGTGTTTCTGGGGTGGTCCTCGGGTCAGGCTTCTTTGAGTCAGTGTGAAGCTCATTGTCTGTGCAGGGAACAGTTTCCCTTTCATTCACTGGTTGTAAATTCGGAGGAATTTTCAGGACACGCTGTGCTGTGCTGAGGGGAAATACATAGATATATCTCAAGCCTTTTTATTATGCTTAAGCCTACTCCATCTAATGAGCGTATTGGACACCCTTCATCAAACTGACCACTGACCGCGTTGACCCTTTGTGTTCAACTTTTTGAATTGCTATTTTTCCTTTCGTCCGTCTCCCTTTTCCTCCTCCTCGGTTTCAAGGGCTCATGCCAAGACGCAGACAATTTCTTCTTCATTCCCAGGTCAAACTGCAAAGCATGTGGGCACAAAATGTTAGAAAAGAAAAATGAAAAGCAAGATACCCAGACTCTTATGTCACTGATTTTGCTGACAGTGGGAGCTATTGTAGAGAAAGAACTGAAGTGCTGGACGTTATTTTGCTTTTCACAGATTAACTGGGCCCCAAGGCGATTGTTTTTGGCTACAAACTCTACTGTGCCAATCTTACTTAAGATGGCATTTGTTGACCGCTGCGGACTAAAAAAAGCCCATTTCCCTTGTGCAAAAGAAGGCTGACCTGCGCAAACCATATCTTTGTGTGACAGACTGGTGTGTGAGAGAGAAACACAGCAGTACAGGCCAATCAGTCTGAAGATTGCTTCAGACGATTTCAGCAACTGACATAAGCTACATTCTACAGGAAGGGAAACATTGGAAGCAAGTCTAATTGGAAGGCAATTTCCTTCCCGACTCAAGGGATAACAATCAGTTAGAGCAGGAGCAAGGAACCTTTCTCTGGCTGGTGGACCAGATCTCTTATCGTTTTACCCTGGCCAGGCTTAATTTGACAGGGGGGCAGGGCCTCCCACCTCTCAATCACCCGGCATCACTAAGATGCCAGTAGATGCTGTTCTTGAAAGCCCTGATCGCTGGGACTTCCAAGTACATGGTGGCCTTTTGCAATCAGACCTGCATCGCTCTTTGAACCTCCTGTTTTGAAACTAAAGCAATGTGGGTTCCCACCACACACCAGCTGATGGGTGCTGGCAGGATGCCTTACTCCAGCAAAGCAACAATCAGGATCTCCTTTCAAGCTCCCAGTTGTTCCTTTGAAGCTGTGTCCTTACCTGTCTCTACATCGCATAGCCACACCCACCCACTCTACACCAGATGTTATGCATGATGCCAGGTGTGGAGCAGGTGAGGATAGGGCTTCAAAGGAACAACTGGGAGCTTAAAGTAAGCTGCCAATTGTTTCTTTGTGGGAGCAAATCACACTCCCACCACCCATCAGCTGATAGCAAAAGAACATCAAAGTACATCTGGATCATGTCTGGATCATGCCCCACATAAATCTCTAGCCAAGCTCTGGTAGGCTCTCTGGTTATGTCCTCTCCTTCAAACTGCTCCTGCAATAAATTATGGTGACAGCTCAAAGATTTTGGATGACCGTCTCCCTCCTAATTGCAGTTTGATATGCTGCCACTTCCTTATCTCAACTGGGTCATCAATATTGTATTTCGTAAGAGTTAAGTTCTCCAAGGTCACTTCTTTGTTGCAATTTAGGTGTACACCTAAAATGTTTTAAGAGTGCCCACTCAGAAGTATAAAGTGCAAATGCAGCAAATGTGTTTGCAGTTGTGTATTACTAGAAGTACACTTGCCAGGGAGCTGTGGTTGGCTGCAGCTGTCTGTTGCGCAAATACCTGGATGCAAAACCAGAATGGCCTCTGTGTAAAATGGTACCTAGCAAGTTCAGGTGGCAAAACTTTGGCTTCCTACTCTGTGTAAGCATTTGAATTTCTTCTAAAGCAGAGTCTATTGAGTCATGCTAGTTCCAAAGGTGTAGAATTGTCAGGCATCCTGAATCTCGGCCCTCCAGATGTTTTGGGACTACAACTCCCATCACCCCTAGCTAACAGGACCAGTGGTCAGGGGTGATGGGAATTGTAGTCCCAAAACATATGGAGGGCCGAGTTTGGGGATGCCTGTATTATAGCCTTCAGAAAAAGAAACAAGTAATAATAATTTATTATTTATACCCTGCCCATCTGGCTGGGTCTCCGGGCACTCTGGCACAGGGCAGGCCCTACCATTAGGGAAAGTGAGATGATTGCCTTAGGTGGAAGATATTGGGGTGGGGGAGCAGGCAGCAGTGGCAGTCCCTTTGCCATTCCTACTGAGCACCCTCATCCATTCCCTTCTGCAGGTCATCAGAGCTATGTATGCTACATGGTCTATTATGAACCCTCTGATGTAGTCTGCCCATCTCAGTGGTGGATGCTATCCCATTGCTGGTGTTCAAGTAAGATTAAACTTTCAAACCAGTCAGTTTTTGTATGTAGAATGGGAGTAGGTGGTAGCATCTCATTCTTTGCCTCCGGCAGCAACATAGGAACATCAGGAACTGTCATACCGTTGGCCTTTCTAACTCATTATTGTTGACAGTCAGTGGCAGAGGCTCTCTGAGGTTCTTTCAAGCAGGAGTCCTTTCCAGTCCAACCTGGAGATATCAGGGACCAGATCTGAAAATGTTCTGCCATTGAGTTACAGCCCTTCTTGGCAGCCTAGTCAGCTCCTCTTCATACAATGGGAGGGGGCGTCTTCTCCTGAGCCTCGGGCAGCAAGAAGTCAACTGCTGATCCTGTGCTTCTACTGCTCTTCAGGGTTTTCTTTTCTTTCGTTTGCGACAGGTGAAAGCCAGCCGATGCCACAAACTCAAGTCGTTCCCAATAAGCACTTAAAACGAGCCATTCCTTACACACACTCCCCATGTTCTCGGACTGAAAAGCACCAGCCAAGAAAAACCTTTCGGAGCAAAATTAAAAATTTAAAAATACCGAAGGGAGAAGGTTTGTACATTTACATTATTTAAAGCTGGTTAATTTGAATTGACAATGTACTCCTATTCCCCACCCCACCCGGCAAAAAAGAAAAACAAACATTCAAAAATATTTATTTTGGTATGCTTTGGCCGGGGGGTGGGGTGGGGAATGGGCAGGAGTGGGCTACACTGTTAGGCGTGAGAATGAGTATTTGATCCCCTGGACTATCGGTATTTTGGACTGTTCTGTTGAGAAACTGACCTTGTAGCCCGTGGAAGGAACGGTTAATGTTGCCAGCCTTCATGTCAAGTTTGCAGGAATCTTTGTAATGCAGAGTCGGTCTGCCTAAAAAACTTGTACATTAAACGTGACGGTGCATTCAGTGCCATGTGCCATATGCCTTTTAGTTTGCCCATATAAATGGGGATGGGAGGGATATGTACATATATACTACACAAATGGTAGTTTTCTTGTGAATGTTTGTGTAGTGCTCATTCGAGCTGGCAGACGTACTCTATGAAAGGAAAAGTAGGCCTTTCAATTTGATTTTGGTGGGGAAACAGGCTCAGCCATTTCTGTGGAACTGTGAAAGTCCAGCAAATGAAATAATACAGGGACAAGAGACCCAGAGTAAACATTGCAACCATCCAGTTATGTACATTGGTCTCCCACACTGCAGCAACCCCACGTCAACAGACTAGTAGGTTCTGGTCCCCATCTTACCTCGTTGATGCATTTCCCCACAACCACACAGCACAGCCAAATCAGTCCTATTTTAAGAACTTCAAACCTAGTGGGAGCTGAAGTTCATCTGTTCCCATTCATGCAACCGAGAATAGCTGACAACTGCTCCAGGGGAACAATGGCACTGTACTAGTGGAAATAATCGAGAGTTTTGCTGGAGCCAAGCACAGGAATGGGGGGGAAATTGAATTCAGTTCATATTTGAAGGCAGACTTACCTAATTTACACTTTACAAAACACATCAGCTTCAGCCTATAGCTTTGGTGATCATCTGTCTTTGGGTATTTGAGTTAGCTTACCTGAGCTGGAGGAGACTCTTGAGAGTCCCACGGACTGCAAAAAGGTCAAACTTATCCATCCTTAAAGAAATCAACCCTGAGTGCTCACTGGAAGGGCAGATCCTGAAGTTGAGGCTCCAATACTTTGGCCACCTCATGAGAAGAGAAGACTCCCTGGAAAAGACCCTGATGTTGGGAAAGATGGAGGGCACAAGGAGAAGGGGACGACAGAGGATGAGATGGTTGGACAGTGTCCTTGAAGCGACTAGCATGAGTTAGGCCAAACTGCAGGAGGCAGTGGAGGATAGGGGTGCCTGGCGTGCTATGGTCCATGGGGTCACGAAGAGTCGGACATGACTGAACGACTGAACAACAACAACAACCTGAGGTCCTGGATGTTTATTTCTCAGGTTTGGCTTCAATGATTTAACTCTTCAAGGGATGGTTATTTAGGCTGCTTGCTTGGCCAAAGTTCTCCAATTCCATACCATTCTATCCCATATTGTTCTCACCTCCCTCAGTGGGAAAAGCCTGATCTTCCCAACTCACGTGGCAAGATGTCATTAGGGATGGGGGAGAAATTTATTCCGTCTGCAATGCAGACCTAAAAGGGGGGCGGGGCGGGTTCTGGGACCTAATATCTCTTCTACAGGCTATGTATCAGACTTATAAAGCATTAACAACTTTTTTATGCATTTTATTTTCAGAATTCAGCACAACTGTACTGCTACCTCTAGCATTCATTTGCTGCTGCCACTTAACCACCTTAATTTAGGTGAACGGTTTCTAAGTACAATTACGCCATAAATAGATTCCCTTGCGTACATAAGTAGCAGAAAGGAAAGCAATTTTGCCCTCATCATTAAGTTTGAAGGTATGTGCAGCTAAACACTTTCCTGCGCTGCAAATTCTGGCAAAGAGTTAAAACGAGCCACTTTGAAAGACTCGCGCAACAGCACAGAGAATGAAGCATCTCTCTGTCGTCTCTCTTCCTGAAAGTATGTTGGATACATGTGGTCTATGAATGGCAAGAGAGAGGGAAAGGCAATTGGTGGGGTGCGGATGGGGAGAAGAGGCAGGGCCCAGTCTTTCATAGCACAGACCGGTTCTACAGCAGTGTACACACCACTGGTAAATCACTCCTCAGATAATGCCTACCAAACTGGCAGTACAAAGTGTTTTAGAGTGCTTCTGGCAACTCTCCACTGAGCTACTTGTCAAATGAGGCTTGCTACAGGCTCCAGAAGCTTTTCTTCCTTTAACATCCATCCCACTCCATCCCAGGGGCTTGGAACAGGTAACAGAAATGGAAGAACTTGGACTCCTGGGGAACAACAGCGCCTTCAAGACCTGTTTGCAGGCCTCCCAGGGGCATCTGGCCGGCTGAGGTGGGAAACAGGATGCTAGATTGGATTGGCCTTTGATCCTGAAGGGCCCTTCCTGCATCCTTAAGCACAGAGATCAAAACAAAAACAATCCAGCCACATAAAAGAGCCAATTAGAAAAAAATATTTAAAAACAACTATTAAAATTATCCCACTATCCAGATTTTTTAATAATAAAAAGACCCCATCTGTACTATGCATTTAAAGCTGCAGCATGCCATGTTAAAAATCATGCGAATTCTGCGTGGAAACAGTAGAAGCCTGGTAACTTCATTATATACCTGTATTTTTAGGCTTGCCAGGCGAAAACGTTCATCTTCAACCTGATCAATATTATATAGCCTTTTAAATGTGTCTGTGGGAGGGCGGGCTATTGTTTTGCTGTGTTGTTTTACTTATTTACTTGGGCTTCTCCTCCCCCTCTACCAAAAAGAAATGTGGAAGTGAAGGACTCAGGAGCTGCTTGAGGTGGGTCTCCATTGAATAGGGAGGATAAGGCAACCCTTGCTTGCCCCTGCTGCCTGTCCCATAGAGCAGCATTCTCCAACCTTGGTCCCCTGGTTGGACTACATACCCCATCATTCGTGGCAATTAGCCAACAACACCTGCAAACTCTAGGCTGAGGAACAGAGGCATAGAGGAATTGTTCAAAAGTTGTTGTTTTGGGATGAGGAGCCCACTGTAGCGATATCATTATCATTCTACTTGTGAGCAGGAAGCTCAGCATTTGGTCAAGTAACAGTCTCCAGTAACTTCATGGTCCACAACTGATGCCAATGGTACTTTAGCAAGCCTCCCAAATATCAACCCAAAAGTCCCCTCAGAGATCTCCCAGGAGCAGCTCCCTTATGAAGGCTCTCAGGGCTTATGTGTGGAGCAATGCAGGCAGAAACAGTGGCAAATGCAGAGCCCTTCCCATCTCAGAGTTCTTCTGGAACAGTGGTTCCCAGAGTGGGTGGTACCACCCCTTGGGGGCGGTGGGATTTCCTAGGGGGGCACTAAGAGGCAAGGGGATGGCAGGAAGACACCAGAGGTGTACAGTGGTACCTCAGGTTACAGATGCTTCAGGTTACAGATGCTTCAGGTTACAGGTGCCGCTAACCCAGAAATAGTACCTTGGGTTAAGAACTTTGCTTCAATGCTTCAGAATGAGAACAGAAATCACGTGGTGGCGGCATGGTGGCGGGGGGGGGGGGGAGCCCCATTAGCTAAAGTGGTACCTCAGGTTAAGAACAGTTGTGTGTGTGTGTGTGTGTGTGTGTGTGCGTGCGTGTATACAGTGGTGCCCCGCTAGACGAAAATAATTCGTTCTGCGAAAATTTTCGTCTAGCGGGTTTTTCGTCTTGCGGAGCGGCAATGGCAGCCGCACTCCGCAAAACGAAGAAAAAAAAAGACGAAAATTTTTCGTCTTGCGAGGCAGCCCCATAGACTTTTTCGTCTAGCGGAGCAGCCTTCCGCTAGACGAATGCCTTCGTCTAGCGAGTTTTTCGTCTAGCGAGGCATTCGTCTAGCGGGGCACCACTGTATATATATTTACAGGGTAGGGGTGCTGGGGAGGAGCATCTCCACCCCCATCGTTCTGCCCGGACACTGAGGTCCAGTGCTGAGGGCCTTCTGGCGATTCCCTCGCTGCGAGAAGCCAAGTTACAGGGAACCAGGCAGAGGGCCTTCTCGGTAGTGGCACCCGCCCTGTGGAACACCCTCCCACCAAATGTCAAAGAGAGAAAAAACTACCAGACTTTTAGAAGACATCTCAAGACAGCCGTGTTTAGGGAAGCTTTTAATGTTCAATATACTATTGTTTTTTAATATTTTGTTGGAAGCCGCCCAGAGTGGCTGGGAAAACCCAGCCAGATGGGCGGGGTATAAATAGAACCACTGTTCTAGAAGCATCTCCATTATGAAGGATGCTTATTCTGGACAGTGTAGCAAGGCAGGTGGAAACAGCCAATTTTGTACTGTCCCTTTCTAATTTTTGGGGTGGGAAGAGGCAAGCGTCAGTCTCAACACTAGGAATATGCACAGTTTAGAGAAGGAAACCCTAAGTAAAGGAAGGATGAATGATTGCATTAATAATAATTTAAAAAAAAAAAAAACATGCGCTGTGGACCCAAGCAGGTAAACCGAAGGAGGTTATTAGTATTTGACAGATTGTGGATTTTAAGTGTAGGCAGTTGCTTTCATACAAAAAGATTGCCTTTCTTTTTGAACTTAATGGTTTTGTGTGTGTGTGGTGTTAGAGAAAGAGCCCGTAGCAACTGTCTCATCAGTTCTAATGAAAGAAAGCCAGTGTGGCAACAGAGACAGAAGGCAGTGCTGCAAGGTCAAAACAGATTGAGCGAGGATCAGTAAGAGAGACAAAGCTGGAGTTGGAGCTTAACGGTTTCTGGGAAGCTGAAAGTGTGCGGAGGCTTCTTCACTGTCAATGTGGTCTTGGAGGGAGCTGTAACTGGCCTTCAGGTCATGAAGAATGTTTGCATACCCACATACTTAGTACATTTGACATGCTGGGAGGCATGGAGGAGAAATTTGATTTAGCTCATGTTTAAAAGTGAACCTACCTTTAAATGTAGGTTTAAGGTTTTACACTTTTTGACCTGAAATGCAGTTCTCACTTCTCCAACAGTGTGTAGTAGTAGTAGTAGTGTGTGCGTGTGTGTAAATTTCAATGGTGGGAATAAATCCTACTCACAAGTCAAAAGTCAAACAAAAGTATGTATTCTGGAAAGAATTACAAACTTAAACAAAGAATACAAACTTAAACAAAGATTACAGCTTCAAAACTCACAATAGTATGTGTGGCACAATAATTCGTTACAGTATACGGATACAAAAGTTTTTAAATAACAACAAATTCATATAAGCCGTTTCATGTATTGAGCGGAAGTTAAGAGTCGATTCTGGGTCGAAAACCAGGACAGGGCCCTATTTCGATGTGGATACCTTCGTCAGCTGGTAATATCAAACAATATATAAAAAATTACATTCGAATTCTAAATTGTCATAAATTATAAGCTTTATAAATTTTATATACAGCATTATATAACATTTGGTTCCGTACCTATTTTTTATGGGTCGTGTTAATTTGTAATACTTGTATGAATATATCGTATAATTTCAGTGGTGTAGCAAATGAAAATAATGAATGTTAGCAATAATAACATGTTTTGAATCGAATTGAAAATTATAAGAATTTATTGGTTTTTCAAGAAAAATAACAAACGTATATAAAACATTACAAACATACTACATACAACAACACATTAAACAAAGAAAAAGAAAAAACTCATACAAAATATAAACAAAATACATAAAACACCTATTTAACTATCTTGATCTTATTTCCAATCTTATTCAAAGGACTTCCTCCGTTCTCTCTTCTGCGTTCAATTCTAATTTACTTTAGTAACTTTGTAACTATTATAACAATCATTCACCATTATTCTTCGTCTTCAAATAACATCTTATTTTATCTCTATCAGCTTATTCATACTCATAACTTCTAATATAAAAACAAAATCTTAACTTCTTATATACTATTTTAACCTAACATTACATAGCTATCACCTATTATATTCACTGATTTCACTTCAAATGTCCAACTTTTCACCAATTGAAAATTATAAAGCATCTTATAACCGTATATTTCCTTACCTAGGTGTGAATTGATCAATGTGTATCTTAAGCTTTTCTGTGCGTTTTCAGTTTGAAAGTAGCCTGATGCCTTTTATATGCACTTAAAAGGGGAGGAGGATAACCTCCAAATCTTCTTAAAGGCATAAAGTTCTAAAGTTCAGAGGGCAGGGAGTTCTAGATCTTAAAGGAAGGAAGTATAGTCCTGATAACTATTCAGACCCATAGGGGTCATTGTCTCAAGTAAATGGATGTATCGTGCTTCCTGTTGTAATAGTAGTCTGTTGATGTCCCTCCGGTTGAGTAAGTCTACTCTGGGTTTCCAAAAAATGAAAAATACAAAATCATCTTCCTGGTGTTTCTGTTGTATATAATGTTCTACTAGTGGGGCTTCTAATATCCTGTTGCGGATTCGTGAACGGTGTTCATTTATACGTAATTTTATCGGTCTGGTGCTCTTGCCTATGTATGACTTCTTGCACCGGCACATCCATACATATACACTGTTTAAGTTTGTAATTCTTTTCAGAATACATACTTTTGTTTGACTTTTGACTTGTGAGTAGGATTTATTCCCACCATTGAAATTTACTGGCCAGAGTTCTTGGTGCACTTTCTTCTTGGTATATTTAATAACAAGAACTCCAAGGTTTAAAGTGTGGCACTTACTGTCACAACTTCAGGGTGAATAACAGCACCTCTTTTTCTATTAAAAACAACACTCTTTATGATATATGGTTTATTAATGCAAATATATAACCTCAGCTTATGATGGAGGAGTTCACATCATTAACACTCCAAGAGAGGCTTTTTCCAGCCAAGCATTAGCACTCAGGAAAGGAGCAGAGCAGGGTCAATGAGGTGGGGAGGTGTCCTGAGGGGTCATATTGTCAAGGTTCAGGGAGTCCTTTTTCTCTCTCAGTGGTGGCAAAAAAGCAGTTAACAAGAAGAGTCCTTACCACGTAATTTATTCAGGATTTACAGAGAGACAAAAGACTGTAGTCCCTATCCATCAATGACATTGCTCCAAGTAAAGTCTCTCATCGCCCCCTATGTCGTCCCTATTCTGTGTCACCCCTGCACTGGCTAATCTGAGCTTTCTGCCTCTGAGTTTTCTGTTCTACTACTTATAATGCATGCCTGGTTCTGGGAGGGGGGAAGGGTCAGGAATGCTTTCCAAGGACACTGAGTCTGTCAGCTGTCTCTCCCCTGGTGTTTCCTCCTCTTCCTGCTGTTCTTCTTCCAATATTTCTTAGCTTCTGCCTCTGCAGCCTCCGAACTGTAACCTTCTGCAAACCACTGTTCTAAATCTATACTGTCCTCCTGTTCTCAGGAAGGTTCAGGAGAAGGGGGGAGGGCAGCCTTCACCATTCCTCCTCAGTCCAGCCCCCAGCACATACTGTATAGAGCAGCCTGGAGGTCCTCAGGCCTGAGGTTCTTCACTCCCTCCATAGCAGATTATGTCCATACTACAGTGGTACCTTGGGTTAAGTACTTAATTCGTTCCAACGGTCCTTTCTTAACCTGAAACTGTTCTTAACCTGAAGCACCACTTTAGCTAATGGGACCTCCTGCTGCCGCTGCGCCACCAGAGCACGATTTCTCTTCTTAAGCGGAGTTCTTAACCTGAAGCGTACTTAACCTGAAGCGTACTTAACCCGAGGTACCACTGTATACATTTTACAAATCATAGTATCTTAGTATACCTACATAGCCTAGGTGCGTGTATATGTGTGTGACCTAATTTTCTCATGCTTCGTCTTCTACCGGTAGCATGTTTATTTTATTCAGTCTTTTATCAGCTGCTTAAATGGCACAGCAAACATAAAACCCATTGCATTTTTATTTCTCTTCTTTTCTTGCTAAAAAAAGTGAAGCAGATCAATGCCTCTTTGCATCTTCTTTTATTTCATTCACTTTAAAGGGATTCTTTTTTGGCAACATGAATAGTGTGTGAAGCCCCTGATATGGGAAACTGAGGGTTGATAAAATGTATTGTTAATTATATAAATGAGCAAGTTTTCCGATCCCAACTATTTCTCCACTAAGTGGAAATCACAGGAAGTGCTAAATGGGTTTTTGGTGTGCGTGAAATGCATGCTTGTTTCACAGTGCGCTGATGTTGCTTATGAGTGACTTTGAGGAAGCTTTGTGTGGCAGAGGAAACGAAAGGCAGACAGCAAAATCTGATGAGCAGAGATGTTAACATGATTTCTCATCACCTCAGACTCTTGTGCTGATATCCATCTCCTTTTTGGCAGAGGATTGCAAGCCTGCCCTTATCAGAAGGCAGCCCATCTCAAGAGCTGCGCTTGTGGGTAAAGGGCAGGCCAGTTCAAATTCTGAAATACTGAACTTAACTTACCTGGGACTAAGTGAATACAGTAGGACTTACTTCTGAGTAGACGTGGGTCACAAGTTGGGCTTCAGGTTGCCCACACCTGGCCTATAGGATACTGCCATTAATTAACCATCACATATAGCTTGTTTTTCTTGGAAGCCAACTTATCCAGAAAAGACAACATGAAAGCCGAGCATGAGACCTTTATTCATATTTTATTCCCCCCCCCTTATACAACCTCCATACAGGAGGCAATGCATGATACAGAAAGGTGGTCCTGTGAGGGCCAAAACAGACGTAGCATGGGAGATCCACCACTGTGGTGTAGTGGTCAAAGTGTCAGGCTAGGATGTGGGAGACATTGTTCAAATCCCTGCTTGGCCATGAAGTTCACTGGGTGACCTTGAGCCAGTCATTGCTTCTCAGTCTAAATTACCTCAGAAAGTTGCTGTCGGAAGAACAAGAGGACCATGTGGGCCACCTTGAGCGCATTGGAGGAAAAGGTGGGCTATAAGGCAATACATAAATTTAAAAAATCTCCTGTTATATTTTACTTTGGTAAATTATATTTCGATTGGAGCAGCAGTACTGGGGGTGGGAGTGTTTCAACACTTTCCCACATGCAGTTTCCCAGATCTAAATCACCCACCCAACAAAAAAATTGCTTTTAGGGGAAAATCAAAGTGGGTTCTTGCAAGCACTGCCAGGATTCAGTCCCAGGAGCACAGGAAAGTGGCTTATACTTGAGCCAGTGGAATTGGTCCATTCAACACAGTATGTCTCAGCTAGCAGTGGCTCTCCAGGAATTCAGACTGGAGTTGCTCTCAGCCCCTTCCAGGAGATTCCAGGCTTTGGACCTCAGACCTTTTGCATACAAAGTTTGTGTTCTCCTACACAGGGCATTTCCACCATACAGCATTCCACTGTGGCCCCTCCTCTGTTCTGACTGGAGGAGGGAAGTAGTATTCAGATCAGGGAAGTGGCATGGAGTGAAAGGTTCAAACAGCCCATGCCCCTGAGCTGTTGCTCTGATTAAAACATACCATCTCAGGACTATTTAATTGCTCATCTTCTAACATTGTGTATGCCATCAAATGCCAACAGTGCCCTTCAGCTCTCTATATTGGACAAACAGGCCAAACCCTACGCCAAAGGATAAATGGACATAAATCTGACATCAGGAATCACAAGACAGAGAAACCAGTAGGAGAACACTTAAATCTCCCAGGACATTCTATTTTTGTTGTTGTTGTTCAGTCGTTCAGTCGTGTCTCACTCTTCGTGACCCCATGGACCAGAGCACGCCAGGCACGCCTATCCTTCACTGCCTCCCGCAGTTTGGCCAAACTCATGTTAGTAGCTTCGAGAACACTGTCCAACCATCTCATCCTCTGTCATCCCCTTCTCCTTGTGCCCTCCATATTTCCCAACATCAGGGTCTTTTCCAGGGAGTCTTCTCTTCTCATGAGGTGGCCAAAGTACTGGAGCCTCAACTTCAGGATCTGTCCTTCTAGTGAGCACTCAGGGCCGATTTCCTTGAGAATGGATAGGTTTTATCTTTTTGCAGTCCATGGGACTCTCAAGAGTCTCCTCCAGCACCATAATTCAAAAGCATCAATTCTTCAGCGATCAGCCTTCTTGATGGTCCAGCTCTCACTTCCGTACATTACTACTGGGAGAAACATAGCTTTAACTATACGGACCTTTGTCGGCAAGGTGATGTCTTTGCTTTTTAAGATGCTGTCTAGGTTTGTCATTGCTTTTCTATACAAGATCTCAAAGTAGCTGTCTTATTACAAAAGAATTTCAGAAATAGACTGGAAAGAGAAGTTGCTGAATTGCAACTTATTACCAAACTTAAAACCATGGAGAGACCTGGTCTGAATAGAGACATTGAATTCTTATCACATTATACATGATAAAGCTATTTTTAGCCATCTCACCCCTTGCTTTTTCCTGTAAGACCAATTGCAGTGGTTAACAGTTGTCAACAGGTTTACCACACCTATCAGCCAATCACCCATTCCCACCACCCTTCTGAGTAATAACCCCCCCCCCCACGCTCTCACTATATATAAGGGTCTGGTGACTTCTGTTTCAGTGTATCTGAAGAAGTGTGCATGCACACGAAAGCTCACACCAAGAACAAACTTAGTTGGTCTCTAAGGTGCTACTGGAAGGATTTTTTTATTTTTTATTTTGTTTTGACTATGGCAGACCAACACGGCTACCTACCTGTAACTAATCCTCACTCCTGGTCATTGTAAAGCGGGGGGGGGGGGGAATGTTGGGAGATCCAAATACAAACTTCCCACATTTCATGTACCTTCTATTGCAAGCACATGAAAGAGATGCTCTGTTCACAAAGCGGCTCTCCGGTCTTTCTAATGCAATGGAAAACTCCTGCAGTTTCTTCCCTTAAAGAAAAGACTGAATGCTGAGGGGGGAGGGGAGTATGTGCTTAAAGGTTCCTCGAAGCTAACTGACATCTAACTGAAGACTACTGGTGCAGGCTGGGATAAAACAATCCTTGTTTTTCCTTTAAAAAGAAGGTGAAAACACCAGTGTATAGGATGCAATGAATGCAGTCTTCAATTGTAGGTAGAAGGATTGCTTTAACCTTTTCCAGATCTGCTAGGCAATGCCCTTTTATTTACAGTGGTACCTCAGGTTACATACGCTTCAGGTTACATACTCTTCTAACCCAGAAATAACGCTTTAGGTTAAGAACTTTGCTTCAGGATAAGAACAGAAATTGTGCTCAGGCGCCGCAGCGGCAGTGGAAGGTCCCATTAGCTAAAGTGGTGCTTCAGGTAAAGAACAGTTTCAGGTTAAGAACAGACCTCCAGAACGAATTAAGTTCTTAACCTGAGGTACCAGACAAAATGTTACAGTCTATCCACTTCTCTCTCTTTTTTAGCCCCCCCCCCCCCCAGCTCACACTCAACATTCTTTGTCTTCTTAGCATGTTCAGTCTTCCTGGGTTCGCTAATACCTCCCTCTTGTTTCTCAGTGGCCCTGTCTTGGCTCCCTTGCTGTCAGCACTCACCACATGAGTGTGCTGTTAGAGGGATATTTAAGGCAAATAAGAAGCATTAAGCACTGAAGTGAAATCACTATCTATTCAAAGACAGTTTGTGTCTCCTTCTTATACTCTATAGAATCAGGATCAAGCAAATGTAACTTCTGCCTGCTGGAAAAAGTTAGGAAAACATTTCCAACAGTCTGGGATTAGGCATTTTGCTAAACAAACTGCGTTGTGTTTTGCACTGTTCGCTTGCAGAAAAATAAACATTTGAAAATATTAAATTCTGTTGGTTTTTCGCACACACACCCTCTTGCTGTTGTCTTTTCATACTGCCCTGTTTCTTTGTCTCCTCTTCTTTCTTCCATATTCCCTTTGTTTATGACTTGTTGTTGTTTACAGTTTGCCAAGTAACCCAAGTGAAGGGTTCAGCACAGGTGAAGAGTGGCAGAGTTATTTAGTAGACAAGAAGAGCAGATTTCCTTAACTGCAAGCTAAAAATATCGCATCTTACCAGAACAGCAAGAAAAAAGGCTTTTGCAAGACTTTCCACTTCCTCAGGGCCCCACCCTTGGGACACATGTTTCTTTCACAACAGTCGTGATCAATTTACTTTTTTCTGGTCTAATTTCAGGAAGCTGCATTCACAGCAAGGAAGGAAGTGCTGCTGTTTGGTTTGTCAGGACCATTTGTGATGCTTATTCCAGGGATGGGGGAATCAGTGGTTATAACTCCCATCTTCCCTGACTCCTGGTCATACTGTTTGGGTCTGATGAGAACTGAAGTCCAACAGAATCTGGAAGGCCACAGGTTCTCCTCAAAATGGAGCCAGACACACATGACCAAGAGGGCACGGGTAGCGCTGTGGTCTAAACCACTGAGCCTCTTGGGCTTGCCGATCAGAAGGTTGGCAGTTCTAACCCCCTTGGTGGCGTGAGCTCCCATTGCTCTGTCCCAGCTCCTGCCGATGTAGCAGCTTGAAAGCACACCAGTGCAAGTAGATAAATAGGTACCGCTGCAGCGGGAAGGTAAACGGCGTTTCCGTGCACTCTGGTTTCTGCCACGGTGTTCCATTGTGCCAGAAGCAGTTGAGTCCTGCTGGCCACATGACCCAGAAAGCTGTCTGTGGACAAATGCCGGCTCCCTCGGCCTGAAAGTGAGATGAGTACCGCAACACCATGGTCACCTTTTTTTTTTTTGACCTTTTTACATGACCAAGAGAGGACAGAAGGTAATTTACAGCTTACTCCTAATTGCATTTACCCCAAAGTGCATCACGTTTGATTTCCATGGAACTTACTTTGGAAAGGTGGTCTCTCTCGTAACACAATAACTTACGGGCATCCAATGTTGGGAGATTCTGGAGAAAAGAAAGTACATCTTCACACACTGCATAGTTAAAATTGTGGCGCTTGTTACCACAGGAGCCACTGAGGGCCACCAAGCTTGGATGCCTTTAAAAGAGGATTAGACAAATTCATGGAGAATAAGGCTATCAATAGCTACTAGGCATGATGGCTATGTTCTACCTCCACTGTAACACTTCTGGATAGCAATTTCTGGGAATCGCAGGTGGGCTGTTTTGCTCAGGTTCTGCTTGCATAGGACTCTGGCTGGCTCTTGTTGCATTCTTATTGCCCACCATGCATAGTAGTAGAGGGTAGTTGATCTGAGAATAGTCATACTTCAGCCACACGTGACCCTCCCTATTTCCAGCTTTGAAACGTTGACAGAACAGCCCAGATAGCTCAGTTGGCTAGAGCGTGGTGCTGATAACCCAAGGTTGCAGGTTTGATCCCTGTATGGGACAGCTGCATATTCCTGCATTACAGGGAGTTGGGTTAGATGATCCTGGGTTCCTTCCAACTCTACGATATGTCTTTCTTGCAACTACTTGTAGCAGAGGCAGAATTCAAATCTTAATATAGCCATCTTTCACCCTGCATCAGAGAAGTTTTGATTCAGCCACCAGAATATATGCATATGCACGCATATATATATATATATATATATATATATATATATATGCTAAGTGCTCATCAATGTTCCTTGAAGGCCTTGTGGACTCATTCTATATAAATAGATAGAATTCTATTTAGATAGATAGAAAATTACATCATCTAAGTAAGAGACCCAGTGTGGTGTAGTGGTTAAGAGTGGTGGACTCGTAATCTGGTGAACCGGGTTTGATTCCCCGCTCCTCCACATGCAGCTGCTGGGTGACCTGGGGCCAGTCGCACTTCGCTGAAGTCTCTCAACCCCACTCACCTCACAGAGTGTTTGTTGTGGGGGAGGAAGGGAAAGGAGAATGTTAGCCGCTTTGAGACTCCTTTGGGTAGTGATAAAGCAGGACATCAAATCCAAACTCCTCCTCTTCTTCTTCTTCTTCTTCTTCTTCTTCTTCTTCTTCTTCTTCTTCTTCTTCCCTTTTTCTTTTCAGGAGTTATTTAAATCATCCCATGTTCACTTCAATATTAGAGGCTGTACCATAGGCAACATGGCAATGCATGCATGCAATATATAAATATATATTAATAGAAAATATGTGTATCTTGTTCTTACATGGGGTTTCCAGTGATCAAGTCCACATCTATGTAGCCCCATCAGTGCTACAACATCAGATGCTCCTCACTGAGATCCAGCATTGGACCTGTTTTGTGGAACTGGGTGTTATCTAGGAAGGAACTGTTAAGCTTGGTTCTCTCAGTTTCTCATTTTTTCCAATCTTAAATTAACTTCTCCACATTTCTTCAACAATTTGCCATTTTTAAAAGAATCCTCACAAAAAATTCACCAGCATTTAAGTGCAAATGCCTTCCAATAAACACGGTTCTACACAATTTTGCAAGCTATTTCCCCATAATATAATGTGTTTTTATATGTTATTTTCACTAATATATTAATTTTTATGTACATTCACCTCCTAATATATGCCATTTTGTAAACATTGCTTGGTCAGAAAACCATAGCACAAATTTTGGAGAAGTGCAAATTTCAAAAGAGGGCTTTCAGAAAGTGCTAGTTTTTTAGATTTGCCTTCATATAGTAACAGAACTGAATTTCTCCCCCATCCCTAGTGTTACTGAAGGATTCCTTCTATGGAAGCTAGAAGCCTACCTCTAAGTCAATGCTGGAGAACCTCAGACCAGGGCCAAATCAAATGCAGACAAACAGACATACCTGGCTCCTGGGATTCTCTCAAGGTCCCAGCTCCAAGCTACTTCCTCTCGACCAAGGCTATACACTCAACCAGTCCAGCTTTGCATTCTCTTTGAGTGCTTTTGACATGTACAGATCCTTTTCACATGTTGGGCATGTGAAAAGGATCTGTACATGTCAAAAGGATCTAGGAGTCTTGGTAGACCATAAACTTGACATGAGTCAACAGTGTGATGCAGCAGCTAAAAAAGCCAATGCAATTCTGGGCTGCATCAATAGGAGTATAGCGTCTAGATCAAGGGAAGTAATAGTACCACTGTATTCCGCTCTGGTCAGACCTCACCTGGAATACTGTGTCCAGTTCTGGGCACCACAGCTCAAGAAGGATACTGACAAGCTGGAACATGTCCAGAGGAGGGCAACCAAAATGGTCAAAGGCCTGGAAACAATGCCTTTTGAGGAACGGCTTAGGGAGCTGGGTATGTTTAGCCTGGAGAAGAGAAGGTTAAGGGGTGATATGATTGCCATGTTCAAATATATAAAAGGATGTCATATAGAGGAGGGAGAAAGGTTGTTTTCTGCTGCTCCAGAGAAGCGGACATGGGGCAATGGATTCAAAATACAAGAAAGAAGATTCCAACTAAACATTAGGAAGAACTTCCTGACAGTAAGAGCTGTTTGACAGTGGAATTTGCTGCCAAGGAGTGTGGTGGAGTCTCCTTCTTTGGAGGTCTTTAAGCGGAGGCTTGACAGCCATCTGTCAGGAATGCTTTGATGGTGTTTCCTGCTTGGCAGGGGGTTGGACTGGATGGCCCTTGTGGTGTCTTCCAACTCTATGATTCTATGACTAGAATGTACCTTTGATCTGTGCTAAAGCCTCTTGCCTGGATAGAGAGACACAAGTATGGAGAGGTGTCTGTTTGGAATGTAGCCTACTGTACAAAGGTTAAGGATTGCATCCATTGCTCCACACCAGGGGTAGGAAACCTAAGGCCCGGGGATTGGATGCAGCCCAATCGCCTTCTAAATCCGGCCCACGGATGGTCCAGGACTCAGCGTGTTTTGACATGAGTAGAATGTGTCCTTTTATTTAAAATGCATCTCTGGGGTATTTGTGGGCCTGCCTGATGTTTTTACATGAGTAGAACGTGTGCTTTTATTTAAAATGCATCTTTGGGTTATTTGTGGGGCATAGGAATTCGTTCACCCCCCCCCCCAAAAAATATAGTCTGGTCAACCACATGGTCTGAGGGATGGTGGACTGGCCCACAGCTGAAGAAGGTTGCTGACCCCTGCTCCACACACACCCTGCTTTTACCACTGGCCCCTGGAATGTTGCCGAACAGAGATTGTGGCCCTTGAATTGAGAAAGTTTCCCCATCTCTGCTTTAAGGAGTGGCCATGATAACCCACAGCCTTCCTCAAAGTCTAACATGTGGCAGATGGTGACTACAACATGCAACCAACTAAACTTTGCCTAAATAAAACAAATTGTAAAGTGGGTGTAACTTCTGAACAGTTTTAGATTTGTTCCCCCTGCGCTGTAAATGTCATTCTCCTTGGCATTCGTGATCCTTCCAAGTAGGTTAAAGGAAGCCATTTCTTGTTGGTTTTAAAACCTGCTTATCTATATGGCCTAGATAAAGTCTGCACGTCATTGTAAGTTCCAGTTTTGAGCACTTCAAGTTAACAGGAAGTTTAATGCTGCTAGATAAACATATGTTTAAAGCAAACGCTAAGTTGTACAGCTCAAAGGAGGAAAATTCATTCATTTTTCACTGAAAAGAAACAGAAGCACTCAATCTCACATCAGATGAAAATGTCAAATGTTGTTTCCTCACTTCGTTTTATTAAATGAATTATAACACTGCGATAAGGATGGAACGATCTGTCGATTTCTGTACTCTCCCCTTTTCATTTTTCCAATTAAGTTCTCTACAGTTCTACAGCAATTTGCAAATATATTTAAAAAACCCTCATGAAAAATCATAAAATTCATCCTAATAAGCACATTTTTGTATGCGTTATTGACTAACGCACACATTTTTGCAAGCAGTTCCCCCGATATAATGCATTTTGCCTGTTATCTACCTTTGTATTCATTTTTAATGCACATTTCCCCTAATATATGCATTTTTGTAAACACTGGTTGGAGAACGACACCCCAAAATTCACAGAAGTGTGAATTTCTAAGGATTGCTGTGTTTTGATTCTCATATTGTTTTGCAAAGTGCAAATTTAATAAATTCTCCTTCAAATGTGAAGTGAATCAAATTTATCTCCCCTGGGGAACCTGCAGCCCTCCAGATATTGCTAGATTCCAACTCCCATCAGCAGCAGCTGGCATGACTAATGGTTAGAGCTGATAGCAGTTGCATCAAGTTGACTACTCCTCTTTAAATGCCATCTAGGTTGGTGGCCTGCCCTGCCTCCTGTGGGAGTGAGTTCCACAGTTTAACTGTGTGCAGAATGAAGAATTAGTTTGTTTTATCCATCCTGAATCTCCCAACATGTGGCTCCATTGGATGTCCATGAGTTCTTGCATTATGAGAGAAGGAGAAAGACTTGCTCACTTCCTCCATGCCACCCATTATTTTATAAACTATCTTGTTGCCTCTCAGTTGCCTTTTCTCAACCATGTGGTGTGTTCTTGCCATGGGCTGTGACCAATGGAAGTCTTCATGGGCTGCTCTTGTTTCCCTGTGGCTGATAAGAGACTGAGACATCTAAGTACTGTGCAACAGAGCTGGCCTTGAGAATCATATATCCAGGGGCGGAGTGAGCCAATCTGCTGCCCGGGGTGGCAAACATCAAGGCAACCCTCCCCGCACGTGCATTGTGACGTCACGATGCGTGCGCAGCCTCCTGGGTGGACTGCACATGTGTGGGCATGCGCAGTCCACCCAAGATGGCGGGTGCGATCGGCCAGCACCCCTTCCGTGCGGTGCGGCAACCTTTAAGGCTGCAGCGCGGGAACAGCAGCACAGACTCTGTGCTGTTGTTCGTGTGTTGCAGCCTTTTAAAAGTTGCTGCGCCATCGATTTAAATGCCATCTAGGTTGGTGGCCTGCCCCCAGAGTGTCACCCTCCCCAGGGCGGTACCCGGGGCGGACCACCCCCTTGCTCCACCCCTGCATATATCAGTGGTAGGCAGAGGCAAAAGCAGGCAGAGGACTGAGTGTGAATATTACCTTTGTACAGTAGGCTCGTTTCTTCAAACTCAAGCCTCACACTCTATCCTCCATCCAGACAAGTAAGAAGGGGTTATCATACTTCCAGGATGCATTCCTCCCAGGCAGAAACACTCAAGGAAGGTGCAAAGCTGGAATGGTGAGGCTTGAGAGGGTGTGCGGCTTGGGAAGAGCACCGAGGGGTTGTATTTAGGCCACATTCATATCATACATACACAGAGCTTTGATACCGCTTTCAAGTCCTGGCCTCGCACACACACACACACAAATTCTTGGAACTGGCAATTTGTTATGGGGCTGAGAGTTATTAGGAGACCCCCAGTTCCCCCTACAGAGCTAGAATTCCCAGAATTCCCAGGGTGTGTGTGGATGGATTGTTAAACCACTCTGGGAATTGTGAGGGGAACAGAGGTCTCCTAACAACTCTCTGCACCCTTAGCAAACTACAGTTCCCATAATCCTTTGGACGCAGCCCAGCCTGTTTATAGTGGTCTTCTGGGTGGGCTTAATAACAACAACAACAACAACAACAACAACAACAACAACAATTTTATTTATACCCCGCCCATCTGGCTGGGTTTCCCCAGCCACTCTGGGCGGCTCCCAGCAGAGGACTAAAAACATAATAAAACTTCAAACATTAAAAACTTCCCTAAACAGAGCTGCCTTCAGATGTCTTCTAAAAGTCAGATTCCTTGACATGTGATGGGAGGGCATTCCACGTGGGGGGGGGGGCACTACCTAGAAGGCCCTCTGCCTGATTCCCTGTAACTTCACTTTTCGCAGTGAGGGAACTGCCAGAAGGCCCTCGGAGGTGGACCTCAGTGTCTGGGCAGAATGATGGGGGTGGAGATGCTCCTTCAGGTATACTGAGCTGAGGCCGCTTAGGGCTTAAAAGCTCAGCACCAACACTTTGATTTGTGCTCAGAAACGTACTGGGAGCCAATGTAGGTCTTTAAGTCCTGGTGTAATATGGTCCTGGTGGCCACTCCCAGTCACCTTAAATTTCTCAGCCCCCACATCTCCACCTTACATGTTGCCATTAATTTTTTCTTGGTAATTCACTGGACAAACATAGCTTCCTCCCTACCCGTACACATACACGAGCCTCAATGAGGGGCAGACAACCTACCGCTCGAGGGTTTCATGCCTAACTTTATGCAGGTTGTCACGAGAAAAAAAACATGGAGGGGAAGCAAAAATGGGTGGAGATGCAGAAGAAAGCTGGAGGGGACGGGCTTCTAGCAAGTGTTCAGTACAGCCTTCTGGAAAGAACACTCTTTTCCAACCCTTTCAGCCTTCCAGGTAGGGAAGAAGAGGGAAGAGAAAGAAGAAATGGCAAAGACGGGGGGCAGAAAAATGTGGTCCTGGTTCCACTCACTGCTGGCTCTAGCTCGAACCACACAGGCTCCCCTCCCCCCAAAAAACTCCCCAAATTAACCACCCAAAGGGCAAGAAGGTAAGCAAGGGGCTCGTACTCCCGTCCATAAACATATCCGGTGCATAAGTCTTCTGCAGCAGCATTACATGGCCAGTTCTCTCTCTGAGCCTGTGTGTGCGCGTTCCAAATGTTAAGTCTATTCAATGATGTGTGAATCACTGAATATAGAATAAGGCTGTGACCAGATGGTGGGTGGGTGGCTCTGCTTGTTCTCAAAACGTCAAGAGCCAATTTGCAACAGGATCTTATGAGGCATTGTGTGGATATTGCAACTGAAAGCACTGAGCAAGGGCTGTCAATAACATCAGTAACCAGTGATGGGTCACCGGCTTGCCTTGGAGAAATCTAGAGTTGCCAGTAAATAGCATCATGTGGGCAACAGGCCTTCAGGTTCACTGAAAACATATTGGGCAGTTGTATAACCTTACAAATGTACACAACCAGCAGCATGTAAATTGGAGGGCCCATCCAGAAGAATCTGGATTATGTTGCCTATTTGTATGTAAAGCTCTGGTCCATGGGGTCACGAAGAGTCGGACATGACTAAACAAACAACAAAACAAAATAAAATAAAAAATTCCTTCCAGTAGCACCTTGGAGACCAACTAAGTTAGTTCTTGGTATGAGCTTTCGTGTGCATGCACACTTCTAAGGTGCTACTGGGAGGAATTTTTTATTTTGTTTTGACTATGGCAGACCAACACGGCTACCTACCTGTAACTGAAACAACAAACGCAACAGTTAAAGCTTAATGGTCAGGGGTCCCTTTACCTTTACCTTTTAAAGCCATTGGTGTGCAATGGGAAAATAGGTTTCGTGGTTTATTCCATTTCCATTTTGCTTGCCATTTGTTTGTATTGCACTTGTTCATTTATTTTCCAAGGAATTCAGTGGGAAAGCCCAAACACCTCCCTGCTGATGATGACTTTGGTGTTTTCCACCCAAATGGGATCAAAACTGCAGGCATTCTACTCCTTAGGGCATCAGACATGTCAAATTTCAGACAGATAGGAGAAAGACTCCTCATTTTATAGACAGTTTAAGATGCATGAAGATCCCGCAACCTTCAGTGGGAAACTCAGCAGTGTTTTCCTGCTCAATACTTATGTGTGTTCGGCACAGTATTTACAGGCATTCTGATACACAAACAAACACAAACAAAGAGCACCAACTATGAACTATATAGGATAACCAGTCTTTGCCTCCTGTAACTTCGCGTCTTCCATCCTAATGGCACAAAATATTCAAATATGTAGGATATCAGACCAGATTTCAGATTTACAGGACAAATGTTCCCCATTTCATAGGAAATTAAAAGAATTGCATGGGCATAGCCAAACCGCTATCAACATTAAATGGAGTTTTCCTGTCTGTCAATTTCACTGCTCTAACACTGTGTGTGACCTGTGTGTGAACTGTACATAGGTCTGTTTCTTTAAGGCAATGTCTCCAATGCAGAGCAGTTGCAAATGAATCATTTTCGTTTTGCTTCTGTTTGCTAAAAATATATTTTAAAATCCCATTCATTTTTATTATTAAAACAAATGGAGGAATGAAGCCTCATTTGTTTATTTTTTATTTTTTTAAAAAAAAGAATGTATGTGGGTTAACAAAAAGAACAGATTTTTAAAAGCAGGCTACTATTCACAGTAGTTTAATATGTTATTTACGATGTACAGGGACCCATATGAATACCATCATCCTTGGGCTATAGTTTTTGCATAGTAACAGGAGAAAACCTTTCCCTCCAGAGTCTGTGGAGGCACCCATCATCAGCATTCACCGTGGGAGGGAGGAATTGTGTGAAAACACCCCTAAGCTACGGTACTATCTGAGCTCTACCAGCGTGGCAAGTATAAAACGTTGACTTCTATAGATAGTACTTTTACCCCCTTAAAGAAATAGGTCAGGTCAGCAGCAGCCCTTGAGTTAAATGACATAATTGATAGCCTTGCCGAGTGACTGATTCACTTGTCTGAAAAGAAGGGGTCTCCAATCAATACTGTTCACAAGCTTTCCGATTCCTTCTATTTTAGCATCCATACCTTCTAAACTGTAACTTGCAGATATCCCTGGTCTCGAGGCAAGTTGGTTGGTTGTAATAACATAGCAGCCAAGAAATCAGTGTACCATCACTTTATTTAATTTTTATTTTTTTATTTTTTACTCTTGAAGTAGCTCAGTACAATACTAGTGACTTGTGGAGGCAGTGCAGTTCTACTGTCACTAAAAAGTTACAAGATGCTAGCGGCATGCCTTGTACAAAAACTGCATGCAACCAACACAGTGCTTTATACAAAAAAAAGGACAATCTGTTTGTTTTTTTCTTTATTCATAAGAGTTATGCACAGTTAGTTGTTGTTTCCCCCTAAACGACTACTAGTTTCAATCCACAACAGAACCTGAGGAGCTTAAATATCAAGTAACACTGTCTCTGTAGGCAAATCAAACCAAATGGCACTGTTATCCACAAATAAATCTTGAGTTACTCAACAATATTACAGAATGGTAGAAAAATAAAACATTTTCACATATGCACTTGAAACACACTATAAAGTCCAAATTTGCAAAACATTTAGCACATAAATCACACTTTTCCCCCTTCCTTCATATTTATTTGAAATGGTGATGCTGATTTAAAAACAAAAACAAAAAAGACCCCGGACATTATATTTCTTAACAGATGCAGTCTGAGAAACTAAATGGTCACTGGTGATCAAAAACATACAGGCAGCATTCCTATGAACCGGCTATGCCTGTGTACCAATTGCAAAGGAAACCATTTAAATGTGAAACCCCACTGTTTCTGGATTATGGTGAGGAAGTTAAATCTGAATATAACAAAGGTAAGAGCAATGAAATACTTCCAGCCAAGCCACTGTGCTGCAGGTTTATGGCATTTTTGTGTCTTGCACACACCTTTTGTTTGGACAGCTAAATTGTGCTCTTTATTTATGCATGGGAAACCCCCCTCCCCCCAAACGCTTTTACACATGAGGCAGCACGCTCTGGAGAATTGAGCAACTCTGTTTTCCGGTTTTATTGCTGCCTAACTGAACATCCCTGGGCAATTCAACTTCACTTCGGCTTCCTATCTCTACAGTAGACAAGATGATGCCATCTGGCTTAAAGGGGCACGGATGTGTAACCTGTTTTGTGAACGCAAAGGGAGTCATATTGCTACAGCTCTTCTCCATATCTCTGAGGCTAAGGCAAACAAATGAGGTTTCATATACTTTGCTCACTGAGGAGTAAAAATGCCTGGATGCCAAGATACTGGAAAGCAGAATGTAGTATGAGGAGGGTAGGGTATTGCTGTACTGTAAAGCTCCACTCAAGGCACTAATCTGAGAACAGACTATGTCTGAATTCAATTGCTTTTATTGGAAAACATGCAGCAGTCCATGCAGTTCCTTCAGTGTCTGAAGTGCTTTACAATGATAACCTCTCTTTGTCCTTATCACAAGCCTGTGAGGTGGAATAGTAGGAGAAGGGAGGTTTCAGGCCAACCAGTGACTGGAGAGGGATTTGAAGTTGGGTCTCATTCAGATTCAACAGTCTGCACATCGCACTGTGGTCAGGCAGGGCAAAACACACTTCTCTATTCCCATTGGCACAACTAACTATAATGCCAAGCTAAATATGACTAGGATGTAATAAAACTCCTATGGAATCCTGCAGAATCTTGAAAGGGTAACAACATTCACTACACACACACACACACACACACACACACACAAAACAACCCACAGTTTTAATTAGCGCAGGTACACATGTAATGTGAGGAGGCAAGAAGCCTTCTCTCCACCACGTTTGTGGCTTTTCTGGAAAATTTTGAATATTTGCATTAGAATTTTTTTCATCCTCTAGATGAGCAAGGGTCGGGAACCTCTGGCCATAGGCTTAATTAGGCCTACAAACCCTTTGGTCTGCAAGACCATTTCAGCCAGCACTCCCCCCCCCACGCACACCTGCCCTATACCTGATGTCATATAGGGAGCCAGGTGTGGGGCAGGAAAAAAACTTGGCTCAACCAAAATCCAAAAAGGTGTTTTCAGGCACTACCGATCAGTCTATCTGCCATATCTGCAAAGCGCATTTCACTGGTGATGTCAGGTGATTGACAGGTGTGTGGCTCCACCCACCTGCCAAACCTGGCCCGTGAGGTATGGAGGAGATAATTATCAGGCCCGTTGTGCTAAAAATGTTCTTAACCCCTACCCTAAAGAACGATCTAATTTAGCATGCTTTTGCATTTAGTAAAGAAAGCTTAAAAGTTCGAATCTGCTCAGTTTGCCTAATACTAATCTGGAGTTGACGTTCATCTAAATGAATTTATGAAACAGGGCTCTTTTTTACCATGGAAAAATAAAGAGATGGGAAACGTTCCACTCCACATCACTGCTCATCACCCTAGAACAAACCCCCACCATCAAGGGGGTATGTCAGCACCAACATTAAACCACAGGAAAGACTGAACAGGTTGCCTGTTCAATCAGGATGCTTAACCGGCTACAGATCTTCCAGGCAACGTTAAGAGATTGTGGTTCCTTACAAGAGCACTGCTCCTTAGCTGGTCCTCAAAATCTAGTGAAACAATATTCTCCCCACCCGAAAGAAATAATTCAGGTTAATATAAGGGTCAATTTTCATGTGACAGGTGGGTTTTTTCCCCTGTCAAGCTGGGCAGAGTTCCCTAATCCAGATCAGAACCTGAATCTGTGGGTGAAGGGGGCTTTCATCCTCTGCCTTCCAAAGTGGGCCAGTGAGTGAGCATGATATCACTCCCCTTCTCCAGTGAAGAGGTGAGGGGTTGGGTGTAGAGTCACAGGACATCCAAAACCCAGATTCTGATACACCCATTCCCACCACCCTTCTGAGTAATACCCCTCCCCACTCCCCCACTATATTTAAGGATCTGGTGACTTCTGTTTCAGTGTATCTGAAGAAGTGTGCATGCACACGAAAGCTCATACCAGGAACAAACTCAGTTGGTCTCTAAGGTGCTACTAGAAAGAATTTTCGATTTTGTTTTGACTATGGCAGACCAACACGGCTACCCACCTGTATCTGATACACAAGGGAGCCTTGCCTGAAATTAAGTAGATATCACGCAGAGTACCCCATGTGACATGGTTTATCTAATTGCTTTCTTTTGTGCTTTGTGGACAATATTCAAAGAGTTAAAATAAATCTGTGAAATTAGCTACCTTTGATGTTGTGGTGCTCCTGCCTTAGCAAAGAGTGAGGCTTTTCCATATTCATGGAATAAATCCAAATGCTCGTTTCATCTACCAGTTGAAAACCAAGCACATCCAGGAAATCTGCAAACACGGAGGCTCTCACCCTGTACTTTCCGTCTGGCTTTGCATTCCAACTAATTACATTTTAAATGCAAAAAAGGCACATGAGTTTCAGACTGTTGAACTTCCTCAAGTAATCACCAGTTCATCCTCAGTACTTGAATTTCTCATAAATGTATAAATTTGTTTCTCATATTCTCCAAGCGGCACGGAAGCATAGCAAGCGTTCCGCGGGGCCCTGTGGGATACGCTTTTAAATAAGTCACAATTGTCCACTTCTCCCTTTCGGAATATTTGCACCTCTTGACTTCTAAGGGTTGCCTCAAGTATTTTCTATTTTGGAAATGATGCGCAACAGAAAAGGTGCTTCTGAAAGACAGACTTGCAAAATCAACGCTTTCAGTTAGAGGTATATATCTACACCAAAAACTTTCCCAGAGTCTTGGGAACTGTTGTTTGGTTAGCTGAGAAGTTGCAGTTGGAGATCCCAACTCTGCTTCACAAAACTGAAGTTCTCAGGGTTCCCTTGAGGGAAGCGATGATGATTCAGTGAGCATAAACCTTCCCCATGCATTCAAGAAGGCAGGTAGGCATCAAGGAGGTGAAGGGGGGAGCAGGCACGCTCTAGTCTCATCCCAAATGTCCCCTTATGGGCTGGGTACACCTGCTGCCTTGCCCACAACATTCCTATGCTGAGCAGGAATGACTGAAGGGTGCTGCTCATCTGAGCATCCTGTTTGAAGCTGGGAACTTTGATAATGCAGGGAGGTGTCTCCAGCCAAATGCACAATAGACAGCCCTTTCGGATTTTGCTGTTCAATGCAAATGTTGGGCTGTTGGGCTGGGGCAGGCAGGGAAGGCACAAAGTGGGTAAACACACGATTGTCCTCTCCTCCAACACACTTCATGCTTACCCGCATATGGTCTTCTGAACGCATGGACAGAGCTTAAGTCTGTGGTGCAGGTAGGTCCTCAAAAATCAGGAAAATAAAAATGCTCCTTTCTTCACGTGGCCAGTCTTGCAAGCACGGGTAGGGGACCTATGATTCTGCAGGCAGTGTTGGACTCCAACTCGCCCCAATGAACATAACCAAGTCTGGGGCTAGGAGTCCAGCAACATCTGGAGGGCCACAGATCCCCCCCTTGTTCTAAATGATGTTTTGGGGTGAATAGAAAGAAGAGGTCTCCATTGCATACCTTTAGGTAGAGGTTAGGGAGGAGGAGGAGGAAGAAGAAGAAGAAGAAGAAGAAGAAGAAGAAGAAGAAGAAGAAGAAGAAGAAGAAGAAGAAGAAGAGGTGGCATTCATCAAGGTTGATGTTAAGCTTCAGCAACATTGGCCATGTACTGAGCCTCACAGCCCAGCAGAGGCCCCACAGCCTCCAGATCTTGCCACTTCCTTTCACTGCAGCTTCCTGTTTGCCTGCTCTGTGCAGTGGAGGCTGCCCCACCAAGATTTCTCTGCATTCAGCCAGCTCCTATCCACTTACATCATTACATGCAGCATATCTAGGGGGTAGCATTGGCTGCCTCCTCCTTAGTCTGTGTTGCCTTACTTGGAAGAAATCTGCAAGGGAAATGGAGCAAAACCTGGAACTAGTTGGCTCTGCCTCTGCCTATCATTGGCTGTGGCTCTACCAGCTGTTTGCTCTGGCGCCACCTACTGTTGGCCTCCCTACTGTCCACCCTACCAGTCCCCAATAGGCACCAGCCTCCACTGCCTCTGAGTGAATAAGCAGCAGCAGCAGCAGCAGATTAGGGGAAAGGAGCAGTTGCTGCTTCTTCCTGCTGGTCAGCAGCATTCACTGGGAAAAGGCAAGCAAATTCTGGGTGACCGCAAGTGACAGTAAGTTTACGTTAGGCATGACAACCAAATAGCTCAGTCGGTAAAGCATGAGATTCTTAATTTGAGGGTTGTGGGTTTGAGCCCCACATTAGGCCAAAATATACCTGCATTGCATTGCAGGGGACAGGATGGCCCTCTTGGTTCCTTCCAGTTCTCCAGTTCTATGACCTTTCAAAGCAGCAATAACAGAAAGGATTAATAACCAACATGAGATACGGGTACTTTACACATCATTTGATACCCCAGAAGAACCATTTGGGGTTGAGGTACCAGAGCCCCACATTGGTTGCATCTCTCCACAGCTGTCCATTTCACTTTGTGGCCTTGAGGGAGTCTCTGTCCCTCAACCCAAATTACACTGAAAGACAGTTGGGGAGAGAAGCGAGGTCAGGATCATAAAGCACTTCGTGATGTCAGAAAGAACTGCAGGAGGAATAAATAATCAAAATAAAATATTGTGCATCTGATTGCCTGGGCATCTAATAAAGTATCACTGGCACCTGGCTCCTGAAATTGTTTTATGACAGAGATAATTTTACATAGATAATTAAGAATATTAGATTAGATAATTAAGAATATGAAGTCTTAATTCTGACCTTCTTTGTAGCATCTCCAAGTAGGATCTTAGGATCTGCCTGACAGGTGCTCAGAAGGGATGTTGATTGGTTTTTTTAAATGACCTCCATGGTTTCAGAAGCTCTTTCTGAAACTCAGTGGGATTTCAGAAACCAACTTCTTTTTTTTCTTCTTTCAGAAACCAACTTCTAATATGGCACAGGTGAGAGGAGCTTTTGAAAAAAGAAGGTTTTAAAAAGCCCTCCTGTTTATGCAGATATTTCGAGACAGGTGTGGCATATTGTATTTCCAGAGACCTGTATCTTGACTTTAAAAAAAATAACTTTTTGTTGCCATGTGATAACAGAGCTTCAGAATAGGCCGTGCCATCAAGATGCAGTTGATCCTCTGGGGTTGTAGCTCTTCAGGACAGCAGCCCCAGCTGAGAGACTATCAAGTTCAGCATGAGGCTGCTGGACGTGACGATGTCCCAGGATATAGCTGCACAGATGGTGGCAGTGGTCTTGATAGGGGGACCCAGATTCATCCCTGTCACCCCAAACAGATGATTGGTGCTTTTAGAGCATGGCAAGCTTGGTGTTGGCTTCAATGATCCTGCAAGTATCCATGCAGAGGATCCACAAATGGAAACCTACTTCCACATTAGAGTTTCTCTTGCTGGATCAGGGCTCTAATGTATAAATAGTGAACAGCTGTGATTTAGAACTAGGGTGCTGCACGCAAACACACAAAGATTTTGCAGGATTTTTTTTGGGGGGGGGAATTAGCAGATTATGAGAATGTTACACCCCAACATCCATTGACTCATTGTACAGAGCACGACAATGAACAGAAAACAGAAGTACGTGAAAGATAGCTGAATGTAAAAATGTAGCAAAAGAAAGTCATTCCAAAGAGTAAAAAAAAAAATCCATTCCACCATTGTGCCCTTAATTCAATTGCTGTGCCCAGCAAGGCATGCCTCAGTTCAATTTGGTTTAAGAGAAATGTTTAATGTTACATGCTTCTCAGTGATGCAGGGAAAGGTTTTCCATGTTTCCTGACACTCTCACTGAACCTTAATCTAAATAGCTAATCACAAGAGGTTAATTAATTAAAAAGAAGACTGCCACTTATTTACCACGGCTCTAAATTTTCTTGGCTTTTTACATGTTATTCAGATGGCTTGTTAAGCAAGAGCTTGACATGCATATATGTCAACATTTGAACAGAAGCCTTGTACAATTCTAATTTATAGTTTCTTATAAAACAAGATGAGAGGGGTTGCAGCGGAAGCCTATGCATATTTACTTAGCAGTAAGCCTCACTGGGTCCAAGGGAGCTTACTCCCAAGTAATTGAGCTCAGCACCACAGCCTTAATGATGCATCTCATTATCCCTTCACTCAACAATGCCCAATTCAGAGTTTAAGTGTAGAATCAAGGAGCATTGTGAACACACGAGATAGCTCTCTTTGCTTGCCATTGCCTTCCAAGAGAAACAAGTTAAATAAATAGATTTTGCAGATTCAGTAGATTTTTCATTTATGAATTTAAGCTGATTTGTAACTCTGCCATTATTCAGAGCAATTCCCTTTCTGCTCATCCTCAGCCTTTGGAAATTAATAAGCAAGATGTAAATAGTTTATTTTTACCTCTCCTGTAAACCACAGCCTTTTTGGAAGGATTTGTTCAAGCCATTTATGAGATTACGTAGCCTCTTTATTTTATACAGAAAGAATTTTGTAATAATTCAAAGCACTGCTTGCTACAGCAGAACATTTTTTCAGATACATTTTGGTAGATTAAACGAAGCAAATAAGGCTTTATTTTCAATCCAAACTGTTCTGTGTTTTGAATCTACCGGAGACTGGGATTCCTGCATCTGTTGGCAGCTTGCATGATACATTGTTTTTGGCCTATTTCAGGTCATCTTCCCCATTGTCTTTCTCTTAGCCATAACACTCCTTTCTAGTGTATGGTTATCGCAGCCTGTTTCTGAATGCTTGAAAAGAGCTGCAGAGAACAGTATTTCCCTAAAAACCCAAGTAAACTTGAAATGGAGAATTCAGTAAGATTGTGTTGGGCAAGGGGTAGAGCATGCAGAAGATTTTGGGTTCAATCCCCAGCATTTCCAAGTAGGATTGGATCCTGACTGAAATCCCAGAGAGCCACAGCTGAGCAGTGTTGACAATACTGAGCTTGAGCTTGGCTAAACTCCGCTTCCTAAATTCCTAAATCCAAATGTCATGTCCACATGTGGAAATCTTTGGGTGGTGGTGAATCCATCTCAGATCACTGTCAGGCATTGGGTGAAGGTAGGGAAGGGCATCATTCAACCAGGCCTTTCTGAATCTGATGTAAATTCTCTATACATTTAGATGAGGCACTCCTCTCCCCACCCCCCGCCCATGAAGAAGAAAGGAGCAATAAATGCCAGAAAAACTGCTATTGTCATGCAAAGTGCTGTATGTTAAAAAGGGAGAAATCCAAATTACGGCTAAAAATAAATCAAATGCAATTCTTCATGTTGACAAAAATACAGGTACTGCCAACTAGATAGGTTAAATTATTGGAGAATTTGCACCAAACACAAAACCTAACAGTGTTCTGATGTGCCCATTAGATGTGTACCTAGCAGTTTGAAAGCACGTCAAAGTGCAAGTAGATAAATAGGTACCACTCTGGGGGAAGGTAAACGGCGTTTCCGTGCGCTGCTCTGGTTCGCCAAAAGCAGCTTAGTCATGCTGGCCACATGACCCGGAAGCTGTACACCGGCTCCCTCGGCCAGTAAAGCGAGATGAGCGCCGCAACCCCAGAGTTGTCCGTGACTGGACCTAATGGTCAGGGGTCACTTTACCTTTACCTTTAAACTGCTGAGTAGGAGTTGCAAGTTCTGTGTAACCATGGGGCTGTTGATACTGTACATCTACTATGTTTATAGATTTGTTAACCTTTCAGGAAACATGACCGTGAAAACAACACAGCACTAATTCTTACAGTCTAATCTCTCTCTCTCTCTCTGTCAGACTTCTAATTATTATTGGGGTGGGGCTTCACATTTTCAGTAATCATCTCCTCTATGTACAGAAGAACCCTCCCTATACGGTAACAGTGAAGATCTATTCAAAGAACGTTCAAGCCCATGCGGCCATGGTCAAACCATCTCAGAAGCCTGCACGAGAGAAGCCTAGCCTGTGCCAAGCTGGCTGTCACATCCAACACCACACAAAGGAACTAGGTTTCCAGTGCATTTGGGGCCGTACAGATTCCCCCATGTTTCCCAACACATGCCAAAAACTTGAACCCTGCATATGGTGATGGGTGAACGCTACCAGATTGCCCTAGTTTGGGAACCACCATGCCCAGCAGTTTCCCACGAACACGTAGTGACCAGATGGTCCTCTGCACGAGCCCAGATTCGAGAGTTGGGGGGGGGGGAATACGATTGGCTCCGCTAGACCAACTTGCTAGAATCGCAAAGAAATAATTGCCAACAGACCATTACTAACCCGCGGCCTTTCTTGCAATGTGCTTTCGGCAGTGTTTAAGAGAGTGGTCCAGGAACACATGTCTACATCCAGAACTCCTGTGATGAGGAAGCTTATCGGGACATGCAGGAAGGGAGGAGGAGGAGGACCTGAAGTCAATACCAAACAACAAATTCAAGTCATCGAATATGTTCCAACCTTACTTAATTATTAAACAAAATTCAACTTTAATAAAATAAGCACCAGGCTTACTTCTCATCGATCAGCTGTGTAGAACGCCGTCAGCCTCCTTGGTATCTCTGCAAATCAAAGGGCTTTTTTGTCGTTGATGTTTTCAATAAAAAGACCTACATTCAGGGAGGGGGGCTGCAATATCCCTGACTGGTGCTGGTCCCCTACAGACACTGCCCTTTCCAGAACCACAGCAAGGCAGAAACAGGCTAGGGATCTGAAAGCTGGAGAATAGACTAGAGCCTTAAAGAAATATTCACCTTCCACGGGCATTCCTCATACTCTTAAGGCAAGGAGACGCCTTCTCTGAGGGTTTGCACTGCTTTTGTTGTGTGTACCAGACTATCAGATAAATTAATTTTTCAGAATTAAAAGGGTAAGAACAGAAACCTCCCATATTGTTTTCCATTTAATTTTTAAAGAATTTGACACTTACTTTCCCCACGTTTTTCCTAGCTTCACACGGCATGTTTTTCAAACAAAACAAAACAAAATAAATTGTCCGCTTGTTAAGTTTTCTTGAAAATGCACGAAATTAGATTCTTACATGGGTTAAAAATGAAGGGTGGGGATAAGGGAAAGGGGGACGAGAGTGCTTGCTTGCGAAAGGAAAATTAAACTGTTATTCACAAGCTTGTGTCTCCATTCTGTTTACACTCAGATAAAATGCTGAGAGTCATATCCTCACTTTTTGACTGCACGTTGAGCTCGCTCCTTCTTGAAGCTTTCCTGGTTGCTCTCGACAGCCGTCTTCGGAACGTGTCTCCAGCCAAGAAGTACAGAATAGGATCCACGCAGCTGTTGAGGCTCGCCAGCCCCCGAGTCACTTGGTAAGTGGCATAAACCCTGTCGTTAAAGGCACACATTTCTGGAGTCTGAAAATCCAGCCTGGCTCGTAGATTCAAGTTTTTCATCACGTGAAAGGGGAGATAAGACACAGCAAATACCGCCAACACTATAATAACCAGGTAAATCGATTTCCTCCTGAGCGGGGAATTGTCTAAGTCTTTGTAAATCAGTGCTTTCACGATTAATCCGTAGCAGCCCAGGATCAGTATGAACGGGATGCAAAACAAGAAGACTGTGGTGCACATACTGTAAATGAAGTAGCTTCGTAGGTAGTCGTCTACCGTCGTGTCGTAGCAAGCCATGGTTTTGACTTTCCTTTCCCCAGTTCCAGAGTAGAAGAAGATGGGGGAAATCCCAGTGACCACAACCCCCCAAACCAAGCTGCTGATGTAGACGGCATTCTTTTTTTTCAGCCGCCCCAGTGATTTTAAGGGGTAGACCACACCTGTGTACCTGTGCACACTGATGCAAGTGAGGAACAAGATGCTTCCATACAGGTTGACGTGGAAGATGAACCTCTGCAGCTTGCACATGAAGTTCCCAAAGATCCAATCGGTTTGATTGAAGTAGTAGAAGATCAGCGCAGGAAGAGTCAGGACATACAAGAAGTCAGCCAGTGCCAGGTTGAACATGTAAACCGAGATGCCGCTCCAAGGCCTCATGTGGAAGATAAACATCCAGATCGCCACGCTGTTGCCCAGGAATCCAGTGATGAAGACTATGATGTAGACAGCAGGCAGGTAATAGAACTGAAAACCAGTTTTGGTCAGCAAGCACTTGCTGGTGACATTGTTCGACGTCCATCCACTGCTGGCCAGCGAGTGGTTTTCAGTCCCATTCAGAACAGCGGTCAGGAGGACTTCGGTCATGGTTTCTCCAGCAAAGTCACATAGATGGATCTAGAGGCCTGGTATCAGCAAGCATCTCTGGGGGAAACAAAGAAAGTATCTAAGCTGCAGCACTAAGAATACCAAAAAGCAGGGAAAGATCCAGCCTCCTCTTCATGAGTCTGTTCAGACAATCATATCTTGGCTTATTAAGCTGAGATATTTATAAGCCTTTTGCTCACACAAGAAGCACCACATCTCCTCCCTTTTCCTCAAGACACGATTAAACCAGGAAGCTTCTAAAACCACACTTCTCCTGTTCATCTGAACCGGGGAACTACAACTTCAGAACAAGCCCAGATATTAAGCCAGAGAAATCCACACGGTGCCCTCCATCAGCCTGGGGCTGATGGAAGTTGTAGTCCGAAACATCAACACTATCTGGCTAACTCAACTTCAAGGCATGATTTAATATCCTGGCCTGTTCTGAAGCCATCAACCATAGTTTTGGTTCAGACAAAACAAGAAACTATGGTTAAGTAGAGACTTCCTGGTTTAATCGTGGCTTGTGGAGAAGGGAGGAGCCAAAAAGTGGAGGGCATGGGCAAAAGACTTGTGTATAAATATCTTGACTCAAGAAACCAAAATATGAATGTCCATCATGCAGTTTTCACTTACCACAGATCCACGCAAAGGGGGTTAAACAGTAAACCTTCTGTGAGTTGACTGTTTGGGGATCCTGACAGTTCTTGTGAATTTGCCCAAGTGTGTTAGCTAGTTGCTATTCCAATGGCTGTGCAAACAGGCCCTGGCATACCACAATTCCAGAATGAGGGGGGCACAGAGCTCCTATGCTAGCTGCCCGGCAGGTGGCCTGCTGTTGCTTATTGCTGGCTGCCTCACCCCTTTCCATCCCAGTAAGCATCAGTGACCCAAAAACAGCCGGGAAGCTGGTGTAGCAGTTCTACCCTACCCGAGCAAGTTCCCCGCTTCTGCCTTACTCACAAAACATTGTTGAGCTTCTTTCCTCAGCTTTCTCTGCTATTTACCTTCCTCTCATTGACAGCCACCTTATACTGAGTCAGAGCACTGTGCCACCCAGCTCTCCATGGCTTCAGCAAAGAGCCTTTCCCAACCCCAGTTGAGGATGCCGAGGATTGAACCTGGATCTTTTGCATGCAAAGCACATGTTCTATCACTGAGCTATGGCCCTTTCCCTCAATGCCACATTTAATTTGTTTCTAAGATGTCTCACCTGCCCTTCATCATAAGGTGCCATAAGGAATATGCAATTATTAAAAACAAAACAAAAAACAAATGCAACCACTGTACGGTAATTGAAAAACACATACGGCAGTTCCAAACTGAACAGAGCAGTGTGAATTCAGCACAAAGCAAAGCAAAATTTAGCAGAGGCATTATTTACTTGCTAGCTATCCAAGACAGCAGTATATCACGCTTCCCCCCACCCCTCTGTCAAAGCAGCTTGCATTTCCAACTGGTATCCCACGCACCAGGTAGGAAGATGGAGAAGTGGTAAGGATCACCTGCAAATTCAGCCAACAAGAGCTATGGTGGTTTCAACCATCTCCAGGGAGCCAGGCTGATTTTCTTCCTCAGCTAGCTCTTCTTGCACTGTGGATACTTCACTTCTCAGTCTGGTTTGCCATCAACAAAGAGCCAAAATCAGGAAGTGATAGCAAAAGACCAAATGGGGGTCGGAATAGAAGTGACAGAATCAAGAGTTGGTGAAGAGAATATGTTCCAAGTCTAGTCAAGCCAAACGGAGGGGAACGCACAGAGGTTGCAATCCTGACCCAAAAGAAAATAGTTTGTGTGTCGGGGTAGGGGGAACAGCCTCTACTGAAGCTTATGAATCAGGACTGCGCCAGTGATACTGGCTGCTATTGCCCCCCCTGCTGATTCCCCCCCCCCATAAAATGAATTAGACTGCAATCCTAACCCCACTTATCTGAGCATAAGCATCATAGAATTTAATAGGATTTATTTGGGAGCAGGAATGGTTAAGATTGTGCTGTCAGGAATGGTTAAGATTGTGAGGCCAGTCTAACGAGGCACTTTCAGAATTGCAGTTAACTTTGTTGAGGGTTCCTCTTCTTTTTTTAAAAAATTATTATTTATAACCCATCTTTCCTGCAAGGAGCTCAGGGTGCTCCAAATGCCCCCCCAGATTATCATCACAACAACCCTGTAAGTCAAGGTGGTGACTGACCCAAATGAAGTTCATGGCTGAGTGGAATTTGAGCCCTTGATCTCCAAGGACCTAGTAAAGGACTCTAACCACTACAGGAACTACAGCTAAAATTAGTGTATAAACAGTTTTCTGTGCCTACATTTTAAGCAGGGGAACCAAGAAATAATGTAAGGAAAGTATATGATGCTGAGCTGTCAAATCTTTAAAATATTTACAACAAAAATATTTTCCAAATAAAGCTGGGGGGGAGGAACACCAAACATTTTGAGATATTTATTTATATAACACATAACATTAACGCAGCACACTTTTTGTTGTTGTTCACTGAAATTAAGTCAAATAAACAGATCCTTAAATGATGTTGGACACTAGAGAATTTCTGGAAATTGGGTCTTAGGGAAGGAGTGAAAATCCAGAAAACCTTCACACACACACACACACACACACACACACAGTTTTCGGTTTCAATGTTTTCTAGATTTTCCCATCCAGTGTATTCTCAGAATTTTGCAGAGGCTCCACTGGAATTCAAAGACGACAGGAAGGAAAAGAGGGAGATGGGCCAGGAGACAATAGGACATAAAGGATAATGTAAGCTTGAGCAGTATTCACCAACCTGGTGCCCTCTGGATGTTGTCAGACTACAACTCCCATCAGCTCCAGCCAACAAGTGCTAGCTGCAGATGATGGTTGTTGTAGTCTCTGGAGGGCACCAGGTTGGCAAAGGCTGAGCTAGAGAGAACGGACAATCAGAAAGTAAATTTTATAAATTGAAAGCACAGCATCCTTTGAAACCCACACATTTCCTAATTTTGCAATGCAGTTCTCCAACCAAACAGTATGTACAAAAGGGCATACATTACGGAGGACTATGCATTAAAATGCACTTATTCGTGAGAATAGCATACAGAAATGCATTGCATTAGGGGAAGTTGCTTGCAACAACTCAGAACTACACACAGTACTGTATTGTGTTTATTAAGAGATGTCTGAACTAAAATGCTGGTTAATTTTTATGAGAGGTTTATATATATATATATATATATATATATATATATATATATATAAGACAAATTCACAGATTATTGAGAAAATGTGGAGAGCTGAATTTGAGGCTAGAAAAATGAGAAACCAAGAAGGCTGTAATGGCCAGATTCATCTATCCCTACCTGTGGCCCTTCAGATATTGTTGGATTCCAGGTTAAGTCAACCCCAAACAACAGATTCAATAGTCAATGATGGGGGCAACAGCCTCACAACATCTGGAGAGGAGAGCCACAGGTTCCACATCCCCTGTTATAAGGGGACCATGAGAACGCGACTGTGCTGGGTACCTAAGACGAAGGTGCAGACCCTATGAGTGAGGTTTCCTTGCACAATTCCTGTAGTCTTCCTGTAGGCTTTCGGCTGCTATGGAATGTCGTGTGTGAGCCCATTTACAGCGCAGCAGTGACAGAAAGAGGGCATTTGAACAATGCGGACTAGCCTCTTCCCTAGGACGCCTGCTGCCCTTTGCCTGCCTGCTCCACCAGCTCTTATTATTCCTGAGAGCCTAAAGGGCGGCAGACTCGCTTCCCTTTCTTGCCACCCAAAACGCGCGCGAACGCGGAAGTCCGCGCCTGACTTCGTTCCCAGGTCAGCGGCAGCAAGTGCAGAATGGCCCCCAAAGGCCAGACACCCCTTGGGTATGCACAGAGCGCCTCTCCTTCCCCACTCCAGAGCCAACACACCGCCCCCACGCCCCTTCCCCCCACGCTCCTTGACTGCGCTCCCGTGCGCGCTCGTTTGGACAGCCCGGTTCTGCGTCCAGCCAACGACATTTTGACTCCCGAGTCAAAAGCTGCTGGGAAATGGGTGGGTGGGTGCGGGTCTTCTAGAACTAGGACGCCACCCCCTTAAAAAAAAAAAAGCCACCACCCCGTCTCCACAACCTAGGTATTTTTTGCTCCATTAGGAAAGCAGTCCCTAGTTGGCGCGTTCTTAATGAGGTTTGCCATTCTCCCTTCGCTCGCATTGCTCGGAAAAGAGAGCCTTTGGGGGAAATAGCCCCTTTTCCTGGGGAAAGACGAGGAAATCCCCCCCCCCCAACTTTGACATCTCCGGCACTTTTAAAAAGAAACCGCTCTAAGGAGAGGGCGCTGATCACGAGGGCAGAGAGAGAAACCCATATCTATGAATGTATATACAGTAGTTTTAAAAAAGCGACCGGGATATATATATGGTGGAACTATTCCCAAGCAAAAAAGGCGACGCGAGGAGCCGTCGCTCGCTCGCGGGCACGAAACTTTCCCAGGCGACCCTTACCGTCTCCGGGGAGATCTAGCTGGCCCCGCTGCGCCCTGGTGCCGCCGCCGCTTCCTTCTTCATGGCGCGGTCGCCTCCGGGCAGCCCCCCGAGCGAGGCGGGCAAAGAGGTCGGAGCGCGCAGCGCGCAGCGCGCAGCGTGTGCGCCCATCAGAGTGCGGTGGCGGCGTCCGGCGCTCCGCTTCGCGATCGCCACCACATTCCCGCACACGCACAGCCGGGGCAAAGTGCGCGCTGCTGGCTGGCGAAGGAGCCGAGGGAGGAGAGGAGGCGGGCGCACTGGCAGCGGCGGCGGCGAAGCAGCCTCCCCGAGGAAGCGTCGCAGGCGGGAGCGGCTCCCCGGCTCCCGCCCCCCGAAGCCCTGCCCAGCGCCGCTCGCTTCCTCACCGAAGCCGCGCACTCCCAGGAGGAGGGGAAGCGGGAGGCGGAGCTGCGCCTTCCGCGCGCGCTTTCCTGCGCAGCTTGGTGGGCGCCCTTAACAGGCGAAGTGGTCTCTGCGTGTGGCTGTCAAGGACTTCGACTCCCCCTAGGACTCCCCCCCTTTTAAAGTGATGCTAAGGCTGCTGAGCCCCAGCCCTCTGGGCATGTGCGGAGTGCTTTGTTTTTGGAGCCGATTGGGACCAAACGGCACGGGGTCGGCGCTTTACAGCGTGCTTAAAAAGTGGCCACTTTCGTTCGAAGATTGACCAAGAATGTGTTGCCCTTTTGGATCAAGTGCAATGTCTTGATTACAAGTTCTTCCAATGCCTAGCTTGGGTTGAAGAGTTGGAGGAAAGAAAGTGCCAAAGGGTGCTGGCCTCTCACCTGTGGGATGCATCCTGATATAGTGACTGCTGCCAGGTGACAGTTGATGGAGGGAGGTCCCTGGGTTTTTTTTGCAGTATAGTACACACACACACACACACACACACACACACACAGCAGAGCTAAAACTGTTGGAGAGGCTCTCACTGACCTGGAGCTTACCTTCTCTTTTCAAACACAAGCTATACTTTTTTCAGTGGTGAGGGCAGCAGGGCACTCAGCACATGCTCAGATAGATTCTCTAGAAGTGCCTTGTTTGTTCCAGGAATGAGCCTTCATGTATAAAATAAATCCAGGGCTAAACCCTATTTGTAGCTCATAATGAAGAAACATAGCAGGACTCCTCCCATCTGGTACATTTTCCTTCACTTTACATAGAAAATAGGCTCCAGTTGTTCACGGTATCTTGCTATCTGATCATATACCCTTTTCTCAGACAAGTTGTACAGAGCTGAATGGGAGCTCCCTCCTATAAGAAGTGCCCAGAGGACTGTGGCTTGTCTGTGCAGTGTTTACTAGGAAGTGTAATTATATACAGTGTCATTTACTCCCAAGTAAATGTCGACAGGGTTGCAGCTGTGGCTGGAGGTTTCGTTGTGTAATTGTTGTTGCTATTGGACGTGTGTTTGATGTGTTGTTGTTTTACAAGGAGTTGCAATTTAGTATTTCAGAACCGTAACACTTTTGGTTTGGTTAAACAGTTACAATGCAGACTAAATATTATTATTATTTTTTAATGCTCCTGGATTCTTACTTAGGGCAGTGTTTCCCAACCTTGTGCCTCCAGCTGTTTTCGGACTACAATTCCCACCATCCCTGACCACTGGTCTTGCTAGCTAGGGATGATGGGAGTTGTAGTCTCAAAACATCTGGAGGCACAACGTTGGGAAACACTGACTTAGGGGATAGCTGAGGACAGTAGTACTTTGTTACCAGGCTTCACTCTGTTTGGAGGGCCACTTCAAAGTGCTGGTTAGAGCCCTAAATCATGGCCTGGGATCAGACCACTCAATGAAGCCAAACATTGAAAGACTCAGGCCACATCAAAGGAAGAATTCCATTGTGAGACTGTAGCAACATATCTTCCAAGTGCCCCTATTTTCCAGGGACAGTCCCAGATTTACAGAAGCCATCCCAGTTTCTGATTTGATCCTGGAATGTCCCGCTTTTCCTTAAGACGTCCCTATTTTCACTGCAGAAATGTTGGAGGGTTTGGAGTTATATGACCTCCAAGCCAAGGGGACAACCTTTAGAAGACATCTGAAGGCACCCCTGTATAGTTTTATTGTGTTTTCCTATATATTGGAAGCTGCCCAGAGTGGCTGGGGCCACTCAGTCAGGTGGATGGGGTATAATTAATAAAATGATGATGGAATAAGGCGCCCCTATTTTCATCAGAGAAATGTTGGGAGGTATGTAGCAATGGCCACCAACTCGGATGGTTTTGAAAGAGAAATCCACAAATTCACAGAGGATAACAGTATTAATGCCAGTTACAGGTGGGTAGCCGTGTTGGTCTGCCATAGTCGAAACAAAATAGAAAATTCTTTCCAGTAGCACCTTAGAGACCAACTGAGTTTGTTCTTGGTATGAGCTTTCGTGTGCATGCACACTTCTTCAGATACACTGAAACAGAAGTCACCAGATCATTCTGTCTGTACCTGTGCCATCTCACCCCTTGCCTTTCCCTGCATGACTAACTGCAGCCGTTAAGAGTCGTCAACAGGTTTTCCAAACCTATCAGCTGATCACCCATTCCCACCACCCTTCTGAGTAATACCCCTCCCCACTCCCTCACTATATTTAAGGATCTGGTGACTTCTGTTTCAGTGTATCTGAAGAAGTGTGCATGCACACAAAAGCTCATACCAAGAACAAACTCAGTTGGTCTCTAAGGTGCTACTGGAAAGAATTTAGAATTAATGCAGTAAGCTTCGGAAGTACCAGTTTGCTGGAAACTGCAGGAGGGGCGAGTGGTCAAGCATTTATGTCCCTGTGGTGAGATCGGGATGCTGGACTAGGTGGGCCTTTGACCTGATGCAGCTGCAGGGCTCATCATCGTATAAATATCTGAGTTCTCTTCTCCCCAGCCTCTGGCAACTCACCACCAGCACCACCAAACATTCCATTTTTGAAAGGCTTCTCAAAGTAAAAGGAGAAAGAAAAATCCAATTATAAAAAAATGATTGATGTATGAAGCTGCCTTATATCGAACGAGGCCACTGCGTTCCGCAGCCTGATGTTGTCAGCTCTGACGGACAGCGGCTTTCTTAAGATGTCAAGCATCATGTTCGTTCCAAGCTCTGCTCTCTAAATTCCTTTTAACCGGAGATGCCGGGCTTTGAATTGGGAGGCCTTCTGCATGCAAGACACATCCTCTGCCACCGAGCAATTGTAGCTCTGCTTCTGTAAGCTGCTGAAAGCAAGCCTGTTTGTCTGCCATGCTATTTGTATGCCATGCCATGGGAGCGGGTGTGACAATGGGAAGCCAGAGGAAGCCTTTCCTTTGAATCTTGGCTGGGCCCATCAATTCAAAAGGTGGACTTCAGCAAGCCTCTCTCTCTCAGCCTCAGATGCCCCCCTCTGCACCCCCAGCAAGGGATGCTGTTAAGAATTACTGAGATAATGTATGTTATTTATTTGTTTTTATTTATTGCATCTATACCCCACCTTTTTTTCTCCACGGAGCTCAAGGTGGGTATACATTCCTCCTCCTCTGTCTCCTCATTCAATCCCAGCAAGAACACTGTGAGGTAGATTAGCCTGAGAAGCAGAGATTGGCTCAATGACATGCCACACTGATTCTCCTTATCTGGCGCTCACACATTTTTTTCCTAAACCTGCCCCTTAAGGTCTCCTCCAGATGACCCATTTTATAGAATCATAGAAGAGTTGGAAGGGACCACAAGCGTCATCTAGTCTAACCCCCCCCTGAAATGCAGGGGGTAGAGCGTTCATCCAGATTTGCTTGCACAAAGCTTTCATGGAGTTTAAAATATGTCTGGTTTTTATTGAGCCATTGTCCTGATTTGTTTCCATGGAGGCTATTTGACAATGAACATTCATCGTGATTTGCTCGTGCATTGTTTCTTCATCTTCCTGTGAAGCCTTCATTCATTTTGTGCTTTTTAAATGCATTTCTCTGACATTTTCCGAACCACCTTTTTAAAGCAGATTTGCTGCACCAGGGGGACAGAGCACTTGGATCTGCTTTACGTCCACAGACCCAAATTTCTCGGGATGCATGGGAATGCCACCCACAAAAGGGAAACACCTGGGGGGGCAGGCGGTGCACCTTTCTTTATGAAAAGTTTTCTTCCTATGGCAAGATCCATGGGGAACGAGCATCTTCTGCTTAGGATACAGCAGATCTCCAGCTCAGACAGCTAATTCCTGGCTCAGCCAAAGATACTCTTGCTTATCCCAGCTCAGCTGGCTGAGTCTGAGCCGAGGCCAGTGTAAATCCCCCAAAGGTGGGGCATCCTAGGGGTGTGATGGGAGCAGGACCAGAGAGCGAGAGGACTTAGGCTGGAACCAAAGCCCATTCATCTCAGTCATATGACCTTGAAACGCAACACAGAGCTGTATTTTAAAGACTTGTTTTCTCTCCGGCAGGCTTAGCCAGAGCAGCAGCAGCGGCAACCATGCTGCTGAAAGGGGTTGAATCCGGTGCAATGTGATTCCGGCTTAATTTACAGCTGTTTGCTTGCTTTACACCAGCTTCTTCACCCATAGGATTGCTGCCTAGGTCTCCTAACTCCTAGGTCACATCCACACAAAGTACATACAAAGTACTCTTACATTACTTTACCAGTTACTTAACTGTTACAGCCAAAGAAAACAGGGAACTGTTGTTTGTTGGGGGTGCTGGGAGGGGTTGGCTTCAGTGCCCATAATTATTTGTGAGGTGGGGGGAAACCATGACTGTCCCAGTGGCATAGATGTGCTTTAAATGTACAGTGTTTTTGAGAGACCCTAGTCCAACACTCTTATTGCAATCCACTACACCGGCATTTACCGAGTTCACATGTAGTTTTCTTTAAAGAGTGTGCATACTTTACTGCTTAAAATGCAGCAAAGTTCTTTTTTCTTCTTCTTCAGTCCAAATCATAGCTGGTTTGTGGGGGGAAGCATTAAAACTAAGTATTTCATTTTTTAAGAAATAAGAGGATAGATATGACTGATCACTAATGTTGCATGCCTGGATAGCTCAGTGGGTTAGAGCATGGTGCTGATAATGCCAAGGCTGCAAGTTTGATCCCCGTGTGGGACAGCTGCATTTTCCTGCACTGCACGGGGTTGGACTAGATCAGGGGTCAGAAAACTTTTTCAGCAGGGGGCCGGTCCACTGTCCCTCAGACCTTGTGGGGGGCCGGACTATATTTTGGGAAAAAATATGAACGAATTCCTATGCCCCACAAATAACCCAGAGATGCATTTTAAATAAAAGCACACATTCTACTAATGTAAAAACACCAGGAAGTCCCCACAAATAACCCAGAGATGCATTTTAATTAAAAGGACACATTCTACTCATGTAAAAACACGCTGATTCCCGGACCACCCACAGGCAGGATTTAGAAGGCGATTGGGCCACATCTAGCCCCCAGGACTTAGTTTGGGGACCTCTGGACTAGATGATGCTCAGAGTCTCTTCCAACTCTACAAATCTATTATTTGTAGACCAACAGTGAGAGCACATTGGATGCAAAGCAAACCAGACTGTGTTCACATCCTAAGATTGCAATCCAATTTACACTTACTACTATGCACTGAAAGGAAGTCTAATTGGACTCAGTTGGACTCACTCCTAGGATCCACCTGCACAAGTGACTCACATTTCTCCCCGCTTTACTTGCTTACAATACTAAGCATGTTTACTCAGAAGAAGGCCCCACTATGTTCAATGGGACTTGCTGCCAAGTAAGTGACAAACTTTTTTTTTTTTTTTGCAAGTTTTGGCAGTTGCTTGATTAGATTTTAATAAGCTGTGGGATATGTGTTGTGTACAAAAGCATCATCTCTGATCTCTTGAAGTGCACACACAGATGACGATTTATTGCATTACTTTGTGCTTAAAAGGTTCACATTTGAAGGGACCTTCAGAATCAGCCAATCCACAAACCAGTTAAGCTGAAGTGCTCTGCTTCAAATTGACCGATTTAATTAAATCTAAGATCAGGATCTCCTTACATGTTAAGTCCTAAGCACATCTAAGTTTCAAGAACATTAACACAGCAACATGGGTTCTGATTCCAGCCACTGCCTTTAAAATAAACCTGAGCAAGTGTGGGGAAGAGAGAAATTTTTAATTAAATCTAAGATTTCCAAGAAACATTGTAAATGCATGACTTAGTCTTAGCAGTCTTTTGACTAACAAAATATTTTACACAGGCATTCTGCAAATAATGGGGATGGGGCTGGCAGGCAGGTTATATGAAAAGCAGCCTTAAGAATGAGAATGGGCCACATGAATAAAGAAGCCCTTAACTCTTTCCTCACCAGGGCCGGCTTACCCATAGGTGCTAGGGGTACGGGGCACCTGGATGCTGGGCTCTCGGGGTGCCAGGCTGAGAGTCTGGGGCCGAGATTTGGAGTCTGGGGATTGAAGAGCCAGGCTAGCTGACAGCCGCTGAGAAGCAGATCAGAGCCCATTGGAGCGCTGCAGGCTTTTCTGCCCTCCTGCACACCTGGGATTGGCGGGCCGTCGACAGGCCCACCCAGTGCACACATGCTGCTCACATGAGGTGTGCAGCTTCCCTTCCAAGCCTCTGTGGGGATTGGTCTCCTCCTGCAGCAGCATGGGAGAGATTTGTGTCCCCCCCCCAAAAAAAAGCTCAACAACTATAAGCTGCCCCCCTAAAAAAGCTCAACAACTTTGGCCTGCCCTCCCCAAAATAGGGGCACTGGGCAGTTTTTTGCACCCCGGTGCCGTATATGCTAAAGACGGCCCTGTCCCCTTCAGCCATTTTTCTGCTGAAAACAAGACCTCCCACTAGCTGCTTTCCTCCCACAAGGGAAAAGAAACAGGGTTCTATCTCTCCACCTGGAGAAGTAAAGCAACTGACATCAATTTTAGCTAGAAAAATGGCTGGTGGGGATCACTGTCTACTAATCTTCCTACGAAGGCCCCAAGCGTGCATTTTTAGAATTTATTTATTTATTTGAAACCCTGTTTCAGAGTGGTATTGAACATACCTGCAGCTTCTGGGTGATTTGGCTGTCAGCAGCATGAACACTCCCAAACAAACAGACATTTGTTTCTCCCTACAAACATGTCCAATATAATATTCAGCTCTTGAGTTTCTGCTGTTATTTTCACTGTGTTTTGGGGACTGCCAGTCATTCTGCAGGGAATGGTTCTCAGCAAGTGAAAAGAAGTAGGCACCTCTGGCCATTGCATCTTTTGATGTTCTTCTCCAATACATTCTCCCAGCACCTAAATTCAGGGATGATATGAACATGCCACCTGTGTTTATGCTTGTATGGGCACCTGGAGAAAATATCCAAGAAGCAGTTTTTTTATTATATTTCAGCGCAAGCATCTAAACACCCCCCCCCCCCCGGGGAAATGAAGATTTGTTTGAGAACTTGCAGGCAGTATTTAAGCAAGAGGAAACCCTTCCATGAAATATCCTTAATTTAGCCGCAAGCTTTCTCAAATGGACCAAAATGGGCCTATGCAAAGTGATCACTGACTTACAGTGTAATTTCTTGTTCACACAGATCTTCTTGGTGCATTTTTTAAACAAAAACAAAAAACACAACTATCTCTTTATTTGAGCAAAGGTTGTTCGAAGGGAGAGGATATGAACTGGTTTGAAAAGGAAGGGCAGAGACTTGAGACTGCTTTGTTGACAGGCTGGATGAGGCCTGCCCATTTACTGGATAGATGTTACATTTTCCTTATAAAATGGCTTCTGACAGGTCTGAACGGCAGCCTGTCATGTTGAAAAACTTCTTCTTTCATCTTAGAGACTAACAGTGACAAAATGTTAGTTCACATGGAGACTTTACAGTTCCTAGGAAACAGTTTATTGCAAGCATGATGGTGGTGGCAAGGTGGGTGAATTGCAAAAAAAATAAAATGCAGCACTTTTAAAAAGAAGCATTTATTCAAGGGCAGCCTGTGAAAATGGTTATAGTGTTAGCAAGGATGGGTGTTTTAGGTGCCTCACCTAAATGCACAGTCTCAAGAAACTCCAGACGTTGTGTGTGCTTATCTCTTTTCTGCCCAGATGTTATCGCTGTGAACTCCCCAAAAGATGCCTCTGTTGAAGCGATTTTGGTGTATCTATCTTTAAAGCCCATCTAAGGCGAGCATGGAGGAAGTGCGGGCAATTGTTATGAGATGTAGGATTTCCTCCCTGACCTTTTCTAGGCTGGGCGTTGTGTCTCTTGGAAAGGATACAAGACCACATGCTCAGTTCTTCCTGGAGGGCTTGTTTTATTTTGTCTGGTTTTTTTATTTATCAAAAAGAATAACCCTAGCTTTCTATCGAAATGAAACTTGAGGAAGCAGCTAACAGACAAAGAATTACATGTGATTGGAAAACACAATAAAACAGCAGCCCTCGTCCTATTTGATGGGAGCTGTAGTCCAAAGCATCTGGAAGGTGCCAGGTTTCTTATTTATCCATTTATTACATTTTTCAATATCCCGCCTTTCTTTCAAGAAGCTCAAGGTAGCTGAAATATACTCGGAGTCGAGTGTGAATTTCATGCTCTTTATTCAGCTCATAGTAGTGAGGAATGCAGTTCCCCCAAAACGTTTGCTTTATATACACTATTTACACAATGGGCCCCACGTGATTGGCTAATTCCGGGATACTCCTGTATGCCAATCAGAGTGCGGATTCACTTCCACCTGGAGCTGGATTGGGTGGCTCCTGCAGACCAATCAGACTGCTGCAATCTCAATCCTATTGTTCTGGGACCAGTCAGACTGCTGCAATCTCAATCCTATTGTTTTAGGACCAATCAGACTGCTGCATTTTGGATCCTATTCAACTCAGTACATAACACCAGCATAGGTTGTTCTCACACTCCCTATATTATTCTCACAACAACCCTGTGAGGTAGGTTAGACTGAGAGTTGGTGACTCGCCCAAGGTCACCCAGTGAGCTTCATAACTGAATGGGGATTTGAACCCTGGTCTCCCAGGTCCTACTCTGACAATCAAACTACTAGACTGCATTGGTTGGTGAAAGTTGCTTTAGACTAATAACAACCTCATCCTCTGAGTGTGGATGTTTATGTAGCCAAAATGGTACCTCCACACACAAGTGAAAGAGGTCAGCAGACTTGGGGGAACACCAAGGTTGGCAGAATACAAAAACAATTCTTAGCGTGTGTGGGGGGAACACTAATGGGAGTGGACTGCTCAATAGTTCAGTGAGAACAGGAAGCTCAGTGGGCCTGATATTGCTGGGTCATTTTTTTCAGGGAGAGGGGGAGAAAACTGGAAGACGTGGGAATGGAATGAAGTATTCCATAACTGGATGTGGCTGGCTGGAAGCTTGAACAGGATTGCTCCCACCTTACAACATTTTTCAGTGGCAGATTTCAGTGGTTTATGTCTATATTCACATGGTAGTTTATTCAGTTTCCCCTAAATTTCCCTATTATATGTGAGCTTTCCACTTCCGGACCCATAGTAGAACATAGTTCTCTCAATTCCATATAATTTTCAGATTGGATAATTCCTGGAAGCAAATAGCATTGTTTTCCAATCTTAACTATCCACTTTAGCTTGGAAATTCAACGGCATTTTAGTGTAAATTTTCCATATTACTCATGTTTTATGCAATTTTGCCCAATACAATACACACGTTTTTACAAAACATTTTTTCCTAACTCAATGAATTTTTCTGTTATTTTCACTATTATATGCAGTTTTAGGCACACTATTGTGGAATGTCCATTTTCATACACATTGCTTGGCTGGAAAACTGCATTGCAAAAATTGAGTAGGTGGGAATTTTTTAAGACGCGGTTTTAACTTTTTGCAAATTTTAAACTATGGCTGTGAGTGTTTTAGTGATTTTGCTTGTTTGTTTATTGTCCTGTAAACCACTTGGAGACTTCTTTCTACAATCAAGCAGTTTATAAATCATATAAAATAAATTAAATAAATAACCCTCCTTAAAATGAATATTGCAATTTTTCATGTTTTATGCAATTTTGCCTAATATGCATGTTTTTACAAAACATTTTTTTCCTAATGCAATGCATGTTTCTGTTATTTTCACTATTATATGCAATTTTAACCACACTGTTGTGGAATATTCATTTTCTTACACATTGCTTGGCTGAACTGCATTGCAAAAACTGAATAAGTGGAAATGTCCTAAGATGGCTGTGTATTGGATCTTGTATTGTTTCAGAAATAATTGTATAGGTTTTCCTTTAAATGCAAACTGAATAGAATTTCTCCCCCTCTTCTGAAAGTTATACACTTTGCCTCTTGGGTGCTGCACAAGACATCTTCCCAGACCTCCACAACAGAGCTACTTCCTTGCTCATATACGCAACCTGTGAAAATGTGACTTTGTGTTTCTGGAGATTTCTGAAGTGTCACATTTGACTTCTGGGCCCAAGATTCCCTGCCCCTGAATTAAAATAACAGTGTATAGTTATCATGTTGCTTACAAACTGACCCACAAAGGAATGTAATCACAGCACTTCAGTTTAAGCTGATTAAGTATCTTTTCCCTTGGCAACCTCTGTAGGACTGCGTTGATCAAAATAATTTTGCTTAAGAGGTTTAGAGATTTCTGGTTTAGTCCACCCCTTGCTTCAAAGTAGCAACCAAGTATAACTCTTGGCTTAATCAATGTTAATTTATTTACCTCCTTTATCAAGTGCCCATTAAATTGCCATGGCTGCAGCCGTTCAATGCACTCACGTTGTAAAATCATGAGACCTACCCCATAAATGGAATAGCTTCTAGAGAATATACTGACCAGGGACTGATAAGCTGCTGAAAGCTCACCCTTGTTATTAAAGAGGAGAGTCCTATTTTTCCTGGTTGTCAGATATGTTCTTGGTTTCCAGTAATCATGGCTCAGAAATTCATAATGACTTGGTTAAGTATATCAATTTGTCCAGCTTATAATGTTCAGCTGTATTACTAATTGAGCACCACTCTCTCCCAGAGATTGTTCTCTAGCCCAGAATGTTAAATAAACTTCTACGCATTGCATACATGGTTAGTGGTCAGTAGACAAAATGCCCAAAGCCAGCTGTGCAGACAGCCTTTGTTGTTAATCCGTTACTCTCAGTGAAGCTCTCACCGACTGATGCAGAACTATGTGAAAGCCCAAGCCTGCTGTTTTGTCAGTTCGAGATCAAGAATCTTTGATTTGTCTCTTATTGATTGCTTGAATTGTTTGAACAGTCCAAGCAACTTTCGGTTTGCTGAATGTCCTCCGGAAATTCCTTTGATTGTTCCTTGCAAGTGTTCAAAACATAAGGATCAGAGCAAATGCCTATTGAATCCAGTATTTTCTTGTCACAGTTGCATGTGCGAAGGCCACCAGTGGGGCTTAAGTGTTGAAAGCTTTCTCTGTGTTCTGAATTAGAATCACAGAACTGTAGAGATGGAAAGGAACCTGAGAGTCATCTATTCCAACACCCTGGAATGCAGATATCACAACTAAAGCATGCATGATAGATGACCATCCAACCTCTGCTTAAAAACCACCAATGAGGGAGAGTCCTCCACCTCCTGAGGAAGACCATTCCACTGTCAAACAACTCTTACTGTCAGAACGTTCTTCCAGATGTTTACTCAGAATCTCCTTTCTTGTAACTTGAATCCATTGGTTCAGGTCCTACCTTTCAGAGCAGGAGAAAACAAGCTTGCTCCATTTTTCATTGCTCTTGAGATATTTGAAGATTGCTATCATATCTCCTCTCACAGTTATATTTGGTTGTTGTCCTGCATCCACCCATAAAAATGCAACTTCTTTCTGCATGTATTTTCTGGGGGAGCAAGTCCCTTTCCAAGCAGCTGTTGATCATGGCCAATGCTGTGGAACAGTTGCAGGACTGACAATGTCAAATAACAGTCCCCCAAGGGGCAATATGGTAATGTATGTCTGTGCTAACATTATGGGCCAAGAGAGAGATGAGAAAACAGAAGAGCTTTTCTGAATGATCCATAAGAAAACTCTTAAATTTCAAGGCTATTCTGAAATGATCTGAAATTCAGGGATTACGGATTCACATCAAGTGCCAAGTAAATTCCCAAGAACAGATTTCAGAATAAGTGACGTAACTAGGGATGTTCAAATCTGTTCATTCAGTTTCTCATTTTTCCAGTCATATGTTTAGCTCATTACATTTCAGCATTAGTTTGTGATAGTATGTTTTTAAAAAAAATATTTTTTTTTAGTGTACATTTCTCAACCCCAGTCAGAACGGCCAGTGGTCAAAGATGATGAGAGATATACTTTAGCAACATCTGGGGAGCACCACCACGGGCTGCAAAAGAACTAATGTAGTTTTTATCAGAGGCTGAACTGTAGCAGAACAGAAACACGACTGCATGTGATAAGTTCACATGGATTGGAAGGAACAGAAATGGATCCCTTCCTACATCCCTAGGCACAATCAAACATACTTCAGTAGACCTGGAGGTATCCTCAGATTTCACCATCTATATATGGTGCATTTCCATCTTTTATTTCTATACACAGTGGTTTCGGGGAGACATCTGAATAGCCCCATTGTTAGTTATTATATTTGTTTGCCACTTTTTGCAAAATGTCCCAAAGCAACTTACGAAATTTTGAAATGCAGAGCAACTTTTCAAACAGTGGAAATCCACAAAGCAAAATGCTCTTCATGGGTCTGTAGGTCAGAGAAATGCAGGTATATTGTTCCTGGCAAAATATGATAAGCAGGAAAGACAGCAGCATAATGCATAATAGCATTGTATACAAAGAGATTGTAGAAAAGGATATAAATGTTTTATTATCCTCCATTTGTACACACACACACACACACACACACATGCACACACACATATTCATTGCCCTGTGACATTTTACTATATATAAAACAAACAGAATTGTGAGTCATGCAGGAATTAGTAAAGTATGAGCAGGCTCCAGGAAGCAGATATGTTTGGGTATCTTAAGCTGCTGCATTTAGAAAAGACTCATACATGAAAGAACATGTCATTTTGTAGTGGGTGTTCTTAGAAAACCAAGACAGTGCTTACTGCATTGTGAAATGCCTTGTGTGTCATACGACTTGATTACTTCCCCAACCATAGAATCATAGATTTGTAGAGTTGGAAGGGACCCTGAGAGTCAGCTAGTCCAGCCCCCTGCAATTTAGGAATCAGAGTGCATCGCTAAACTATGGAATTCATTCCCACAGGAGGCAGTGATGGCTTTAAAAGAGGAGCAGGCAAAATTCACGTTCTGAATAGCTTCTAGGCATGATAGCTATGCTGCGTCTCCAACCATAGGAAGCAGTATGCTTTGAAATACTAGTTTCTGGAAACCGCAGGAGGGAAGAGGGCTCTTGTGCTGGGCTCTTCTTGAGGGTTTCCCACAGGCATCCGCTTGACTACAGTGTGAAGTCCGCTCACCTTTTAACCAGTGGGTGGCGTTGCGGCCAGGCAGCCGTGCCTCAATAGTTTTCCGGCTTAGGGGTAGAGGTATGCTGCCTCCCTCCTACGCCGCGTCATCTGTGCTGGGGGACAGCCCCCAGTCAATCAGCTTTGGGGGTGGGGGTGGCCACAGGTGAATTAACTGCGGCGGGGCCAGCCGGCACCGTGTCTGTGTGTTTTATTGTTCTCCTGGAAACTCGTCCCATCGCCGGATCACCCAACCCACCCACTCTCTTTTCAAGCTTTGCTCTGATATGACCTTGCTATGGCAATTGTCGGTTGCCATGTTGTTGGGACCAGGTAGGATTCCCCCCCCCCCAACTTGGCCAATTGGCACCAGCCATTTGGTTTTCGCCTACCTAGTAGCAATCGTCACAACTTTTGTGAGGTTAGGCATTGGGTAAGCCTTTGTTTGGTTGGAGAGGAGGTTGTTGCCTTTGCCTGCCCCTCCTCAGTAAGGGTATTCTGCTAAAGGGATCCAGGGTGTGAATGCTGCCTGAAGCCTGGGCATGGGCTAGGGCCATGTCACAGCCCCTACGAGGACCCCTCGGGGTGCCCCTATTTGATGTAAGTCATAGGGCACCCCCTATTGGTGGTTTTACCCTTCTGTTGACTCCCTACAGATGGGCAGGAGTCAAGATATAGCCTGACTTCGCCCCAATGCCTAAGCTAAACCACTCACGTCTGTAACCAATAAAGTTGTGGCCTATTTGAACCCATAAACCAAAATACGCTGTGTCTGTGTGTTTTATTGTTCTCCTGGAAACTTTGTGACTCGGAGTCCTTGGCACGCAACAGGATGCTAGACTAGACGTGTCATTGGCCTGATCCATGAGGGCTCTTCTTGTGTTCTTGAGATCTGATGAACATCTATTATGGTGTATAGCAGATTTCCCTACAGTTCCAAAGTAAGCTGAATCGGCTGAAGGTCAGCTGTGTCCACCTGCAGTCTTGGCTAGATCAATATGCCATTGCAAGAATGGCTGCCAAACTATTTTATCTCTTCTGATAAGGAGATAACTTTGACAAAAATAGATACCTCGTGTTCCCTCGGCACTGGGAGCTCCAAGCCATGAGAACAAAAAATGTTCTGTCTCTTGTGGCAACTGGTTTATTTATTTATATTAAGCCTCTTTTTTAAAAAGAAAAGAAAAGAAAAACCCTATTCCCTCAGTCATAAAGGTCTCCCAGAGCAGCTTGCATAACATATATGAAAATACAAGACATTTCCTGCTACCTGGCTTACAATCGAAAAGACATAACACAAATGGGGGGAAAGGGGGCCGAGGAAGGAAAAGGAAATTAAATAATATTAGGCCCTGATTCTTGGAATTAGTTTGTAGTTCTTATAATGGCTTGCTAGAATGGGAAAAGTGAAGGCAGAAGAGGAGTCAAATGGAACAGAGAGAGCAAGTGAGAGCATTTCATCAAGGGGGGTTATTCTGAGCCCCTGAGAATATTTGAAATGGTACCCTAATAACAGGTGCCTGAAAACTGCTAACAACAGAAGCTGCAGAGAGGCGGGACACACAGAGGAGCTTCTGGCAATAAATGAATTCATCTGTCATTTTTTATTTCTCTCACTTTCTCATTTCCCCAGTTTAGTTCCCCACATTTGCAGGGGAGGGGCTGTTGTTGTTTGTCTTTTTTTTCTTTTTAAATCAAAAAGTGTGGGATAGCTGAATCATAAAGGGGAAGTTGCGTAGACGCCCCTGCTAGCAATTCAGGCTGAGTGCAAGATTGTCATTGTCATATAACCTCCATGTAAATAAACCGGGGGGGGGGGGTGTAATGCTCAATAAAGACTGGATGTAGTCTAACCACTGTGTAAGCTTTCTGCGAGCAAATCAGAATGAGTGCTGACTAAATGGGACCTCCTACAATGTTCTGCTCCTCACTAATGCTCCCATGATGATGCTCTGTATTAAGAACATTAAAAAGAGCCCTGTTTGGATCAGACCAAAGGCCCATCTAGTCCATCATCCTGCTTTCTACAGTGGCAAACCAGATGCTTATGGGAAGTCCATATTCAGGACAGGTGCCCTCTGCACTTGTGATCCCCAGCAACAGGTTTTCAAAGGCATACTGTCTCTGATACTTAATAATATAGGTCCATCGATACTAACCTTGATCTCCCTGAATTTATCTAATCCTCATTCATGTCATTCATGTTGGTGGCTGTCCCTGCATCCTATAGTAGCAAATTCCAAAGTTTAACTATGTGTAGCTTAATTGGTAGTAAATAATTCAGGGACGCGGGTGGCGCTGTGGTCTAAACCACAGAGCCTAGGGCTTGCTGATCAGAAGGTCGGCAGTTCAAATCCCAGTGACGGGGTGAGCTCCCGTTGCTCGGTCCCAGCTCCTGCCCACCTAGCAGTTCGAAAGCACGTCAAAGTGCAAGTAGATAAATAGGTACCGCGCCGGCCGGAAGGTAAATGGTGTTTCCGTGCGCTGCTCTGGTTCGCCAGAAGTGGCTTCATCATGCTGGCCACATGACCCATCTGCGGACAAACGCCGGCTCCCTTGGCCTATAGAGCGAAATGAGCGCCGCAACCCCAGAGTCATCCGCGACTGGACCTAACGGTCAGGGGTAACTTTACCTTTAATTCAAATTAAGTGGCAGAAAAATGCAGTTTGCCTACAACAAATTGGGAAAGGGCAAATGCACAATTTTGCACAACAACACAATCATCTGCCTTGAATCTGCAGCTAGCTCACCAGGATAATCTGCAATGGCCTTTCTGTATTCTGAATTCTTTGGAAGAGCTGTCATCCAGTAAATGCCATGATGGGGCATATTACTAAAGTGGGACAAACACTTCTTTCTTTTATCATGTCGATCTTCACTGCGGCTGTGACCTTTACGCTAGCTCTCTTCCTCACCTAACAGCAGCTCTTGAATGACAGATTCAGCGTTGCTATTTTTAAAACCCAAGTAACAAAGATTGTGTAGTCACAGTAAAATATCCCCACATTTCAGTGAGGTCTAAAACAGGTAGCGAGTTGGTGTTTATGAATAAGCACAGTTCACCCGTAGAGTTGAGCCCCAGTTCAGACTTCTGCATCTGTGGATGATCAGTGCATGGAGGATGGGAGTCAGAATGTGTCTTCTGACCAAGGAGCATGGATCCAAGGGGCAACAGACTCAATGCTTATGCAGCATTGCACAGTGGTTGGAATCCCTGCAGGAGCCAGTGTAGTGTTAAGAGTGTTGAGCTAGGACCAGGAAGACCAGGATTCAAATCCCTGCTCAGCCATGAACCTCATTGAATGACTGCAGGCCAACCACCTCACAGGGTTGTTAGGAGGATAAAATGGGGATGGGGAGAACTTTGTATGCCACCTCAAGCACCCTGGAAGAAAGTTGTTCTATATAACTAAATAAATACGTATGAACATGTGGAGGCCAATGTGAGGGCAGTAGTCTGGTTCTGCTGTCCCTTCTCTCTATATCTAATTCACAGATTCTAAGTATAAACAGAGAGAGAGAGAGAGCTGTGACAAGTCCAGGATTGGCCATTATCTCAGTCTGAATTCTCCCTCTTTGCTTAGGAATAGAAATACTGACAAGGGTTAAGAAGACACAGCACTGTTTTGAGGCTGACCGAGACAGGGTTGGCACGTCACTTGCAAACAGGGACATTTGATACCTATATCAGTGCGCACACACTTCTAATTCAGATGCATTCCTGAATCATGGAATCATACCAGGGGCACATGATTCCCCCACTATGCATTGAAAGAGCACATGAGGGAATTGTGCAGGCTAACTCTGTCTCTGCTGTCAATGTGACAGAGATTGAACATCCCCACTGCCTGTGCATTCAGCTCTACACACAACCTTAAGTATACATGTGGAGCACACTCATTGGGTGTATTCAGACAACAGTCTAAAACAGGAATAGCCAATGTAGTGCCCTCTAGATCAGCAGTCTTCAACTTTTTCAGATAAGGTTTAATTAAGCCACCTTTAACCAAAATATGCATTGGGGACTCCTCTACTTGAATGGTGGTAGTGCTGGTGTTGTGACCCACCATAGATCAGGCTAGGACCCGGTGGTGGATCCCACCCTACCAGCTGAAGGCCAATGCTCTAGATGTTGTTGGACAACAACTCCCATCATCCCTGACCAGTTGCCACACTAGCTCTGATGCTCACTTTAAAAAAAAAAGGCAATTTTGCCTAATAGACATTTTATTGCAAGCTGTTTCTCCCAATGTAATGCATGAAAGTATGCCATTTTGCGATGAGCTGGATTATGGAGAAAGCTAGAGAGTTCCAGAAAAACATCTACTCCTGCTTCATTGACTACACAAAAGCATTTGACTGTGTCGACCACAGTAAACTATGGTAAGTTCTTAAAGAAATGGGAGTGCCGGATCACCTCATTTGTCTCCTGAGAAATCTCTATGTGGGATGAGAAGCTACAGTTAGAACTGGATATGGAACAACTGATTGGTTCAAAATTGGGAAAGGAGTACGACAAGGGTGTATATTGTCTCCCTGCTTATTTAACTTAAATGCAGAATTCATCATGCGAAAGGCTGGACTGGATGAATCCCAAGCCAGAATTAAGATTGCCGGAAGAAATATCAACAACCTCAGATATGCTGATGACACAACCTTGATGGCAGAAAGTGAGGAGGAATTAAAGAACCTTTTAATGAGGGTGAAAGAGGAAAGCGCAAAATATGGTCTGAAGCTCAACATAAAAAAACTAAGATCATGGCCACTGGTCCCATCACCTCCTGGCAAATAGAAGGGAAAGAAATGGAGGCAGTGAGAGATTTCGCTTTCTTGGGTTCCATGATCACTGCAGATGGTGACAGCAGTCCTGAAATTAAAAGACACCTGCTTCTTGGGAGAAAAGCAATGACAAACCTAGACAGCATCTTAAAAAGCAGAGACATCACCTTGCCAACAAAGGTCCGTATAGTTAAAGCTATGGTTTTCCCAGTAGTAATGTATGGAAGTGAGAGCTGGACCATAAAGAAGACTGATCGCTGAAGAATTGATGGTTTTGAATTATGGTGCTGAAGGAGACTCTTGCGAGTCCCATGGACTGAACAAAGATCAAACTTATCCATCCTTAAAGAAATCAGCCCTGAGTGCTCACTGGAAGGACAGATCCTGAAGTTGAGGCTCCAGTATTTTGGCCACCTCATGAGAAGAGAAGACTCCCTAGACCCTGATGTTAGGAAAGATGGAGGGCACAAGGGGAAGGGGACGACAGAGGATGAGATGGTTGGACAGTGTTCTCGAAGCTACTAACATGAGTTTGGCCAAACTGCGGGAGGCAGTGAAAGATAGGCGTGCCTGGCATGCTCTGGTCCATGGGGTCATGAAGAGTCGGACACGACTGAATGACTGAACAACAACATGCTATTTTCACAAACATATGCATTTTCATGCACATGGTTGCAATGAGTGCATTTTTGTAAACATTAAATGTCTGGAGAACTGCACGGCAAATTTCAAATGATAGCTGTGTGTCAGTCTGTGTGTTGTTTTGGAGTATGTGAGTATGGCTGGCTCACATTCAAATGCAAGCTGAATTGAATTTCTCCTCCCTCCCTAGTGATACATTGATTGCCACATGTGTGTTTTAGAAGATTAGTTGGATGAGTGCAATGTGGGATCCGACAACATGGGACTGAAGAACCCAAGTCAAGCAAATAGCCTAAGGGACCATCCCCATGTGAGTTAAACTGTTGAAGCCAAACCCGGGGGGGGGGGAGCATTCAGGAGCACAGGAAAGCTGACCCAAATACCGAAAGACAGAATCTCATCAAACCATGAGCTGAAGTTGTTGTGATTGGGGAAGGTGCAGTAACGGTAAAAATTCTTGTGGGGGGGACATTAAATGCTAGCTATAAACAAACAGCAATTAAGCAGTCATCAGGCTATGTGCAATTAAGCACAAAGAGCTATGAAGCGACATATGGACTTCAAATTGTTGATTGTATTGATGTGTATATTTTACTGTGTGGCTTACAGAGAGGGCTGATGGGGATGAGCAGGGATCTTTTTATCTTAAGGAAAGATGAAAAGCAAAATGAAGAAATGATCTTAAGCTTATCTGTTTGTTTGTTTGTTTGTTTGTTTTAAGCACAGTTTCCCTTTTCTGCTAAAATCACGTTTTGTTTGGGATTTTGTTTTCTTCTGGCCCTGCAAATCAGCAGCAAACTGAAGTTTTTTTAAAAGAACAACAACCAATCACCTGCTGTATGTTGGCAGAAGCATTACTTCCTTGCTTGCCTTCTAGGCATGTCAGTTGTGGAACTCTTGCTGAAGTGCTCATGGGTGACCTTTCACATATACGCTCATGGGGTCTGACCTGGCAGTGGCTGACTAGGAATGAATCCTGTCAGGGATAGCTCAGTAAAGATGTTGACCCAGTGTGTGGCTGCTGGGAAAGAAGGTGAATTCTATACGAGGGATCATCAGGAAAGGGAATGAAAATAAAACCGCCATTTTCATACTATTTTTTTTTGTCAAATCTTTAGGAATCACCTAACTCAAAAAGCATATTGTAGAGTTCAGAAAAGGACAACCAAAATTATCAAGGAATAAGTCCCCTATAAGGAAGATTTACAACATTTAGAACTTACAACATTTACAACATTTGGAACATCGTATCTGAAGAAGTGTGCTTGCACATGAAAGCTTATACCCAGAACAAACTTAGTTGGTCTCTAAGGCATTTCCGTGCGCTGCTCTGGTTCGCCAGAAGCAGCTTAGTCATGCTGGCCACATGACCCGGATGCTGTCTGCGGACAAATGCCAGCTCCCTCGGCCTATAGAGTGAAATGAGTGCGCAACCCCAGAGTCGTCCGCGACTGGACATTATGGTCAGGGGTACTTTTACCTTTTTAAGGTGCTACTGGACAATTTTCAAATTTATTTCAACCTTTGGAACTCTTTAGTTTGGGGGGGAGGGGAGGAATGAGTAAAGAATGAAATGAGAGATGTGCATAAAATTATATGTGGAAAAAGTGGATAGAGACTTTTTTCTCCATCTCTCACAATATTAGAACTTGGGTCCAGCCAATCTTGCAGATTCGGGAAAGACAAATTACTTCTTCACAGAACACATAGTTAAACTGTGAAAATTGCTTCCAGAAGATGTAATGGTGTCCACCAACATGGATGGTTTTGAAAGAGGGTTAGACAGATTCATAGATAAGAAGGCAATGGATGGCTACTAACCATGACAGCAGAAGGTTTCTGGATACCAGCTATTGGGAAGGAGCGTCTCCACCCCCTTCATTCAGCCCAGACACTGAGGTCCAGATCTAAGGGCCTTCTGGTGGTTCCTTCACTGAGAGAAGTAAGGTTACAGAGAACCAGGCAGAGGACCTTTTCGGTAGTGGTGCCCACCCTGTGGAATGCCCTCCCATCAGATGTCAAGGAAATAAACAACTATCTGACTTTTAGAAGACATCTGAAGGCAAACCTGTTTAGGGAAGTTTTTAATGTTTGGTGTTTTATCGGGCTTTTAATATTCTGTTGGGAGCTGCCCAGAGTGGTTGGGGAGACCTGGCCAGATGGGCGGGGTATAAGTAATAAATGATGATGATGATGATGATGATGATTGATGATGATGATGAATCCCAGGTCAGGAGAGTGGTCTTGCAATCAAGCCTTGCTTGTGGGCTTCCCATAGGTTTCCCTTGCTTGTGGGCTGGCTACAATGAGAACCATATGTTGAACGTTACTAAATCCTGCAGGGCCCTCTTTGTGTTCTTTTGTTCTTAACCTTTGGAAAAGGCGGATTTGATTTTCCTGAATAAAAGAGCATTAATAGAAACCATTCAGATACTTAACAGAAGGATATACATTCCTATTCAGAATGATCACTGCCAAAGGTCATGTAAATCATATTCAGCCGGTCACTCAGGAGGATAGCTGAACTGTCCCCCTCCCTGGAAAATAGTAAAGTTCATCTGGCAAATGACACTTTGCCAGGATTATTTTGTGTTTGTTGTCAAGCTGGGCAATGTCGCAGTTCCCTCCCTGTGCAAACATGTCCAGAGATCAACTATAGGAGATTTGTAAATATACTTGCAGCCGTGCAGGGAGTGTTTTAGTTCATGATGGTTCTGTTTTGTGTGACAGTGACAGGCATATCCTAAACTTGGAGCAGAAAATCTGTGGCCCTTCCAGATGTTTCAGGACTCGAGCTCCCATCAGCCCCAGACAGCAAAGCCAATGGTTAGGGACAATGGGAGCTGGTTAGGGATAATGGGAGAGCCAATGTGGCGTAGTGGTTAAGAGCGGTAGACTCGTAATCTGGGGAACCGGGTTCGTGTCTCCGCTCCTCCACATGCAGCTGCTGGGTGACCTTGGGCTAGTCACACTTCTTTGAAGTCTCTCAGCCCCACTCACCTCACAGAGTGTTTGTTGTGGGGGAGGAAGGGAAAGGAGAATGTTAGCCGCTTTGAGACTCCTTCGGGTAGTGAAAAGCGGGATATCAAATCCAAACTCTTCTTCTTCTTCTTCTTCTTCTGTAGTTCAGCAACAGCCCTTCCCAAAGCAAACTAAATTATTCTCACAGAAAATGCTTTGCAACAGAGAGTAAAAAGTGGAACGATCATCCATGTCAATATTTGAGGCAATTGTCATTTTTCTCCCACCACCTGCAAATTTCCCTTTGGTTTTAATGGATTTCAGATGTCTTTGTTTGTCCTCATAATGCTAACCAAACCTGCTGTTATTATTTTCTGGGTTGCTATGATCACTTAAGAAAAGAAGTTGTTGAACATCCACGTCATGCAAAATGAATACTTCGCATTTGTGTCCAGCTCATTTGTTTAATAATGCATCTTGCTTTTCACATTTTCAGACAAAATGAGAGATTATGCTGAAAGTCACCTACGTAGGAGTTTTAGCTTGCAATCTGTATATCGTTTGTTGTAACGATGAACTAATATCACTGTTTTCCCCACTGTGTAGGTAAGCGATTCCTGGTAAGAGGTGCCAGCTTGCCTGCAAAAGGATTCCATTACTGCACTGAGTTGGGGGCTGGAGTTTTATATCAAGTCTAAGAAAGACTGTAAGATTTTGGTGTCAGATGACTGTCCTTTTACCTGAAACAGGGGTCGCCAACATATGGGTCTCCAATTGTTGCTGAACTACAACATGCATAAGCCCAGGGCAGCATGGTCAATGGTCAAGAATGATGGGAGTTGTAGTCCAACAACATCTAAAGGACACCACATTGGTTATTAGCATGCATGCTGATTGTACCATAGAGATCAATAGATCACAGGAGAAATAGAAAAGTTGGTCCTATGTGTCTTGATACTGGGTAACTAAAGGGACTTGGGGGACCAGCACCCCATCAAGCACCCTATCAAGCAGAAGCCATTGGTAGAAAGCACCATACACACCCACTGCCAACATGTGGCCCCTGACAGATTACCCCAGGGAGGGCACCCTTCGACAGAGAAAAGGGTTCTATGGGCTCAGCTAGGGATGCTGTGGTGCAAGGTCACCAGTTTGAATCCGCACAATGGAATGAGCTCCCTCTGCTTGGTCCCAGCTTCTGCCAACCTAGCAGTTCTAAAGCATACAAGTGCGAGTAGATAAATAGGTACCACAGCTGCAGGAAGGTAACGACATTTCCGTGTGCTCTGGCTTCCATCATGGTGTTCCGTCGTACCAGAGGAGGTTTAGTCATGCTGGCCACACGACCTGGAAAGCTGTCTGTGGACAAATGCCGGCTCCCTTGGCCTGAAAGCAGAGATGAATGCTGTATCCCAAAGCCGAATTCAACTGGACTTAACCATCCAGGGTTCCTTTACCTTTTACCTATGGGCTCGGCTGTCTTCAGCATTCTGTAAGATCAAAGGTCCAGCTGTTTTTGCTTTTTAAAAATAAAATAAAAATAAAATTGTGTTTTCATTTAATTTGCAAACTTTATACTGCTGCAGGCCTAGTGAGTCCTGAGTGTGCAGAAACCATTCCATCATTTTTATGTGGTTTCCACACCGATTTGCACTTTTCAACCCTATTAGAGGAAATTGTGCTGGAATAACTCAATCGATAGAGCAAGAGACTCTTAATCTGAGGGTCATGGGTTTGAGCCCCACATTGGGCAAAAGATTCCTGCATTGCAGGGGGTTCACCTAGATGAACCTCGTGGTCCCTTCCAACTCTACAATTCTAATATTCTATGAAACCAGAGATCATTGGGATTGATATACATGGGCTCCCCCCAAAATATGGAGCCCTCTGCCAATGATGGTGACTGTACTTTAGTTCCCACTAACTGTAAACGTTTCTAGAGGAACTTATCACAGAGATATTTATTTCAAAACTAACATGCACTATCCTTCGAGCATAAATACAGCTTGATGTTATTGCTTGGCCTCCGAAGCCTGTGATTTTCACTGTGAGAGGTAACATATGCAGTCAATTTCCCGCAACCCTCAAACTACACAGAGCTTTCTTTACTTTACCACAAAACCACTTTGGCAGTTCCTTCTTTCAGACGTTAGCCCAAGCGACAGAATTTGTGTGGTTAGCATGTACAAGATGCATATCGTTGAAATCCTGGTGGTATTTCACATACCCACACAAATTTAAAGCTAATCTTCAGTGGGTGGCTTTAAAAAAAATCCATAGGTTTCTTTTTTCTCTTTTGCTTTTTGAACTATTCAGCTAAGGAGGGGGGGGGCTGTGGGAACTCAATGGAATAGCATTCTGATTTTCATGCAAAAAGTGTTGTTATTGCATGCCACCCCAATCTAATCTCCAAATGGTACAGGATTTCAGGGGTTCCAAGCACTTGCCCAGGATTCATGTTTCTTTTTGGAATGAGGCACAGAGGAGACTGTGGTGTCTTTATGATATATGGTTTATTTGCACATATATACAACCTGAGCATACAATGGAGGGGCTCGTAGCATCAACACTCCAAGTCAGTCTTGCTTCTTCCATAGGCACAGCCTAGGATAGGATTCAAGCAGAGATCCAGCCATCGTGCTCTGACCACTGCTTTGCGTCTCCCAGTCACATAACTCCTACTCTAAGCTTCTGGCTTTATTCCTTTTCCCCTCCCTCCCTATTGAGGGATAAGGCAGCATAAAAATACAATTCATCAGTGCCTGTTGACCCACAAAACCAGAAGAAAACATTTGTCTAAATAAGAATAGCTTCAGCATGTACCAGAAAAAAACAGCTATTGGTGACTGTTTTATATTAAGTGAGAGCACTTTCCATAAAATGGGCACCATAGTGCAAAGTGCCCCTTTCTAAGCATTTCTTAAGGGTGCTGAACATTATTACGAGTTCTCTATTCCCCTCCCAGAGCTACAATTCCCAGAATTGCCTGGGAAGAAGGATTGACTGTTAAACCCACTCTGAAAATTGTAGCTCTGTGAATAGGGCTCTCCTAGAAACTCATCACCCTTAACGAATTACAGTCCCAGAATGCTTTTGAAGGGAAGCCATGACATGGTACTAGTTTCAGTGTATATAGTGTCACTGGGGGCTCCATGGCAGGGCTTTTTTTCAGCCAGAACTCACTGGAACTCAGTTCTGGCACCTCTCAGTGGGAGCGTTGCCATTCTAAGAGAATGAGGGAAGTGTTCATGGTGAGTTTGATCACCTATTTTTCTAGGGAAAAAGCACTTCTCCATGGTAACATTCCGTGACCAAACAGTGTTTGTATTTTCACCAACCTATCGCCCAGTTCTCAAACTTACTTTCTCACCAAGGTGAAATTATCTGTATTATTCTAAAAACAAACTTCCATACCAATATTAGCAGTTTAAATATTAGCCCGTCAGCCTGCTGTAAAGTTTGCAACCTACTTTGACTTGGCAGTTTAAATACGCGGTCAGAGTTTTAAGTATCGGATTCTCAATGTTATGTTTGTTTGAGTGCCTTCCAAGAAGTTCCTTCTATTCATGCTGTGTCGCCTTAAGTCTGCTGTCATTAAGGGCCCATCTTTTGAGAAAGAATAACAACACAATTATCACCATTTCCCCATTCTCTACCTTCCCCCCACCCTTTTTAATGCAGAGCCTCCAGTCCATTTCTCCTGTGATCATTCATAAATTTGCTGGGGCCCGTTTCAAAATGCAACTGCAATTTAAAATACAAACAAACTACTGCACAATATGATATTTAAATCTGTATTCTGCCACAACATATGTTTTTATTTCATTTTAAAACATTTACACACTACTTTGTTTAAAAAAAAAAAAAAGCCAAGAACTACCGGTATGCACATCAATGAATCATAAGCAATAAAAACAGAATTAAAAAAATTCTAAGTAGTAGCCATATTTAAAATACATTAAAATATTTAAATATGTGTTTTAAATAAATATATGTATTTCTAGGTGTACTTTATCATAAGATGCACATTCTAAAATGCATGCTGGTATGGTTTCTTGTGCCATTTTCAAATGCTGATATCCTTCCCCCGTTACACGTAGGTAGCCGTCGAAACAAAATAAAAAAAATTCTTTCCAGTAGCACCTTAGAGACCAACTGAGTTTGTTCTTGGTATGAGCTTTCGTATCCTTCCCCCGTATTATTGTGTGAATATTGCAGCCACGGGGGTAGCAATTACCTGTGACTTCCATTCATATTTTTGTAAAATAGGTCAAAGATGCTCAGTTTTGCCTGCCTAAGGCTACAAGCATAAATATTCTTACTGGGGAGGAAATCCAATTAATGTCTTAAAGGTAAAGGGTAAAGGGAACCCTAACCGTTAGGTCCAGTTGCGGACGACTCTGGGGTTGCGGTGCTCATCTCGCTTTACTGGCTGAAGGAGCCTGCGTACAGCTTCCAGGTCATGTGACCAGCATGACTAAGCCGCTTCTGGCGAACCAGAGCAGCACACGGAAACACTGTTTACCTTCCCGCCGGAACAGTACCTATTTATCTACTTGCACTGCATGCTTTCGAACTGATAGGTGGGCAGGAGCAGAGACCGAGCAATGGGAGCTCACCCCGTCACGGGGATTCGAACCGCCAACCTTCTGATCGGCAAGCCCTAGGCTCTGTGGTTTAGACCACAGCACCACCCACACCCCTAATTTATATCTTACTTCTGAGTAAAAATTATTCAACTTATGCTATAAATCTGTCAGTTCTTTCCATCACATCTTGCTATACTGAGCTTTGTGAATAAACTTTATTGCACACACTTAACCGGAGGTTTGTTTGATAATGCTGTTTGCCATTCTGGTAGGTGGCTTTGGGGAATGTAAACTTTTCATCCTGTAACAATGACGACAATTATAATCTCAAATAAACTGTTTCATAATAATCCATAAATTATTATGTGCTTTTGGGCGTTGTAGATGTCAATTTGAAAACAGAATGCAGCCAAAGGGCGTATCTTGCCACCTTGATGAAAGAAAATGAATCGTCTTCGAAAGGAAGCTTCCAGTTCTTTATCAAGCAATCAGATACATACACAAATATGAGATACATTCTTTTCACTCTCTCATCATTAGCGTAGTTATTTAGCAAGGCCTGTTGCTGACCCAGCACGGATCCCTGTAAAACACAACTGAGTACTGTTTTCTAATCTGATACTAATACTGATATCCCAAACTGGGTATCTTTCAGATGTTTTGGATTACAATTCTCATTGTAACACAGGTGGCGCTGTGGTCTAAACCCACGGTGTTTTATGAGTTAATGGGCACCCCAGTTTGAGTGGCAGGTATCCCTTGGGAGGCGGGACATTCCGCTCTTTAAAAGGAGGGAGCAGCCGTTAGAGAGGAGAGGGTGTGGTGACTGGAAGAAGGAGGGCGTGGGGCCAGGATAGTGGTGGGTAGGTTAGGATACGTTAGGATACGTTGAAGATGTGTATATGATGCTGAAAGAAAGAGTTTACACTGTTATGAAACTAAGCTTATAAACCATTACTGAAACCGTTATGTTCTGAAAGAAATAAAGACTTCTTATTGTTGAGCTAAGAAAATATTGTCAAAAAAAAGAAAAGAAAATATTGTCGTTCATTTGGTCCAGCGAGCTATGTATGCTCATGAGGAGGTGAACTCAGGGAAAGGACAAAACTGACCTGCAGGGTGATAGTTTGTGTCTTGGAGTTCCCTCAGGAGGGGCTAGTGGGCGGAAACCCTGGTATTGCCACAGAGTTGCTAAGAGGGCTTAGCTAACTGATATAGTGAGGGATCTAATGAAAGAGAGACCCCGAACTGTAGGCAAAGAAGAGTTTAACCCCTGAAGCCCAGAGCAGAGGATATAACCAGCCACGGCCGCTGGACAGGAAAACTCCCGTTACTAAGGGATCCCCAGATTATAAATAAAAGGGGATAGACATAACAGACGGACCTCAGAGGGACAGGTGGGGTGGACTGAAATTTGACCCAGAATACCTGATTAGAAATTCACTTAGTAACAAGGGGAGAGTGGGAAGCGGTGGTTCGTTGCACAGGCCCTACTTGTTGCAATCTGCTTTTGATTCTTTCATTACAGTACTGAGAGGTTTTCTTCTTTTTAACCAACTGCATCTGAGGGCAAATCCACGCCACACATTTAAATCCCATCTACTGCACCCTTAGTCCACATCTCCTAAGCACTCCTCAAAGAATGCAGAACTGGGTTCCAAATTTTATACATCTGCTCCTTATTGGGCTCGAGCATGAAAGGACTGAGTCATGAACCAGCAAATCCCTGCGTCAAATCTCATTTCCAACACAAATTTCCTAGCTGATTTTGGGGCTACCTCTTAACCTCTTAGTTCACCATTATAAGATGCAGATAATACTAGTGGCATCCCTTGTAATAATTACTGAGATAACATACAAAGAAATGGTGTGAACATTCTCAGAAAGCAGAGTGCAAATATGTTACAGTATTAAAAGGAAATGAGATTAGTCTGAAATTGTATCTTCTTAATAAGGAAGTGCTGCTTTCTAATAAAACACTCCATTTTCCTCTGGGCACTGTTGACAAATGTAATTGCTTTTAAATATATTGATCTTCATATATTCTCAGCTGTGGAAGTTAAACTAACACTTTGGTAATCCCTTGGGCTTTCCCACCCCTTTTAAAGAGGGAAACTATGATTAATCACATGTTTCATAGAACTGGAGAGTTGGAAGGGACCTCGAGGGTCATCTAGTCCAACCCAGAGCCAGAGCTGCTCACGTCAGAGCCAGAGCTCAAGCCTGAACCCGAGCTGCCTGCGCAAACAAGCAATTTGTTAATACCCCCCCACCCTGGACATATGCTTACAATTGTGAAAAATCCCCCCGAATCGGCATGTAGGCCCCCCAAAACAGGATGTGTCTGGGATTTCCCGGACGTATGGCAACCCTATCTGAGATAAGTTGTGTTCTGAAGATCTTTTATCCATACTTCTGCAAGCCTTGGGTCTTACGCCAAGTCTGCTAACCCTTCCCTCTTGTGCAAAGACAGCATCATGTTTAGCTACCCAAGGGCGGGTAGGTAGAAAATTGAGATTGCTATTATTCTATTTGACTGTGTATAGTGACCTTTCTTTGCATAAATGGCACTTGATCAAGGCATTCTCTGTTCCATCGCTCTATAACTACATAAGTAAGCCCTCGGGAGATTAACACCTGACTTCTTAAAACTGGTACTCTAGAAGCTTATTTCAGGAAGCTGCTCTAAAAATACACCCACACAAAAATCACCAGCATTATCATTGCTTCATAATCCCTGAAACTGAATTGACTAGAAATGTAAGAATGGAATGCATTTGTTATTGCAAAAAGTAGTGCAGCCCCTGAGTAGCTGTGCCTAGCTTTTAAATGTATCACTCATTTTAATTAAATAAATGAAGGGGTTGCTATTGCTTTAGAACAGCTGTTGCTCTATGGCTTTTGTTTTACAGACACTGTGTTTAACTGATGCCGTGTGTGTGCCTTGGCTTGGATTCAAAGAACCATGGGAGAAGTTCTCTTATGGAGCAAGACCTTTCGCCCCCTTTCACCACAAAAAAGTTACACCTGAAGGTCAGGGAAACTGTCATGGTGTCATGAACTGTAGTAGCACGTGCTGGGGGCTGGAGCTGAGGTGATAGAATTGGGGAAGGTGATGGAAACTGGGGACCCTTCCAGACACAGGATGAATGGTCTTCCAGTTTCACAAGGGAGTTTTTAGATCCCTGAATATATATTACAAATGTAATTGCATATGAGAAGTTCGATTTCCACTCTGTCAGTAGATGCTTCGCAAAGGAATTTCAAGCACATTTTCTATTGTACTCCCTCATTGTTATGTCACAAGGTAAGTGCTGTGCTAACTACCATGGTGGCAGACTTGGCGCAAGTTAATTACCTGTCCTTTAACCATTTCCTTGTGTTTATAAAATGGTAAGTGGGTGGTTACTTCTCTCAATTCACAATGGTTCATCATTAGCCCTATTCGTGTTTGCAACAGCATGGAGCTGAGACTAGGTCCACTGCACACATTAGTGGAAATCTGAAGAGATATCCATCCTTTTGCTTCCATGGTTGTGAGGTACCTGTGAAATTGTCACAACCAATTTTGACAGTCACAGAGGACAGAAGACTGCTTGATCATGGTTGTATTAAGTATAGTAATTTAATTCACCGAAATTATAAATGCTTGTATGCTTTACTATGTGTTTAAATTTGATTGGTTGGTAGCTGAATTCTGGAGAGTTCTCTAGTAGTTCTCATGTGATTGGCTAACATTGGCCCCATGGGAGGTATCTAATGAAGGAGAGACTCCATTTTTATGTGAAGCAAGATGACTGTGTTTTATAAATCCACTGTGAACACTGCTAAGAGTAGTAGAGTGTTGGAGTGCTTCTTGTCTGCTAGAAAGAAAAGAGAGCAAAGCTGCAGGGGAAGGTAAAAGTGGGAATCTCTCAAACAAACTGTAACACATGACCTAATTGAGACACAAAAGGCTGAAAGTGCTGAGCTCTGGAAAGAGAGGAAAATACAATTGTTTGGAAGTTAGAAAAAGAGACTGTAAACCCATGTTTGAAGAAGCATGAGACTGTGAATATTATGTTTTAATTCATGTATAACCATAAGTTTCTGCAAGTAAAGTTTTTGAATACTAAAGTCTGGACATTGGTTTAATTTCCAAAGACGGATGTCAGTTATATATATATGATTTGAGCTTCTTAGCTGTGATTTTGCTACTGTTACTTCAATGAGCTGGACCACACCTGAGACTTCCCATTAGTGTGGGTGCTCAATGTTTGTGAGTGGGATCATCCATGAGATTTGTTCCCCACTTCTCTGAGAAGAAACAGTCGAGAGAGTTTTCTTAAGGATACATTAAGCTGCTGGCAGGCAGTGCCGGGTGGTTTCATTGATCCTTAAAGAAGCAATCTGTGGCCATCCAAGACAGGGCAGGGCACGCTCCAGCAAGCTTAAAAGAGGGTGTGATGGTTCTGTTAGCAATCTGTGAAGCTGCTGGACCAACAGCCTCAGAATGCCAAGTGGGAAAGCAAACTGCCCATGCCTTTTGGAAAGTCGGTTTTTCACTTGTATTTGGGAAGGGCCATAGCTCATCTAGGGACATGGGTGGCACTGTGGGTTAAACCACAGAGTCTAGGGCTTGTTGATCAGAAGGTCGGAGGTTCGATTCCCCGTGACGGGGTGAGCTCCCATTGCTGAGTCCCTGCTCCTGTCAACCTAGCAGTTCGAAAGCATGTCAAAGTGCAAGTAGATAAATAGTTACTGCTCTGGTGGGAAGGTAAACGGCGTTTCCATGCGCTGCTCTGGTTCGCCAGAAGCAGCTTAGTCATGCTGACCACATGACCCGGAAGCTGTATGCCGGCTCCCTCGGCCAGTAAAGCGAGATGAGCGCCGCAACCCCAGAGTCGTCCGTGACTGGACCTTTATAGCTCATCTGCTTTGCATGTAGATGGTCCTAGGTTCAATCCCTGGGATCTCCCTGAAAACCTCGAGAGCTGCTGGCAGTTAGTTTGCATGATAGTGAGCTGGATGGTCCATTGGTCTGACTCATTATATGGCAGCTTGCTGTGTTCCTGCTGTGTATTATACAACAATCACTCAGGAAGGGAGAATCAGAGAAGCGCTTGCTCATCCAAGCAACTACAGATGCCTCCTTAGAGAAGCCCACCTCACATTCTGAGTCTCTTGAGAATTGAGAAATGGAGCACTGCTCTTTTTCTTTATACAAGTATTGAAGAGAAGCATTCAGTAGAGCATTGCACGCACCTTTGATTATCTTTTATTTAATTACTCAGATACTCTGAAGCATTAAGAAAAAATGTTTTCACTCAGTGGTCTCTTGTTATCAGCTCATCTCAACTGTGCACACTAACTCTTTTTCTGTTCTGAGAGCTTCACCTTAAATTAGTAGGTTTTGACCAATTATTTTTTAAAAATACCACTGTTTAATTAGAGGGAGGATGTTAAATACCCAAATCGTGCAAGCTTCCATATGGAAATTGGAATTCGCAACAACTGCACTGTTATGTTCCTCATTTAATCCAACTCATATTTTATCATTGCTTTTTTCCTTGGGTTGTGTTTCTCGGTTCACATCCTACAAGATCATTACTCACAGCTGAAATGAGTAAGGCCATTACTCACTGTTAAAAATATGGAAACATTGCTTACACCAGAAGGATTATAAATGAAGAAAATGTTGGGGTGGAGGGGGGAGCGCTCTTGTAAGCAAGTCAAAATTTTGTCTTATTGATTCTACCTCTTGTTTTTATATCTAATTATAATAGCTGGTAAATGGTATTCTGCGTTTTCAGCTGTACAATTTGTATCTGGGGAAATGCTGAGGGCAACATTTCCCATTCTAACTGGCCTATGTTACACACAGCATTGCTTCTGCTCCACTGCAGTTTATCCTCTCCCCAAAATTCTGCTGTTCATCTCACTGTCCTGTACGTATATGATTCACATAATTAATTAATTGTGTAAATTATGTCATCATTACTTTATTTCACCCCCATTGCCTTGAATGCAAAGGAAGTCCAATGCAAATGGTGGCCGGGGTGGGTGGGGGTGGGGAGTGAGTTATCAATTGCGTATCATTTGCAGGATGAAAGAAACAATGACAATGAATATTCAGATTCGGGACGAATAAGTGAACCTTGGTGATTTGATTTCTCAAGATGCATTTGCAGTTGCTTGGCAAGTTTATGGAAATGAAATCTGAGACTTTCCTATTCTATAACTGAAGCAGTTTTGCTCTCTGTTTGTGGCTGCTGTTTATGATACTGTTTCGTAATTGCTTTAGTGAATGTCCCGGAGCTGATTTTACTGAAAGTTCATTGATAAGCAGGGACCTTTCCCTCTCCTTTTCTTTCCTTGGCGTTTTGTTATCCTTCTGCGTTTCTTTTCCACCTTCAGTTTCCCTCATCCCTGGCCTGAATCCCAAAAGGAGGAACAGCCCCTAGCAACCATGGGCAGGAGCTATGCCTGCTTGCCCCTCCCCTCAATTTTTCTTGCCCAGTGCTCTGTGCAGCAGCAGGTGACTGGATCTAGCCACCCTTTTGGAAACCCACAACACCCCAACCTAGCATCACTCTGTGAAACGAAAAGAGTGGTTACACCCAGCTACCTAACATTGCTTAGAGCATGGAGAATGCAGCCAGATAAGCCTGCTGGAGCCCAGCGATGGAAGATAGAACCCACCAGAAGATACTTGGCCAAGGGCCCTTCAAACCTGCAATGGGGCCGTCTTTGAAGATGGTTCAGAAACTGCAGCTGGTGGATTTTTGTTTTGTTTTTTACTGGGATCACGTGGCCTAAGTATATAGCACTGATTCTGGTCCAGCTGTGCTGGCTGACAATTGGTTTCTGAGCCCAATGCAAGATGCTGGTTTTGACCTAGAAAGACTTGTATGGCTCAAGGCCTCAATGTCGTAAGGACTGTTTCCTCCCATAAGAACGTACCTGGACTTTAACACTGTCATCAGTGGTCCTTCTCCAAGTGTATCTTCAAAGGGAGGTGCAGGTTGTGGCAATGAGAGAGTGGGCATTTTCAGTAGTGACTCCCTGAATATGTAATCCTCTCAAGGAAGCTTGCCTCACCAAAAAATAAATAAATTCTCCCTGTCTTTTGGTTCTTAAATTGATGTGAGGTCACTGTTTGATTTGTGATATTTAGCCCGTCTTTTAGGAGGGCAGGTTGGTTGGTGAACAAAGGTGTGACAGAGGATGGTCCCTTTTCGGGGGAAACATCACAGGTTCTGCTACTGGCAATCTTTCCCCATATCAAAAAAAGTGACAATGTGATAAAGATTCAAAATCACTCTTCAAACTAATATCCGGGGGGGGGGGGGGAGAGGAAAATAAAAAAGATGGCTTCAGATATGATTTATTGTGAATACCTGCTCATATTTATACCATCATTGTTGTTAGTAGTAGTACTGTGTGGCATGCAACAATGTTTTACTCAGTTAGGTCTATTATTCTAAATGGGTCTACTCTGAATAAAATTTAGCTTTATACCTCCCTTTATTTTTATTTTTATTTTAAAAAAACACACAAATCTGTAGTATCATCAATGTACATGGAGCTTTGGATGTCTAAGCCGAAAGGACAGGTCTCTGCCCCAAGTCATTTGCAAATGAAAGTTTGCCAGAAGGAAGAGAGAAGACAGAAGAGGAGAGGGAGATTACATAATTTTTAACGTAATCATAAAGGAGGCTGAGCTCTATTCCTGCCCTCTGGTTTGCTCTCTGAGCTTGATTGCTCTTTTGCTACTGGCTTCTGGCTTGTTCTTGCTGGAGTTGAGAGAGAGAGAGAGAGAAAGAGAATCTCACAGTGGAGCACAGAAATAAATAGTCTGGTAAGACTGCTGGTGGAAAGAACAATGAAACTTAAGGTTTATTGCTCCTGGCAAATAAAGTCATACTGAGTACAAGCTTGCATGGGGCATCATGTCATGGGGTCAACGAGAGGTCCAAATAAAGAAGAAGCTGCCAGACAGGAAGGAACGAAAGCCTGAGGAAACACTGGCCACAGTCACACAATACATTGAAAGCACCACAAACATACTTTAAGCAGTCATGGCTTCCCCCAAAGGATTCTGGGAGCTGTAGTTTGTTAAGGGCACTGAGAGTTGCCAGGAGACCTTTTATTCCCTTCAAAAGCTGGCCCATTCCTGCAAGGGTTCCCCCATATGCAAGTCTCAATGAGTTCAGCAGGGCTTCCTCCCAAATAGGTGTGCACAATTGGGCAGCCTGCTTGCCTGGCTTGACCCTTTGTATACCCAAGGTACCCCTGGGTGGGTTTCTGGCAAAATTGTACATTATTCAATTCTAGTTATTAGTGGCATTTTTGCACTCAAGTGCCTCAAAGTAAAACAACAATGAAAACCCAATGTGGGTGAGTGGAAGCATTGCATGAAGCGAGCTCAAACATTTTCAGATCTTTGATTTTCAAATTAATATCTCATTTTTATATACATTTTTAATTTTTTTACTCCCAGTGCTGTAATTCTGACCCCCAAAAATATGGAATGGTGATGGTGCAGAGAAGGAAGAAATAGAGGGGTTTGCATAGGTGGCTGTAAAGTAGCCAATGCTTCATAAGATAACGCTCTGCTCTAACTAGATGTCATCACACACCCCAGATGGAATTAAGTACATGTAATATTGCTATAAGGAATGTGGGTGGAGCTGTGGTCTAAACCACTGAGCCTAGGGCTTGCCGATCAGAAGGTTGGCGGTTCGAAACCCCGTGACGGGGTGAGCTCCCGTTGCTGAGTCCATGCTCCTGTCAACCTAGCAGTTCGAAAGCACGTCAAAGTGCAAGTAGATAAATAGGTACCACTCCAGTGAGAAGGTAAAACAGCATTTCCGTGCGCTGCTCTGGTTCACCAGAAGCAGCTTGGTCATGCTGGCCACATGACCTGGAAGCTGTCTGCAGAAAAACACCGGCTCCCTCAGCCAGTAAAGCGAGATGAGCGCTGCAACCCCGAGTCGTCCGCGACTGGACTTTACAGTCAGGGGTCCCTTTACCTTTAATATTGCTATGTGCACCTCAGTTCTTCAAGTGATGAGTTGTCCCAGGAAGACAGTACCTCCCTACTCACTAGGAGGTCAACTAGAAGATTCTGTGTATCTGAAGAAGTGTGCATGCACACGAAAGCTCATATCAAGAACAAACTTAGTTGGTCTCTAAGGTGCTACTGGAAGGAATTTTTTATTTTTTATTTTGTTTTGGAAGATTCTGTTGTTTTGTAACATTTGTATTTATTTAGATGTATACATCTTGAGCTTCAGTGGAGGTGTAGTTTCAAGACAGTTGGCCAAAGTCCACAGCTCATGCTCCAAGAACTCAGACCTTAGATTTCTGTATCTGTCCTTGGTCTGCTTTAAGTTGCAATCTACTCTTCTTGTTTTCAAACATAGATAGTATGATGACATCATCCACAGCTAAAAGAGTTGAAAGGTAAGCCCTGGTTCCCAAATGCTTATCCCATACCAGAAGAGTCTCCAACTCTGGTCTAAATCAGGGTAGTCAATGGAGTTCCTTCCATGTGTTGTTGGACTGCCAACCCTCATAATTACTAACCATTCACCATGCAGACTGGGCCACTTGAATTCAGCAACAACTGGAATGTACCATATTAGCTGCCCTTGGCCTATTTAACTCCCATGGCAACATATCACTTGGGATGCGCGTGGCGCTGTGGTCTAAACCACTGAGCCTCCTGGGCTTGCCAAGCAGAAGGTCAGCAGTTCAAATCCGCGCAACGGGGTGAGCTCCTGTTGCTGTGTCCCAGCTCCTGCTAACCTAGCAGTTCAAAAGCACGTCAAAGTGCAAGTAGATAAATAGGTACCACTGCGGCGGGAAGGTAAAAGGCGTTTCCGTGCGTTCTGGTTTCCGTCACAGTGTTCCATTGCACCAGTAGCAGTTCAGTCATGCTGGCCACATGGAAAGCTGTATGTGGACAAACGGCGGCTCCCTCAGCCTGAAAGTGAGATGAGCGCCACACCCCATAGTTGCCTTTGACTGGACGTAACCTTCCAGGGGTCCTTTACCTTTACCTTACAGTTGCCTATCAAAAGATGTCCTATCAAAATACTTGTGCCTATCAAAAGACTTGTCATGCAGGTTTCAGATACCCCTCTACTCTCCAACCTCCAACCTCATCACAGTTATGCCGGCTAATAGATGCTTGCTTGGTAAGCAAGGGATAATTTGTAAAAGGTTAACCTTACTATGAATGATACCCTGGAATTGCCACTTAGATTGGCACTTGGTTGTTCTCAGACTGATGCTAATGCTACTTGGAGACACTCCCTTGGCGTGACTAATTACCTGAGAAAAGGAGTCTATGGGCCATGGCATAGACTTCTCTGCAGAATTGTAGAATGTATTAGGGTGGCACGGGATTTCCCCTCTCCCACCAAGCCACCTCTTTATTCAATTTAAGAGGCATCGCTTAAATTTGATTAGAAAATGCATGAGAAACAAGAGCCGAACAAAAAGGAGACCATCACCTTAGATGGGATTTCCAGCCCTCTGTGGAAAGGGGTACTGCTCAATGTTCATGAAGCAATTCACAAGGCAAGCTCAGAACGAAATTAGCAAACTGTCACACAAGCAGGCTGATGCCGATGGGCCCCTTTGTGGAAATGAAAGAGAAGAAAACTGCTCACTTCCCCAGTGACAATTCCGAGAAACGATATGGGCTGTCAATCATCTTAGGAACTTGGACAAAACATTTAACAGTGATCTCTCAGCTTTTCCAGACGCAGTTCCTTTCCAAATGGAGGAAACGCATGCCTTTCTTTTAGACCTTGGCTAGTGCTAGTCATAATCAACAATACAGTAATACTTCTCTCTTTACATAATTGGGATAGTCCACTGGCTCCTTTAAGTTTCAAAGGTCTAGGTTTGAATATTAGAAAGGGTCTAGTAGTACAGTCTCCAAAGGAAAAAGGGGCAGTAAGAAAAACAATGTATGAAATAATGTGGGGTTTTGCACATGTACCGGAAAGTAAGTGATAGATGGACTTGAGGCACATTTTGTACTGGTTATGGGTGCTAGGGATGTCAGGGGAAAGTGGCTCCACTCACATCCGAATGTGTACCTACCCAATTCACAGTTCCTGGAACACTGCAAGGACCAAAACACAACAGCCCTTCAAAATTTGCACTTTGCTGAATTTAGCAATGCAGTTCTCCATGCAAAAGAAGCGTACAGAAGTATTCAAGGAGAGTGCGCGTAAAAATGCATACATTTGTGGAAACAATGTGCAAAAATGCACGATACTGGGAGAAAAATGCTTGCAAAAATGTGCATATATTAGGCAAGACTGCATACAAAATGCAAAATGCAAAAAAGGGACTTCAATAAAGAATCACAATGCACAGCTGTGGCAAGCTGAACTGAAGACTGGGAAAAAAGAAGGACTGAAATTGACTGGTTCATCTACCTAATGGTCACCAATCGAGAGGAGCCTGATATACTGGCACAGGAACCCCACCCCACCCCAAAAAAAACCACCCCAGCGGTTTTCAATGAAGCAGCTTTAACAAGTTCACAGCATCAAAAATTTCCACTGTGCAGAAAGCAACAGTGAGAAAAGCATTATAAACCTAGCCTTTCCTTTGATACGCTAAATTTGAAATTGCATGATTTTTTTTTCACCCATGAGGCTCATCTGATGTTAACAAGGAACCAAACCTTCAGTGCAAGTCCTGTGCAATGCTCTTCCAATAGAGCTTAAGAAGTGATCTTCTGTATGGAATTTTAAATGTTTGCTGGTTGGTTTTTTCATGCTGCCAGGCTTATGCAGACAATTAAGAAGGGGAGAACCTTGGTAACAGTTAGCCAATGGTCAGTGTTTTTAGTTGCTATGTGATTTTATTGTATATAAAATTGTTATTAAACTGCTTTGATGCGGTACAGCCTAGATACGGTTTCACTATCTCGTTAAACTGTGTGAATGAGTCCAGAGATAGTGCTCTGCCTTTTGCAGAACAAAAACTCCAAAAACTGTTTGTGCCGTAGAAGGAAAGACTCTTGGATGAGACTGGCAGGGTCGGAGGTAGGCCATTCGAGTGTGCAAATGAACTTCATCGCTCTCTGTACTAGAGGTGGGCAAATCTTGGCTTCTCCTTTGTCTAATCTGAGTTTCAGTTCTGCGCCGTACACTATGACAAGTTACCACTTGATAAATCATCACCTCCATTCAACCTTTCCTTGCTTCTTCTGTGTAAGTGTAAAAAGCAGAACTGCACTTCTTGCCCAAGAGAAGAAAATGTATTTTCATTTCACAAGCAATTTCAAGAAAGGATTAGATCTGATGACTCAAGTCTCTTCCTGTGGGCTTACACCATCACCTACACCGAGAGAGAGAGTGAGTCACTTTTTTGGGGGGGGGGCGTTGTATCATGCTCAGTTCTAGCTAACATGTGTGCATTCCATGTACGTAGAACTGTTGCATCAATTCATTGGATTCTTCCTTTTCTTTTCTTTTTGCATTTCTGTTGTCTGTATTCAATTCAGTTTAGTTCTATAGAAATGTACCAGCTGAAATGTACCTGCAATAAGAGAACGGCATAAAGAGATGTCCAGATCTATATATATATATATATATATATATATATATATATATATATATATATATATTTGTGTCATTAATAACTGGAGGCGAGAATCAGGTACAACATCTCTTTATTTCAGAAACAGGAAAGAGCTAGCTGGAATGGAGAAAACTGGGGTTTATATATTAACAGGCATCTAGTAGGGAGAAGATACATTTTGGCGGGAACCAATGGCATGTCTTCCCTCCAGTGGAAACCAATCCAGCAGAGGATCCAAATCCTGCTCCCTGAATCAGCAAATGATTGCTGTTCCCACTGTAACTTGTACATTCAAATAAGGTCTGTAATACAACACAATACACTATATTAAACATCTTGACTGTGTTATTGCTTAATACACAACACACACACACACACACACACACACACACACACACACATTCCCTGCACCCACTGGATATCTGAAAAATGCAGAAAATGTTTCAGTGAAACTGCTTTTTGTAACCAGAGTTAAATAGAATTTTCGTAACTACAATAAATTTGCCCTGTGCAAACACTCCATTGTTATCTTAACCCACCTGTGAACTTGGTCATGGGTGGGTTTGGGCAGAATCCTCAATCTGACTCTGTAGCCCAACACCAAATGCTGTCCCTCCCATCCTGATTCAACGCAGAAAGGTTTCATAGTAAGAAAGATGGAATTTGTGGACCATGGCAAGACCCCCTCTCTGACCCACCAGTTTGCGTTGGTGCTGTACTGGATATAATTGAGGCAATGCAGCAAACTTATTTGAGCAGCGTAGCAGCACGAAGCCTGCTGAATTACTGTATATGCAGTGCTTGAGATCCTGGCAAAGTAAATCTTAGTACGGTAGGTGTTAAAGAGAGTTATCTTGGGAGAGAATTGCATCTTCCTCTCTGATGAGTGTGCCAGATCTTCTGGTTCCAATTCCAACAGAGGCAAGGGAAGCCAATGAAAATGCTTAGAGGTTTTCATATTATCAGCCTAAGAGCCATCTGCCACTGTTAATGGTTGATTTGCAAAAGATCAGAGTCTGACCTTTCCCCTCTTTCCTTTGTAAAATGAGACAGATTTCCACCTAAGCAGCAGAATTTACGGGGGATATCATTAACCTGGAAAATAGTGTTCTGGAGACTACCTGGAGTAGGTTTCCTAATACATGTATTTAGTTAAGTACCATTATGGTCAGAGTTCTATGTTTCATTACTCCTCCATAAGTCCATGGAATAATTATAATTAAACATATATTGTTGTTTTTTAACCAAACCAGGAAACCCTTGGGTCCTGCACCGGGAGAAAGGTTGGATAAGAAATGAAATAAACGAAAATAGATGCATTCTGATAATAAAAAAGAAAAATGCCTAGAGGAAATATAAATGTCTTAATGTTATGAGATGTTATAATAACTTACGGAAAGCCATTGCTTCCATTTTGCAAATGGACGAGGCTCCTTGACCCTAATTTCCCCTCATCAAACCCCCTTTAATCAAAACATTGACTGTAAATTAATTCACCTGTGGGTGAATATTCTGCTGTTTTTCCGTTCCCAGGTTAAACTATACAGAGGTATTTATGGTCGCAGCCTACCCATTTAATGTTCATTTTGGTGTGTGAATGCTAGGGGGAAATCTGATGTATCCAGAAAAGCTGTCAGTTTTTATAAAGATCACTGGAAAAGCACAAAGGTGGAGGGAGTTCCACCACCTATTTGAACATACAGGTATATGTAGCAGTTTCCCTATCTTGTGTGTGTGTGTATGTATGTGTGTATGTATGTATGTATATATATATATATATATATATATATATATATATATATATATCACCCAATTTTAGCCCCTAGCTTAATTGTTTTGAGTTCTTTCACACTTTCTTTCGGCACACTAGAGAGGCATGTTTCAGCAAGCTTTCATTGCTGTTTCTCCTTATATAACATTCATCGCTTAGCACACAGAGTGTCTCTTTCTTTGGCAACTAGAATGTCCTCCCCTGTTAGACGTTCCAAAAGATGAGCTCTGCACTTAACCTCTGTAATAGCTCTTTGATGAGTCTGTGCCCATGTCTCTGCCATTGATATGGTGCATTGTATGGTGGGTTCTGGAATACAACACATTATTATTGTTCCGTTAATTCCCAAGGAATGTTTGATGGACTCAGGGTCTCTAGATGCCATTGGTTCTACGCATGTTACCTGTTACCTTTGCCCAAATTGTATCCACCAGGTCCCATTTAAAGACGGCAAGGAATAAGGGCTTCTCATTCATTGTCTAACTGAGAGACCCAGGTTCAAATCTTCACTCACCTATGAAGTCACCATCTCTCAGTCCAGCCTACCTCACAGGGCTGTTTGTTTTCATACAAAGAGGAGAATAATTAGGATGTTCATTCTGCATAACTTGGAGAAAGGGTGAGATTTTAGAGTAAGCAAGCAAACAAACCAATAATTTATAATCGGTTGTAGTTCTGGCTAACTCACTGTCCCGTCCCGTCCCCCCCAGCACTTAAACTGGCTCATGCTCTAGATATGAATGCCAACAGCATAATCCCTTCATTTTTGAAAGGGGTTTGACGTATGCAAGTAACATTGCTCCATTTATTAATCGTATTAGAATGTAAACATACAGTGGTACCTCGGGTTACATACGCTTCAGGTTACATACTCCGCTAACCCAGAAATAACGCTTCAGGTTAAGAACTTTGCTTCAGGATAAGAACAGAAATTGTGCTCTGGCGGCGCAGCGGCAGCAGGAGGTCCCATTAGCTAAAGTGGTGCTTCAGGTTAAGAACAGTTTCAGGTTAAGAACGGGCCTCCGGAACGAATTAAGTACGTAACCAGAGGTACCACTGTAATATGTTTTCTTAATATAAACATCATTTTATGTATTCACAGTAAAAACTAATAGCACGTGCTGTTTTTGTCTCAGCGCCTATAATTTACAAGTCAGCAACCAACAACGCTTGGGAATTGTACTAGATTTTTGAGAGGCAGGTGGAAGAATCTAACCCTGCTGTTGGTTGACACAAGTTATGAGAGAGTACCATGAGCCATCAAATGTACTTTTCAATTTGACTTCGCTCAAATGTCTGTTTCATCCCCCAATTAACTTTTCTGCTACAGCCAAGCCCCAAACTGTGGTCTACCAGCGTTTTAAAGAAAATATTATGTGTGGTATCTCCAGCGCTGCACTATTTCTACCCAAGCAGTTCCTATTAATACGCAGGAGTAATGTCTCTGTGGTTTTATGAAAATATATTCCCTAAGATACCTTTTAAAATTACCTCAGGGACTCCCCACCCCCGTTGAAGGTTGTGTAGCAGAGGTGGCACATATGCCTGTAAAATTATGCGTTTTCATGGCTCTCTGATCTGGCATCATTCCAAAATCGTATTAGCATTGAGTAATAAAAGCCATTGGGAAAAGTGCATTGGGAAAAAGACTGAAGTAAACTGGGATGCTTCAGTAGAAAACCAAAATGCAGGGATTTGGCACTGATTTTTCAGTTTTAAGAAACCTATGTCTCGAGCACATGCAAAACCCTATTAAAAACTGCTGCCATAGCACAATAGCAGAGGCACATAGGCAATGCACACAGAAGGGCTCAGTTTCATCCTCAGCATCTCCATGTAGCTCTGGAAAAGTCCCTTGTCTGAAACTCAGGAAATATATTGCCAGTCAGAGGCAACACTGTGCAAGATGGGCCAGAGGTCTGATCCAGTACAAGGCAGTCTTTTATGTTTTCTAGGACATAGAGTTAATTGGGTTTTCACTGTTCTCTCTGTTTCTTACTCTACATCAAAGTAACACACGCACAAGACAATTTAACATCTCCCTCTCTTTCTACAAGTCCTCCTTAGTTCTACATTTTCAAAATAAATAAATAAATAAGAAAGCCCCCTCGTTTTCCTGGAGGAGGATGCTGTAAAATCCATGTCATTGAGATGAAAAAGCTTCATTATGTTTCCAAGTAAATGTTTTCAAGGACTGCGGCTTTAAGCAGCTATCGTTTTAACGCAGCTTTGGCTATAAAATCAAAATCCATCACATCAATTGTAATTAGTTTAAATGCTATCACACTTTTAAATACCATGTTAGTTAAAACCTCTCTTTTTTCATGTAGAAAAGCCATGTTAAAACGACGGCTGGTAAATTAGCAGATGTGTTAATTATGCTCCTTTATGGCAAATCTTAAAATAGAGATTTCTAAACTGACCTCTTTGCGAGAGAGGTGAAAACAAATGCCGGCCATGCTTTTAATTATTACATAAACATGGAAACAGATGGGTTTTGCCTTCTGAGAGAGAAGAGGAAAGAGGGTTTGCATGACAACATAGAAGTTGGGAAAGGCTAACAAAGCTATGTATCTATTGGGGGAAGTAAAGAACAGCTTTGGATCATTTTTCAGGCATTTACTGTGGTTGCTAAAAGACAACTGAGGTAGTAAATCAAAGCGCATTAGATGTAGATTATAGACAGATAGATTTCTAGCTTTGCCACCATACACCCCAAGTCATATAAACCCGATTAAAGGGGTAGGAATATGTGATGTACATAGATCTTGTTTCGTTTTGAAAAAGTTCATTATAGGCTGTGAGGGCTATGGGTTAACAATACTGGAATGAGATCCATTTTGCTGTCCAGACAGTAGAATGTTCACAAACATTTAATCTTTTTAAAAGTTATTGGCACATAACCTGAGAAAGGAGTAAGATAGCGCTGTCACATAGTTAGTTCCATTGATATGCAGGTAGTTAACCTACGCTTACATGGTTTGCTCACACGGTTGGTATGTACATTATAAGCTAGACTGTGTGTTAAAACTAACAATCAAATACGAAACAACCAACAATAAAAGAAAAAAGGTGCAACATAGAGAACATTAACAAGTCAGGGAAATGGGTATAATTAGCAGCACATGCTGCCTTCCAGAAAAGAAATATCTTTACAGAGTAGCAGAAAGCCATCAGGGAGAAGGCTCTCTCCTGTGTCATGATCTGCCTCAACCAAGCAGACAAACCAAGCACAGATGTCACCGGGGATGTACAGAAGTCCTAAATGGTCAGGCAGATCCATAGAGGAGAATATGGCCCTTGACCCCAAACCATTTAGGACAGGGGTAGAGGAAGCTGTGGCCCTCCAGAAGTTGCTGGAGTCCAACTCCTACCATCCCTGGCCTTGATGGGAGGGTCAAGGGATGCCCACATTTAGGGCATATTCAGCACTTTGAACTGGACCTGGAAACAGAAGAGATGGTCATGCTGGAGTTGAACAATCATGGCTGCCCAGGTCTGTGTTTGTGTTGGTGAATCACAAATTGACCTTCTCCTGCCATTGAGGAGTTTTAGGGTGGGAATTTAGTGGTGAAGAGAGCGCCCTCTATTTCCCCACATAAACTCTGAATGAGCAACACTATCAGGATGCTCAGTGTAGGCCTCTGTTCAAGAACAAAGCATCAACGTTTCCATCCAACGCACTTAACATAAGCCTCTTTCCTGGAGTGGCGTTCACTCCCTTCTTTGTTTTATCTCCGTGAGGCAGCAGCAAGAGTCCTCCTTCAAACAGGGAGAGACAAATGGACAGACGGTTCTCCGGGCCCCTTATCTCTTCCCCTTGCAAATCCAAGCGGGGTTAATCACAGCAGCGGGGCAAGAAGAGAGAAGCCAGCCATGGGTGCCTCTGTCAAGCACTGGCACCCGCACACTGATTGCCCCGGCAGCTTGTGGGCTTCCAATCCCCCCCCCCTCCGGCAAAACAAAACAAAACAAAACAAACCTTTACAGCAAGCTGTTTTTGCTATAAAGTGCCATGGCAATCGCACAATGAAGAAAGCTTTCTCTTATTCCCTCTGCCTCTCCTTTGGTTTGCAGTATTTCTCCACAAGCGGCATTCTCTTCTCTCTGAGTAATCAGACATTTTGTTTCAGGGAATATCTTTTCAGCCAGTTCTCGGGCTGGAAGATTAATCCCCATCTAGTGCTCCCACTATTTTTGTTTGGCACTGTAAGGCATTGTCAAAACAGAATTCTGTTATCAGTCTGCCGTTCAGAGGATGGGCAATTCTGTTTTCTTATTTCCCTTTGTGCTCCACTCAACCTTTTTGCCGCTCTTCCAATCTTCCTCCCTCCTGTTTTCAGAGAGCTCTGTTGTCCAATTATCTGCTATGCCATATCAATAGGGATGACTGCAACCAAATAACTAGCTGATGCAACACAACACACATGGAATTGGGACAATGTGCTTCAACTGTGCTTTGGAGAGGTTACTGACATCCACACTGTTATAATTGCATATGCCACCAATTCTTCAGTATTTGTCACACTGCCTTTCTTGGCCTATGCAAGATTCCTTTCAAAACAGGCAATGACACGGAAACAGCCATTTCCCTCCACCCTTTCTTCATAGGTATGCAGATGACTTCTGATAAGCAGAAACTCTCAGTCTTAACAAAAGCAGGTTACAAATTTTCAGTATGGGCATGCAGTATAGTCTTCAAGGATACCACTACAGAAATGCACATGGAATAGATGATTGTTGTCATTTATTTATTTATTTATTTATTTATATCCCGCCCATCTGGCTGGGTCTCCCCGGCCACTCTGAGCGGCCTCCAACAAATATTAAAATACAATACAAAGTCACAGGTTAAAAACTTCCCTAAACAGGGCATTTTCTAAATGACAGGTAGTTGTTTATCTCTCTGACCCCTGATGGGAGGGCGTTCCACAGGGCAGGCGCCACTACCGAGAAGGCCCTCTGCCTGGTTCCCTGTAGCTTTGCTTCTCGCAGTGAGGGTACCGCCAGAAGGCCCTCGGACGGTGCTGGATCTCAGTGTCTGGGCTGAACGGTGCCCAGTGCTGAATGGTGCTCATTGTTGCTTCAAGAGCCCAGTATCAAAAGCTCCTTGCATGTGGAAAGGTAGCATGCTACAGAGAAAGTTTCTGGCCTGCCCTTTTCGCTTTCCACTGGCAAGAAAAATGCAGCTTCTTCTGCATGTGTTCCAGAGATGACTACACCACCTTTTTTGCTTGCTAGAATGTTTAGACTGGCCTTGATACGTTACTGTCAAAAAGTAACTACCAAACAGCTGCTTCCCAATGGTATTTGGAAGCAGGGGCAGTAATTGGTGATACGTATTTTAGTTATGAAATGCTAAATCTATATAATTTTTGTTTGTGGTGTTCTAGTTATGCAATAAAGGTTCACTTGGCTGCCTTAAAAAAATAATTTTCCTTGGACTTTGGAATCTGTTTTAGCCTGTTCATTCCCCTTTGGGGATTTCACACCACAAAATACTTGATTTTAACTATTGTTGTTACAATTGTTAACTTGCTTCAATTTATGTTATAAACTACCCTGTGAAATTATAGTGTAGCCTATAACTGCTGTAAGCTAACAAACCAAGGGTAGATCTGCACACAGTGGGGGGGTGTGTGTGCTATAAATAAGCCAGAAATTAATTTGTTACAACAAAAGAAAAACACTATGTGAATTCACATAGAATTTTCTTTGCTTTCCAGCACCATCTAGTGTTGCATGTTTATAATGCATTCTAAACGCTGTTTTGTTTTTAGTCAGAAAGAAGATGTCGGTCTGTACATGTGCAAGTTTCTTGGTGAGGTTGATTTTTTTTACTAATGTAGCTGAGTCCCACTATACGCAGTGTCTGCTTATTTTCCATTGTGAATGCGTCACTGGCAGGGCTGGAAAGAAATGTCCCTGGAAAGACGTTGCTCTGGATATTCCTGCAGGGAACATACAAGCCTGTCCATGTGGAATTACACCGTCCCAAAACCAAAAGCATCTGTACCTTTAAGAAGAAAAACAAAGGCTTTATTGTTGATTTTCTAAAATGTTTGTTAAAAAATTATTATTATTTTTAAAAGGGGGGCCAGAGAAATAACCTTTGGAGATGCAGACCCCCTTTAGCCTTCCCCCTCCCTGCTACAGAACTGCTTGAAAATCCCTGAGACAGGAAGATAACAAAACAATCTTCCTGGAAGTGACTGTAACACAGCTGGGGGCTGAGGCCTTTTGGGAGGTGGCTGGAATCTGCCAGCTTTTTTTCATGGTGGGCCGGCTCAGGGCGGGGGGGGGGGGGGCGCAATTGATACCATCAGCCCCAGAGAGCAGATGGTCCTGCTGTTTTTCCTGCAAGGCAAGTGGAACTGATGGCTCCTGTGAGGGAGAAGAGGGGCTCAGCCCATCTGGTGATAACAGCAGCGGATAAAGATGGCATATTCTTGCTTTCTGCTTCTGCTGCTGTTGCTGTTTTTCCTGGCAGGACAGGTGGCACAGCCCAGCTGGTGAGAGTATTAACTTTCCTCACCTGAAAGTAAGGAACGAATGAATGAATGAATGAATGAATGACAGTGACGTCGCCTCTCTACACGTGGAGGAAGATGGGGCATCTTATTACCAGGCAGAACCGCTTCTCTGACCAGATGCCTCCTAACAGACTCTTTTGCTGTATAGTCCTATTTCATCCCACGAAAACATTATTCATATCTCAGATTTCTTATCCCTGCAATTACACTGGAAGACTGACTACCCAGGCTCTCTGGTTATATCAGCAGTAGGTGGGTGGATGAGCAACACACAGCCTGATGGTCTTCTGCAGTCCCTGGGAGCCTGAGTTGTCCTTTCCCCCCTTCCTTTCTTCTTCCCGAAGGAAATAAATACAGTATCCAGACCTCTGCCTTATACTTTCAGAAAAAGGGACTGGCCCTACCTAGAACTGTTCCATTGGCACGCTCCTCTAGCATGTTGAATGGGCACTCTGCACATGCCCCAACATGAGATATATGTTTTAAATATATCAGGCATTGCTGAATATATTAAAACAAAGAGGCAACTCAAAAGAGACCCAAGGGTTGGATTTTTAGCTCCCTGGTTTCTAAGTCCATACATTGTGCCTTGTTTTCTTCTTCTTCTTTTAAGGCTGACATTTGAAAGTCATCGTTGACGTTTCCATTTAAAAAAAAAATAATAATAGAAAGGCAATGCACTTGCCACTCCTTGCTTAGCATTTGCTTTATTTATAAATATAGCATGCATCATATGATGTCATCAAGTTTGCACAGAATCTACCACTCATTAGCTCTTCAGATGCTCACCATCACATAAGGTGAGATACTGCAGCATATGCTATATTCTCAAGTAGTCTCTCAATCACTTATACATAGAAAATGACAGGTGAGATTTGATTCACGCCCCCCCCACTGTTGATACTGCTGTAAGATGGTGGGGTGGGGGGGGTTGGACAAAAGATGGTTAATGGTCCAATATGGCAGAGTACTTTTTAAAAAAAAAAAAAAAAAAACGTAGACTGTAGCCAATATGTTGGCATGGGAACTGAATAGCTACCCAATTGCTTCTTGAGACAGGTTCATTTTGGAGATGTTCTAAACAGGAAAACCATTTAGATAAGGGGGCAGACATGAGGTAATCCAGGTGTCTGTGAAAAGAGATGGCAATTGGGGTCATAGAACCAGAGAGATTGACAGCTGAGTTTTGGGATCTGTAAGCATCCCAAGATGCCGACCAACTCTCCGGAGAGCGGATGTGAAAACAGCGGCTTGTCAACTGTTTATTTAAGCTGTGTCTCCATCTATGGCCGGCCTGTATATTTGTAAGTAACTTCAAATGTGTGTGGGGGGGGAGGGCAATAAACCTCCAGATACCTCCTTACAAAGAAAACTCCTTCCAAAGAAAGCCAAACCCTAATAATAATAATAATAATAATAATAATAATAATAATAATAATTTATTCATACCCTGCCCATCTGGCTGGATTTCCCCAGCCACTCTAGGTGTCTTCCAACAAAAGATTTAAAATACATTAAAACATCAGTCATTAAAAACTTCCCTAAACAGGGCTGCCTTCAGATGTCTTCTAAACGTCAGGTGGTTGTTTATTTCTTTGACATCTCATGGGAGGGCGTTCCACAGGGTAGGTGCCACTACCGAGAAGGCCCTCTGCCTGGCTCTGTGCCCTTACAACTTCTCACTGCTCAAAGTGGATGTGACACACAAAATAATTTGTTTGGTAATATAAAAACAAAACCAAGAGGAAGCGGTTCTGCTACTATTTCTGAACAGCAAGGGAGGAAAGGGGGGCTCGTTTCATATTTGCACTCGGAATTCTGGGAGAAGGTGGGTCAAAAGAAGCAAAATGGAATCAGAAAAGAAAAATGTCTGCATCAGGGCTGTGGGAGTAGCGCAACCTTGGCTGATGTGCATTGAAAGGCTGTTTACCGGGCTAGGCCAAGGCTGTAGGAATATATGCCATTGCCAGGAAAGAGGAATGTAAATGAAGGACATTTAAATGTGGTTCAATAATGTTCACCATTAAATCATCAAAGTTTTAAGGCTATCATGCTGTTGAGCTTATAGTCATCTCAACCATTCCCTCTCCCCTCTGATTGTTGCTCATATAGCATTTATCTTTGAAATTCCTTTCATTTGCGATGAAAGGAAACAACTGCCCAGCTCTGCAGTGAGTCAGGCTGCATGCAGGCACTTAATATACAGCAAGTACAGTGGTACCTCGGGTTGCGGACACAATCCGTTCCGGGGTGCCGTTCGCACCCCGAAAAGTCCGCAACCCGAGCGGTGATATCGAGCATGTGCGGAAGCACGACATCGCGCTTCTGCGCATGTGCAGACCGCACAGAGTGCTTCTGCGCTTACGCACATGGCGAAACCCGGAAGCAAACACTTCCGGGTTTGCCGCTTTTGTAACCCTCGCCATTCGCAACCTGCAGCGAATGCAACACGAGGTACGACTGTAGAAGGTCCACTAAAAGGGGGCACAGAGGCATGAAGGGGGCTACCAGGACCGGTGCTAGGGCTTCTTGCGCCCTAGGCAAACCACCTTCTGGTGCCCCCCGCCAAAGCCTGCTTTAGCGGGAGGTGGAGGTGGTGGAGAGGCAAGCAGCAGTTTATCCACTGTAGCGGAGAGCTGCTGCTCGCCCACCCCGTCGCCCGCCCCCCCCGCCAAAGCCTGCTTTAGCGGGAGCCAGGGGGTGGTGTAGGGAGCAAGCAGCACCTCTCCGCTACAGTGGAGAAGCTGCTGCTAGCCCGTCCTGCCCAAGCCTGGCCAGCGCCCCCTCCATTTTGGCGCCCTAGGCAATTGCGCTGGAAATGCCCAGGTTGAACCAGAGACCTCCCACATGCAAGGCAGATGTTCTGCCACTGAGCTACGTCCCATTTAGGTAGAAGACATTTAGGAATGAAGTGCTAGAATCCTGGAAGCCAAGACACAAGTTTGGGGCAAGCGCTCTTTGGTGAGAGGACCACAGCAAAGTCGTAACGCCTCAAAACATGCAGCAAAGAAAAGCATCGAAATATAGGCCATAAAACATTAAAAATGTTCCTGTCTTGTGAGTCCCCCAATTTCCCCTTTTAAAAAGCTATTTCCAAACTATCCCACTTCCCTAGCATAGAGCTAGACCACACATTTGGTAAGTTCTAAAATGGTTTACTTTCAAAGCTCTTTCAACAGGTCAGATTCATGTGCATTTCTATACAGCAGTCAGAAAGGATGCGCAGGCAGTTAATGTTTCTTAGTTACAAAAAGGTAAAAAGTTTCTAAACAATTGGTAGAGGAAAACACTAGTTTCAGATTCTTTTCTGGTCCGAAACAAAAGTGGTTGCTTAAAGTCACGTGCTGGAGCAATGTATTGAAGTCCACACAGAGTGAGAGATAACAAAGGCTTGGTGAAGCCTTTGTCCTCAAGGTGGGACATGATTGCATAAGGTAAGCCTGGCAGGATAGCTTACTCTATGGTTTAAACCCTTCATGCATTGATTAGATTCAAACATGCTTGGGTTAGATGAGGAACCCTGCATACAGGAGGACTTTATCTTTAGCAGAACTACAGGATGAACAAGTGGAACAGTGGAGAAGGGCTATAGCTCAGTGGTAGAGCACATACTCTGCAGGTCCAAGGTTCTGTCCCTGGCATTTCCTGGTAGGACTGGGACTTGCCTGAAACTCTGGAGAGTCTCTGACAGTCAGTATAGAGACAATATTGAGTTTGATGGACTCATTCTGAAGCAACTTTCTTTGTTCTGTGAGTCCCACAGCTGCTTGTGGAAGGGCATACCCTCCAACATTTCTCCGATGAAAACAGGGGCCTCCCATTCCATAATGATAATTTTACTATTTATACCCCACACATCTTACTGGGTTTCCCCAGCCACTCTGGGTGGCTTCCAACATACAGTTGTATCTCGTGTTGCGTTCGCTGTGGGTTGCGAACGGCATGGGTTATGAACGTGCCGGACCTGGAAGTATCAGAACGGGTTACTTCCGGGGTCAGTGGTTCGCGCATGCACACACGTGTCAAATGACATCACGTGCATGCGCAGAAGCACTGAATCGTGACCCGCGCATGCGCAGAAGCAGCACTGCGGGTTGCGGACTGCTCATGATGCGAACGGGGCTCCGGAACGGATCCCGTTCGCATCCAGAGGCACCACTGTATATAAAAGCATAATAAAACATTAAACATTTTTAAAAAAACTTCCCTAAGCCTTCAGATGGCTTGGGGGGGGGGGTCGGATAACTCCATACCTTCCAACATTTCTCCAATGAAAATAGGGGCGTCCTAAGGAAAAGCAGGACATTTCAGGATCAAATCAGAAACCAGGATGGCTTCTCTAAATCAGAGATGTCCCTATGAAACAGGGGCACTTGGAGGGTCTGGAAGGGCTGCTTATGGAGAGAGGAGATCAGCAGAATAAAACTGGAAGGGCATGGGAGGAATGCAATGGACAAGTAGCTTGTTCCCTTGGGCAATTCACCTCTTAGCACCTTGAGAGGGTCTCTCCCACAGTATCTTTTGGCCTTACTGAAGCCTTGTGAAAACTTTTAATTTTGACATACTTCTCAAAGGTTTCCTTTAACGTTTTATGAGATGGTGTTCAAACTATGAAAGTAACCCAGTTTCCACACACAAAGCTACATTTCCAAAGCTGAAAAGTTACACTGGATTTGAAGCCATTCACTCTGGCCAGGCCTAACCGTTCCCAATTTGACAAATTGATCAGATTTCCTACGCGAGCATTCTGCTCCTATTTCTGGGCGCTAGCATTTCGCTGACCCTTAAAAAGAGAAAAGAAGGTATCAGGGGGCTAGACGAAGCCTTAGAGCAAATTAGCCAGTTAGCCACTGTTAGCGAAAACACACACAAAAAAAATCATGGTGGGGGAAGTGTCTAATTAGTCCTTCCCTGTAAACAGATTGTAAAGGAATTACATTCACTCATTTTCTACCACAGAGGAACTGAGTGATGTCTGAATTAAATGAACAACAAGAGAGACAAACTGGCTGGTGAACTAACATTACTAATGAGCAATTATAGGTGGAACTTTTTTCCCCTGCCTAAAGCACCCTCCCAAGCACTTTATCTTTAATGAGGCATCGTTAAAATGTGAGCTGGTGAGCTATCTTATGTGAGCTGGTGAGCTATCTTAGACGATTGTCAAGGCCACTGAACTCAGGCAGTCTGGCAAGCAATGTAGAATTTTATCAAACGTATTCATACTCTTGAGAAGGTCATCTTTACCTCGCCTGTTCCTTAAGTCTGCTTATAGTTAACACCCAACTGGGTTTTAATCTGAAAAGAGAGTTGAAGGTGGTTTCAAGAGAGGCGATACTTCTCTAATAACATACACACACTTTTCTGTTGTCCCACTGTCACCTCGAGTCAAGCAGGTTTTGTAGGTTTTGTATCTGAAGAAGTGTGCATGCACACGAAAGCTCATACCAAGAACAAACTTAGTTGGTCTCTAAGGTGCTACTGGAAAGAATTTTTTATTTTGTTTTGACAAACCTGCAAGACCTCTTCACCATACACACCCTATGAGTAGCTCTTGCTGTCTCTCTAAAAATGCTATCAACCAGATGAACAAAGAAACCCAGAGTGGAGCGCTATCCTAGTATGCTTCCGAATACAGTGATACCTTGGGTTAAGAACTTAATTCGTTCTGGAGGTCCTTTCTTAACCTGAAACTGTTCTTAACCTGAGGTACCACTGTAGCTAATGGGGCCTCCCACTGTCGCCGCCGCAAGATTTCTGTTCTCATCCTGAAGCAAAGTTCTTAACCTGAGGTACTATTTCTGGATTAGTGGAGTCTGCAACCTGAAGTGTCTGTAACCTGAAGCGTCTGGAACCCGATGTACCACTGTACAATTCAGGGTGTTGGTGCTGACCTTTGAAGCCCTAAACGGCTTTGACCCTGTAGACCTGAAGGAACGTCTCCACCTCTATCATTCAGCCCAGACACTGAGGTCCAGCTCCGAGGGCCTTCTGGCGGTTCCCTCACTGAGAGAAGAGAGGTTACAGGGAACCAGGCAGAGGGCCTTCTCAGTAGTGGCACCCGCCCTGTGGAACACCCTCCCACCAGATGTCAAGGAAATAAACAACTATCTGACTTTTAGAAGACATCTGAAAGCAGCCCTGTTTAGGGAAGTTTTAAGTGTTTTACTGTGCTCAATGTGTTTTATTTGTTGGAAGCCACCTAGAGTGCCTGGGGCAACCCAGTCAGATGGGCTGCATATAAATTATCACCACCACCATCATTGCAATAGCCTCTTCTACCCTTTTTGGTCTCTTTCTATCTTTTTCTGTCTCTTCTACATCATACTTGTCTAAAAAGTAAGTTTCGAAGTCTGGAATGAATATTTTAGCCAGTAAAGAGGGGTGAGATAGAATCCGACAGCCAATTAGTCTCTCTGCTTGTCTTTTCTTCCCTTTTTCTATTTTAATTCCCTTCCCCCCAAGTAATATTGAAGTTTGTTATGAATAAAGATGACTCAATGGCATTATACATGGCAAAGTTGAATAACCCACTTGAAAGAAGAGACATGCAAAATTATCTGGAGGGGTGCTGTTCGTCTGGTCAAATAACTGAATTCGCAACAGCTGCAAAATCCATCCTTCCTTTTCTTATGGACGGAAATTCTCTTCTAATTTCTGTTGTTTGGTGTCTTACTTTTAGTCTGTTCACACTTTTAAGCAGCATTTTTTTTAAATCACTGCTTCTGATACAGAGGGTGGGGGCTTATTAACAGGGAAATCCTATGCATGTCTATAAAATTAGGGATTGAGGAAAATATAGAAGGATATATAATCACAGAGTTGGAAGGGCAGCCTTGACAATCTCTACAAAATATCGCTTGAACTGTATTAAACTCCAGCAATTTTTTTAAAAAAGTATATTTCTATGTCAGGCAGTTGCCGGAGAGGCTAAGCTAAATATGCTTTTCCTTCTTCTTCCTTTTTTTTTTACACACATATCTGGTGGCAAAGTAAAATTATATGCAAATGCACTGGAGCAATACGGTAAAGATTTTCAAAGAAGCTGTCGGCTATACGCTCAATATGCTCACATTTATACCCCAGGAAGTCTCGCTTAATGATTTAAGAAATTGTGTAAAAAGCCAACAGAGGTTATTGGTGGATATCCTGCTAGCAGGTGCTAATATAATTATTGCAACAACAACAAAAGTGGAAGAAGCATTTAAAAAGGAAGAAGGGGGGGGATCATTTGGGGAATAGTGCAGAAAAACTTGGATATAATCATAAAGTTTAAGGAAACTGCCGATACTAAGACATGGATGGATAGAGATGGAACATTATCAGTGCTTGAATGTAAACTGCTTTATTTTATAGACCATAAGCACAGGCACGGAAAGTGTGTTTTGAATATATTACAATCCTGATAGGTTAAGAGAAGGAGAGTCTGTGGTGGAGGAAATGCCCGTGAGCCAGAAAAATGGAAGCCTTACAGAAAAATGGAAGCCACAGCGGGTGGTGCTGTGGGTTTAACCACAGAGCCTAGGGCTTGCTGATCAGAAGGTCAGCGGTTCGAATCACCACAACGGGGTGAGCTCCCATTGCTTGGTCCCAGCTCCTGCCCACCTAGCAATTCGAAAGCACGTCAAAATGCAAGTAGATAAATAGATACCGCTCCAGCGGGAAGGTAAACAGAGTTTCTGTGTGCTGCTCTGGTTCTCCAGAAGCGGCTTTGTCATGCTGGCCACATGACCCGGAAGGTGTATGCTGGCTCACTCAGCCAGTAACGCGAGATGAGCGCTACAACCCCAGAGTTGGACACGACTGGACCTAATGGTCAGGGGCCCCTTTACCTTTACAGGAAAGGAAACAAATACACCAGTTCTAGTTAGGCGTGAGGAAATCTGTCAGTTTCAGTTACTCTCAGTTTCTTGTTGTTGTTGTTCAGTCGTTCAGTCGTGTCCGACTCTTCGTGACCCCATGGACCAGAGCACGCCAGGCACGGTTAGTCTTCCACATTTCCACACCCGTCTGCTATATTGTTTTTAAGGCCTTGTGAATTTTCAACAGGATTCTAGGGTGACTTTTCTCCAATATGCACACGTTTCTATGCAAGTTTGCCTAATATACTCATTTTTGAAAAGCAACTCTCTCTAATACAATGCGTTTTGTGTGTAATTTCCCTGATATATGCATTTTACCCCAGTATCTGCATTTTTGTACACGCTACTGGGCTGGAGAACTCCACTGCAAAATTCGGAGAAGCACAAATGTCTAAGGCAGAACGTAATTTGGTTCTCATCTTATTTCAGAGAGTGCAGATTAGATAGGTTCACCTTCAAATGCAAACGGAATCATCTCTAGTTCCAGTTTAGGAGTACTTTCCTCGCATCCCACTGTTCTAGGGCAGTGTCTAGAGAGAGAGAGACTTTTCTTCCTATAGATCTAAGCCTCTTCCAGTCCACCTTGGACATGCTGCTTCGACAGCAGAGTAGTGGTAGTGGAGGTTTCCAGCACTACTCCCAGGAGGCATCTAAGGCAGGCCCGTCCTGTGGAGCACAGGATTTCAACCATCACTTGGTATATGTGGTGGCTATTAAATAGTGGGTGGACATAGCAGATGACACAGTGATTCCCCAAGCAGCTCTCTTTATTCTCAGGCTGGAAGTGAGAAAAAAATTGAAGTTATGATTTTGAGATGTACAGGTACAGGACTTGATGGACTTATTGAACGAAAGATTTTGTTCCCCTATTTAAGAGTGGACGCCAGGCCAAGACCAGCCAGCTCCTACAGATGGAAGAAGGCTGCGCCAAAGAAGATTGGCAAAATAAACTATTGAACTATGCAGGACAAATCAGTCAACTTGAAACCCAAGAAAGAGGACTTTAATTTTTTTTTAAATGGGCATATGTTTAATGCATATCTTTTAAGCTTTGTGAGCAGATTTTTACATTAGTATAACTTTTAAAAGTCAAATGTATCAAGATGAAGAAGGTTTAAAATTGGATTCTTAAGGATATAAGGTTTTAAGGACATGGGTGAACGAATACTAAAAAATGGAACCAAGAGGGAAGGGAAGTCTAGCAAAAATTATGGTTTAAAAATTTGTGATGTTTTCTTTCTCTTTCTCTTTATGCGTTGTTGTTGTTGTTGTTATTTTTGGAAAATTAATAAAATGTTATCCAAAAAAAACACACACAACCCAACACCATCACTTGAATATTAAAATCAGTAAAACAAAGACCCTTGAAAGCTCTGTTCGTGACAGTATGATAATCCACACTACGTGTGACTACCATCACTTGAGGCCAAGGAGCCTGTTTAAGAACACAAAAGCAGTCCTGCTGGATCATACCAAAGGCCTGTTGTTGTTGTTTAGTCGTGTCCGACTCTTCATGACCCCATGGACCAGAGCACGCCAGGCACTCCTGTCTTCCACTGCCTCCTGCAGTTTGGTCAAACTCATGTTAGTAGTTTGGAGAACACTGTGCAACCATCTCATCCTCTGTCATCCCCTTCTCCTTATGCCCTCAATCTTTCCCAGCATCAGGGTCTTTTCCAGGGAGTCTTCTCTTCTCATGAGGTGGCCAAAGTATTGGAGCCTATCTACGGTAGTTCATTAGCATCCTGTTCTTAAGTGGCCAGCCAGATGCCTATGGAAAGCTTGCAAGCAGAATCTTAGTGCAAGAGCACCGTCCGTGTTTTATAATTCCCAGCAACTGGAGCCATCCTGATTCCAACAGTGGCTGGGGACACTGTTCTTCTTCGTGAATCTTTCTAGAAATCTTTTTTGAAAGCACAGCTTGAGAAAAGAGACAATGCATGTATTTTTGTAAACTAAAAAATCTTTAATAATAATATATTTAATAATCTTTAATAAGAATATAAGAATAAGCCAGGATTAAGCCTCTACATTGGCGCTTATTGTGGGATGGCTGCTCCTCATGCATACATATTTTTGCACCATCTACAAGAGGTTGTTGAAAACAGTAAGCCAACCCATTTCCCCCATTTAATTTGGGTTTACCCTTTCCAGGGTAAAGCATAAGTTTTCTAAAAAGTCTGCTGCCAATGACCTGTTTGCAAATGGAATCTCCTGCCTGGAAACATCACTAATCAGCATTCCTAATTGCACGGAAGATCAAGACTATTAAGTCTTGCCCTTCATTTGTTTACTAAAAAATAATCCCCACTCATTTTCATGTGAGAGTGCAAAGGATATTAGCCTAAGATACATTTTTAAAAAATCTTTTACACTATATCAAACAGGAAATAACTTAGTGACATGTTCCAACAATATTTATCTTTTATTAAAATGTTGATAATGAGCAGTGAAGCCTGCTTACTACAAAGTAAACAAAAGATGTAAACTGGAACAGTGCGAATGGCAGGAGATGAAAGTTTTTTGGCAAGGAATAAATGTTTAATATTTGCAATAATCTAGAGTATATGGATGTTGTTGGTCTTGGACTGGGAAGTTATTATGTGGCTCTTAGCTGTTGTCTGAAATTTAATAAGAAATAAACGAATTTGTTGCATATCATTTGTCAGTTAAAAGAGCAATTAAGGGTGAATGGGTGATAATTAGTAGTTGGGAAAATCAAGTTAGAAGGAGGCACAATTAAATTTCAATGTCTGTGTATTTTTTCCCTTAGACAGACATAGGAAAATGAGGTGCCAGATTGATTAACTTTGGCAAGTTTCATTGCTTCTCAAAATAGAATTTCAACCATTTGAAAGTGGCAACCAGTCATAGCAAGCAGAAATCATATAGGCAACCAAGAGCCAGTGTGCTTAGAGTGCTGTATTTGAACAAGGGAGCCCTGAGTCAAATCCCAACTCAATGCCAGGTGACCTTGAGTGAGCCACTCTCAGCCGAACCTACCCCACAGGGTTGGAAAGTTAAAATGGTGGACAGAGGAACCATCTATACTGAGCTCAGTTCCTCGAACATTCTTTCCATTTACATCAAATCTTGGCTGCCTGAGTAGCTCCTACAGAGTTCCTGTTGTTGTTGTTGTTGTTGTTGTTGTTGTTGTTGTTGTTGTTGTTGTTGTTGTTAATTTCATTTATGAATACAAAAAGCTAGAACAGTGTAGTGCTATGAATCGTAAAGGTCCAGGGAGGGAAATGAAGAAAGCATATTTGCAAAATTTTGCACAAAAAAAAAGTTAATAAGGGCAAGGGGAAACACATTAAAAGCAATCAAAAGCCAAGGGGAAGATAAACTAACGTATTTTTTTAAAAAAACAAGAACTGGACAAGCTTAATCTATTTTCTAAGAGTGGTGATCCCTCAAAACAGAGTAGAAGATGGGGTCAAGTGAGAAAGAAAAAAGAGGAGGGTGTTTGTAAATAAATCATGTAGAAAAATATCCCTCTAAGGCATTATCAAACCATCCAGTTACTGTATTTGTCCAGGTTTTAAAACTTGAGCTGAGTAAGTTGCCCTTGGCTCACAATGGATTGTCAAGGAGGTTTTTCTGTTCTCAGCCGTCTTCCTGCCACTGTAATGGAGAAAGCTGCCTTATAACAAGTCAGACTATTGTTCCATCCAGCCCAGTATTGTTCACATTGTGCTCTTCCAAACATCATTCAGATGTTGCAAATGGGTTGTTATCAATAGGTTTGTTTGCTGTTTCAGTTACCAGATCTGTATCAGGGAGAGATACAGATCGACAGGTCTCCAGAGTTTCAGACAGGAACATTTGTCAGCCCCCACCTAGAGCCTCCAAGAATGAACCCTGAGACCTTTTGCATCAAAGCTTGTGCTCTGCCTCTATCAAGTGCTGCAATGCCTACAAATCCCCATTTGACATTGAGGTCTACGCATGACTACCCAGTTCACAATGTTCATCCACCACTGAGGAGATAGCAGATCCAGCCTCCAAGGAATGTGCTGCTGCAGGTGATGCACTCCTTGGAAGATGAATCTTCTGCCCCCGTGGTTCCTGCTGCCTGAGGCAGTTGTCTCACCTTGCTTCATGGACGAGCCGGCCTTGATACTGTAAACATAGGACTGACCTGCTGGGAGCCTGAAGGGCCCTGCCCTGCTTCTCTCCACCTGGCTTGGGGTGGGGCCTGACAGGCTCCATAAAGGACTGCTGCTGCTGGGCAGAGAGGGCTCCGTTTTTGTTTTTGTTCTTAAATTGCTTTTATTTTTTATCTATGTCATTTTAAATTGTGATTGATATTAACACTATATTCTTAGTTTTAGAGTTTATTATTTATGCGGAAATGGTTTTCCATTTGGCTGTGTACTTTTTGATGTTTTACTGTTCATGACTTATGTTATGTTGGTAATTAATGTAAATCTTGTTACAGGTAGGTAGCTGCGTTGGTCTGCCATAGTCAAAACAAATAAAAAAAATTCCTTCCAGTAGCACCTTAGAGACCAACTAAGTTTGTTCTTGGTATGAGCAAGAAGTGTGCATGCACACAAAAGCTCGCACCAATAACAAACTTGGTCTCTAAGGTGCTACTGGAAGGAATTTTATTTTTATTTTTTATTTTGTTTTGACTATGTAAATCTTGTCGTGTTGTAAGCCGCCTTGAGCATTGTTTTAACTATGGAAAGGCTGCATACAAATAAAATGATGATGATGATGATAAACGTCACATAAAACCCAATTCCTCGGAGTTAAGCATTACTTTTTCTAATCAGAGCTCTTTCATAGATTGATGAAAGTATCATTTTAGTTCCCATGCATGCATGTACACACACACCCTCATTTAGCTCAACCTTGGCAAGGAATCGCTTCCATTCAGTGAAAACAACCACACTGCATAGCCGACTTTGGTTTCTTGGCAAAAGGACGGATATGTTGTAATATGCTGACTCTGTGTGTTTCTGCCGTTGTTTAGAAATTGCTATGGATTCCTGGTGATGGCAATAATCCTAGCATGCATTATGGCAATCAAGTTGTATGCCAAATGGCAATCTTCAGAGCTCCTTGCCAGCTTCTTTACCTTTTCGATTTGCTGGCACCTCTAATCTCCGCTTGCGGCATGGTGAGCAAAGGAATGATTTAGTGCTTCCTAGATCGCCTTGACCTCACCACTGCTCCCAGCTTGCAAAAAAACACACACACCCCTCAGACTTTGTGGATAGTTTGACTTAGTGTTCCTTTTCATCTTGGGAGTCAGTGCCAGAATGACCCTTAGGAATGAACACGCCCCTTGCATCTCCACACAAGGCGCTTCCGCACAGCAGTTTATTGTGCACTATGGGATGTGAAATATGGGGTGGCGTTTTGATGAGGGTGTCGCCATGCAGAGGCTGTGAAAAACTTGCATGCACCATGACAAAATGACAAATAAACAAACTGGAGAGGATTCAAAAGTACAAAGCATTGAGGAATATAAACAGAAATGCCAAACATTTGGCCAAGGGATGAGATTAACAGGGAGAAAAAGAGAGTAGTTGTTGAGAGACGACAGTTTCCAAATATTTAATACACCTCTGGAAGAAGGGGAGGGATACTGAGCAGCCTCTCTGTGTAGGCAGTTTATCATGGGTGGGTAGTTCATGTGCCTTTCTTTCTTTCTTTCTTTCTTTCTTTCTTTCTTTCTTTCTTTCTTTCTTTCCAAAAGGCATTATCCTGGAGCACAGCATTCAATCATGCTTCCTGGTGTGTGTTGTTGTTGTTCAGTCATTCAGTCATGTCCGACTCTTCGTGACCCCATGGACCAGAGCACGCCAGGCATGCCTATCGTGTATACGGGTTGAAATGCATATACAGTACATAAGATTAAGTCAGTCACGTAATCCTCATTTTTGTTTTTTTAAAGGGGGGGAGGAATTTTAAAGGGGTTCTAATTCTAACTAGGGCTGTGCTGCTAGCTAGAAGGGCATTCATTTATTCACTTCATTTTTCTAATCCCAACGACCCCCTTCCCCTCTGCCGGAGCTTTGAGTGTGCAATGTGCATGTGTGCGTTTGTGTTCTCGTCACTTGGGGGAAATTAGATTATCACCGAGTGTAAGGCAGCACTCCTCCTGCAGTTCTCTCTCTCTCTTCCAAATGTAATGCGCACCACATGCCAAAATAAGTTGTTCCTTCGTTGCCAGCGCTATTTAAAGCATGAACACGAAGATCCTGTATTCTTGACTGTTTATAGCCGAATCACAATATCTAATATCTCCAAATATTTACTCTGTGTTCATCCTAACGAGTTCCCCCAAATATTTTGTGGGTGATATACGATTCCAAAGTTAAATTCATCCGCAGGTCTTCCATGCGCCATTATTTCAGGGCTTCTATATGCTGACTGTAAACACTCGGATTCCATTTCTAACATTCGATCTGGAGAACTCTCTGTGCAATGTAACTCAAGCCTTCTCCCTCCTTCTTATTCCCTGATGACAGAGTAATTGGAGCACAGGGGGTTCTTTCACGAGCTTTTGCATTTGGCTGAGTGAGCACCCATGATATAATGGTACATTCTGAAGTGCAGGTGCTCCATCATGATGACAGCTCCCATAGTCACACCCCCAGGCACAGGCAGCTCTGTTCCCATCACTGATTGGCCAGGATGTTCACTAGGCTAATCGCTGGTAGCCTATCCCACATCATTGTTAGGATTAAAGAGAGTCATGCACACCTTGAACTCAGCAGAGCAAAGAGGGAATATGTATGTGAACAACACTAAAACGCACAGCTTGGCGTTTTACTTATTTTGAGGCTTTTTAAAAAGGAGTCTGTAGACTGCAGAGCACAAAAACATAAGAAAAGCCCTCTAGGATCAGGCGGAAACTCCAACTGATCCTGTGTCCTTTTCTCACAATAGCCAACCAGAATCTGAGTAAAAGGGAACTCTTCCCACTTGTAATACCCAACTGGTATTCAAAAGCACACTGCCTCCAACAGTGGAAGCAAAACATAGATCATCTATATTGGGTCTGTTCTGAATATCCCAACAGTCTTTTTCATTGGGTGGTTCTAATATTAAGCGAAAGCAAAGAGAGAGTGTCATTTTCTAACATACTGTTATCATACTGGGAAGTTGGTTTGGATGATGGCTATGAGTCCCAACCAAGTCTGTAAGCTGAGAGTTTGTAGTAGAAGGGACCACCAAACTGGTCAGAGCAGTCTCTTTGTTAAGGTAACGGGCCTAGAAAGTCTGTCAGGCATCCATTTACATGTCTGAAGAGCTGTTCAAGTACAGAGCTGTTGCCAAAGAGAGAACTGACTGGTGATGCTATTTCAGGAGGGGATAAGCCTCCCACCCCGCTTCATCTGGCTGGAGACCATGCCCTCGGTAGGTGGGAGAGCAATAGTCCCAGAGGTAGCCCTCATTTAGTCTCCTCTGAAAAGACACAGACACAGAACTTGCTGTCTGTGCTGAGACCAGAAGAGCTATGACTTTGGGTGATCTTCCTTGAAACCTAATGAGGAAGCAAGATCTGTTGGAGCATTGATGCTGTGAGCCCCTCCATCCTATGCTCTGGTTGCATAGACATTTAAGACATTCAGTCTCCAGTAATGCTCATACTAGGGAAACAGAACCTAGGGGCCTGGAATCCCTGAATTCTGTCACTGCTCAGAGATTGGGGTGCACACAACAATACACAGTATTTCCTGCAATATACGACACAATATTTTTTACTGCAAAGAACAGACATCTTAATGTCTTTGGACACAGGAAAGTTTTGCACTAGGTAAATGGATGAATACTGCGTGTCTTGTATTCTAGCCCACCCACAAAGCTTACCCCAAAGCTTACCCCCCACCCCACCCCATACCAACATTCCTGCTCTACTACACTACAGAGCCATCTGGTTTTACCCCACTTCCACTGTGCAATGCATAAAGAACGTGCCATGGCTCCTGCTTCTCTGCAACATGCCACTCTGTATATCTGTGAATCGGCCACCTGTCACTGTGCCATTACAGAATCCCAATGGCATTAGCCGAAACAACATAAATAGATAAAAACAAGATGCAACTCTAGACGCCCTATTACAAAACGTCAATGGCATCTTAAGAAAATGTCACGGCATGAAGACATCAAGCAGTGACCAAGCGTCCGGTGTGGCTTTATGTATATACTGCATCCAAATAAATGGGAAAAAAATCTGCCATGTTATACTGTATGTTCAAATTGTCATGTGCCAGAAAAGTGCAGATCAGTTACAAGTGTGCATGCGTGATATTGGTTTATTCTGAGTGCTCTCAGGTTGCATGTTTTAGGCTGGTACAAGGCAGCTTCCTACATCTGCATATTGTCTTTACAATCAACTTTTACAGACCACGCACGACCTTTTTAATTGCTGGATGCTTGACATAGTGTCCAGTGGCCTGAGCCAGCTCAACTAATTTTACCCTATTTATTTCTGCGAAAGCACATGCAAATGAATTGAGAGCGCATTCACTCTGGAATGAGGTGCACCCTTATGAATCGGAGCTGTGTTTACTTCCCGGCTCTCCCAAGAAACAGTTACCTTGGCAACTGCTGCAGCAATTGGGACGAGCTGTCCAGCACTTCCGATGGCACACAGAATATTATCATCTGTCTTTTCTCCATGTTATGGTTGTTATAGAAGGAAAGCTTGGGCGGGTGTGTGGGTGTGTGTTACACAATGAAGATAAGTGCCTCTGTGTGACGCCTTATATGTAAGTCTTTGCTCATTTCTTCCACACACCTGTTATTGCCATCTCATTCATTCAAGCTTCTTGCTTCCCTTATTGACTTACTGTGTCTTGAGTGTTGTTCATACATCTCAAAGTCTTGATCTTCTAACATATGTTCAATGCTAGGAAAGTTCCTTTTAAAAAAAGGGAAGTAGTTCTAATTCAAATTCATCCAGCCCAGTAAGGAACTGGTCCCAGTTCATTCTTAAATGAACTAGCTCAGTTCATGTCCATTCAAATGAACTTTTTAGTTTGTGAAATGTTCACCCTTACCAAAAAACAAACAACCCCTGCAGCTTTAACTTTTAAAAAACACATTTAAAAAAAAATATGGGGAATCACTGTCACTTACAATGCAATCCTTACCATGTCTACTCATTGACTTCAGTGGAATTTACACCCAACTAAGTAGGGTGAGGATTGCAACCTCAACAAGGGATCAAAAGCTGGATTGGACCAATGATCCCTCATCTACTCCCAACTTCCCAAATACCTTCCTGAGCAAACAAACTTGCAGAAGATGTTTCGCTACTTAAGATGCAAACGCAATCGAATTTCTTTCCCACCCCTACATGAAACTGGGGTGTGCGTATGTTGACGTCATTGTCCATCTCCAACATATATGCAGATATTATGCGATACATCATTATAGTTCTCTGCTGCTTTGAATTGCACTTGATTTTGTTGCTACAGCACAGTTCGGGATTTTGGGGCCCCTCCACCGAAGGCATCTTTGGGAAGGCAGAAAGTGAACAGTTAGGCAGTCTCTGGGACTCAAGTCTTTGTTTTCCATGAACACCTGGGCCACAATAACAGGTGAGTGCTAAAAATGGGTCCTGCCCTTTTTCTCTTCAAGCCGCTCACAACAGGCCAACCCTGCCAAGATCATTGAGTGGGGCAATTGCAAAGCAGCTGGGGTGTGGAGCACATCCTAAGATGATCTATGATCTATCCTCCCTCTTGTTAATTTTGGCACAGGGACATGTGCTTGTAATTAGTTACCCTGTGTATCATACTCACAGCTGGTGTGCTTTCTACCTCATTAGAGGCCGACCCACATGACTCTCTCACTCATATTGTTGGCTCCTCAAGAAATTCTGCAAGGTGGGTGGAGTAATTAAATCAATAGCCTGAGATCAAATGAACTTGCTGGCATTTCTTCAAGGCAGATCTCCTCATCTTTAAGTGCATATTAACTCCATAATAGATGAAGAAGACACAAGTGGAAGCTGAATCTGAGTACAATGGAGGCACAGTCACACAAGCAGCCACTTCTTATCCATCACATGGTGACTTTACCACCACACCATACAGAATGCAGTTGGTGGTGCACTTTCTGCCTGAAGATCTGATCATTGAAACCTAAAGTTACTTTCAGAACTCTTCCAGAAATAATCACTTGCAGGGGGAAGTTTGACAGAACCAGGGCCGGATTTAGGTTTGATGAGGCCTTAAGCTACTGACGGTAATGGGGCCCTTTATATGTCCAGCTGTCCTTTGTCAACAGCAAATTGTCACTGTTTTTTGTGTTAAATATATGCTATATGGTAATTTATGGACCTAATAGGTATCTAAAGCCATCTGCACATAACAAAATATGTATTTTATCAAAGTAATTGTTGAACTGAAATACAATTAAGAAGTATATTAATTTGTTGTTGTTCAGCCGTGTCCAACTCTTCGTCACCCTATGGACCACAGCACACCAGACACCCCAAAAACCCATTATTTTTCTTTATAGAGTGTGCACAATATTGATTGAATTAAAAATATATGTGCTATTGCACCCTTAGAATCATCCCCTCAATTCTGTGGTTGCTTCTTGCTTAATCGGGTTCTACCTTGAGTAAGAGCACATGTTGCGATCGGGACCTGACAAGACACATCCCTTCCTGTGGGGGTGGGGCCGGCAGCCGGCCATAGCAGCTATAGGGCAGTGAGGTGTTGCTGGGCAAAGCTAAATGTAGCAATTTGTGGTGGACAGCTTAGCGTCCTATATATTCCTCTGCACGCAGGGTGATCTTTCTCTTGGCTTCAGCTTCTGATCATCCATCCCGCCCCCCCTCTTTTTTATTAGGTCTCTGCGCTTGACCTTGCAACTGCCTGTCATGGGGTCGTCTGCCTTGGGGCAGGGGCCCAGTAGGAATTTGTCAATCTGGCTGATTGGCTGTTGCCATTTGGTTTTGCCTACTGCAGTAGCAACTTGTCACAACTTGTAAGGTTGGTGGTTAGGCATTGGTTCCTGTGTGGATTCCTGGTTTGGGCGGTACCCATCCAGAATCATGATGATACTGGGAATTCCATTAAAGGAATCCGGCGACTCTTATGCTTTGTCCGAGCCCCAGTAGGGGTTAGGGCCGTAGCCGAGTCCTCGGGACCTCTGGGGAGAGGGTAGCGTTGTATCCCCCGCTCCTTAACTCTCCTCAGTTGCAATTTCCCAATCGCTGGTTTTAGGCCAGCCTCTGTCCCGGTAGGACAGTAGTCTGAACCAATGCCTACGCAAACACTCAACGAATTTGTATTTAAATAAAGTTGTGGCCTAAATTATTGCCAAAAACCCAAACAAAAATTATGTCTCCTGTGTCAATTCATTGGGGGAGTGACTTGAGGTCCTCGATACGCAATGATTTGTTAATCATAACTGTGCATGAGCCATTTTGAGGCAATCTGATATAACTTGATGTCAGCTATCCACTAACAGTTTTGCTTGTCAGCTAGAACACTTTTGGGGGAAATATGATTTTCTGGTTAAAGAGTCTGCGACATTCTAACAACCGGTTTTTAAAACCACTTGCTACTACAAACATAATGGATGCTTTGGGGTAAAGGATGGATTCAATAGCGATGAAGCACTAAGAATCAAGACCCATGGATCCAAAAATAGCTATCACATTTTTTTCACATCTACCTCTGCTCATACTTAGACTCATGTATATACCAATTTAGGTCCCAAAGTCAGAATCACGGCATCTTGTTAAGATTTATGCTTTTGAAAATTTGGCACGCACAGTCCATTTCTCCTTCCAAGTTCTTTTGGTGTGATTTATTTTTCCTCAAATTAAAAAGGAAAGATTCCGTCTGCATGAATTAATTCATCTCTGCCATGTTCACATGCCGTAGGGTGAAGGATATATAAAGATTTACATATCATTGGCAGCCCAATCAGAGTCAAAAATGGTTTATAGACGGAGATTTCAAACCAGTGCATTAATTCAGTAATCCCAACTACAAAAGTAGCCATGCTGGAAGTGAAAACCTGAATAAATGTTGCTAATGTTGAGATTTCCAGACCAAGATAAACTTTCTTTTAAAATATGCACCGGAAACCTTCGTACCTGAAAATAATTGGCTTCTTCGGCGAGGAAACAATGTTTGTATTCTTGGAGACTTGGCTAATTGTGCTAAAAATATGGTGTAGTGATTACAGTATTGAACTAGGATCACAGAGACCTGAGTTCAAATCCCCACTTAATTATGAAATTCACTGGGTGCCCTTCATGGGGTCAGTCACTATCTCTCAGGTTTAACCTACTTTATGGGGTTGTTGTGAGCAGGGCAGGATGGGGGGGGACAGGTGGGCCAATGATTTTGAGGGAGCTACACTGAGTTCCCCTGGTAGAGGCAAGGGGGGGGGGGGAAGACGCTTTGGTAAAGATTATTGAAATGAGTCCTACATTTGCTACCTGGTCTGAGCCTATTACCAACTTTGCATGGCCCTGGTTGTGAGGATGAAAAGGACGAGGAAGAAGAGAACCATGCACAGTGGAAGAAGGGTAGACTACAAATGCAATAAATAAATAAAGTCCTGCTAGTCATCTTCCTCCTTTGGAACACTTCAAGTAAATGACAGTGCTTGTTAGTAGCTTGTGGTATCACTGGGGATGGAGATGGGAGTGGAACTGTTCAGAAGGTATGCTCTGAAGGCGTAGGTTCACCTGGAGCTACTAATTAAAGCTGTTACATCTCCCTCCCCTCCAGGGAATATAAAATGTGAGTCATTGGCACAAGCACACTTGCCCTGTGACTCTCAACTGGGGGGAAATAAGCTGGTGAGGAAAACATCAGCAGCCAGAGCGTCAAAAATCATCATCGGTCAGATCACAGAGGGCTTCCATCTCATCAGACTCCCCCAGAAGGTGGTGGACTCTCTTTCCTTGGAAAATTTTTAAGGAGAGCTTGGATGGCCATCTGTCATGGATGCTTTAGTTGAGATTCCTGCATTGCAGGAATGACATTCAGGTTCCCTTCCAATGCTACAATTCTACGATTCGCTGACATCTGAGCTGGGGATCAGGAGTAGGGGAGCGGGAATAGAGGAGTTTGCAGCACCTGCCCTCCACTTTTTGAGTTTTACCAGTCCCAGTGCTCAGCACTGTCCTGGTAGCAAAGCACAGCTGGCGAAGGTGTCAGACGGTCCACTTCTGCCCACAGAGCTGTAGAGAGCCATTGTAGCTTGGGGCATTGTGAAGAACAAAACACCAGTCAATAAAACACCAGTATGGAGGGGTGCGATTATACGTGGGCTGAATTATCATTTTCCACGAGCACAGAATGTGTGTCATACACTCTGACCAGCTTTGAAAATGAATAACTTTCTAGAATGAGCAGATAAGGACACAGAATGTTTGTAACTTAAAAAAAACAATCCCTATCTTTGAACCTTATCCTGATATTTGTTTCGTTTGCTACCCAGAAGCAACACAAAAAGGGTTTGTGAATGAGTGTACAGCCTTGTCTCTCTACACACCCCAGGGGCTCCCATTTTATTTGCATAGAATTACACTGGACAACTGATTTTTTCAGGGTAACCCTAAGTATATTTAGCCAGAGGTGAGTCTGATTGAGCTTTTTGGGGTCAGCTCCTTGATAAATATGCTGAGAATTGCAGCCTTTATGTTTTTATCCTTTTCATAAACCAGAATGAGGATTTCCTGTTAGGGACTAGAAGTCAGCATTAAAAAGAACAACAAAAATAGATAAAATAAATTTATCATTAGAGTTAACGATTCTTCAACTAATATAAAATAGTTCTCTTCATGTAATGTTTCCAGTGATGCACTTAGGTAATTATAAGACTCTGGACTTGATGGTCTTACCAGGGACAGGTGAGCTCTTTAGCTGGTACAATTTCAGAACATCACATGCCCAGCCACACTTCGGATGGTAATGTGCATTACTTGTCCTGCTTCAAATGGTCTTACAGCTCCCTGCCCTTTAGATGATAATGTGTACTATCTCACTTTGTTCGAAACACGGTGAGTCAGCCCTGTTGCGTTTGGCGGCTCTCCATTCTGCAGAGCGGGGCCCTGACTTCTGCCTTAAAGACCTGCCTCAATATTGAATATTTTGGGAGCTGCCTTTCTCTCGCCCCACCCTTCAACAGCTCCTTGCTTTTCCTCCACTCCTATCCTTTGTTTTGCAAAGCACTGAGAAACTGTGGAACTGAGGCTTTCAAAGGCAGACTTGTCAAAATTACAAACCCCACCCCCCAATGCTTTGTTGTTGTAAGGTACATTAAGAAACTACAGTAATAGCGTTTCCAGCTACAAGTGTACAAGGAGAGTGCTGTGCATTACATAGGCAGAGAAATTTAATAGTCTCTTGTACTTGCATTACAGCCATGACTCACTTATTGATCTTGAAAACAAAGCATGCCAATCTCTGGTCTATTAATCGTTTTGGCTGGGACTTTCTGGATCTGAAGGCAGTATTGCCTTTGCGGAATTATCCTAGAAGTGTTATTATAGGTATTTCCCTTATAACATATTCTTTCCTTCAAGATGAGTCAATGGAACCAACTGCAGGGAACCAACTACTCAGCTGTTCCCTAATTCAGTTTATCATTCTAGTGTATTGTAGGGTTGTTGAGTGTTGTTGTTGTTGTTGTTGTTTGGGGGGCAAAGATGTTGAGCTTTTTTTTCTTTCTTTTAGTTTTGCCCAAAGTTGTTGAGCTATTTTAAAGGATTTGCCCAAATCTACACTTCCAACATGGGTTGATGTACAACTCAATTTCACTGGACATTTCAGCAATTTGGGCACTGTTTTTAACTGCTGTATTCCAACTATGTCCAGGAAATTCCAGACATATGACAGCCCTATTGCTTTGCCCCACCTCCTAAATTTAGATTCCGCTAAAGAAAGCAAGTGAAGTCCATCCCTTCCACCTCTTTCACCTATTGATCACACAAAGGGTCAACACAAATACAAAGGGATTCGTGGGCTGCTCCCATACCATGCTCCAATGGCTACCAGTCTGTTGGCTTGGTTTTGCTGACCATGGAAAGGGCTTTTGGAAAGCGGGGCAGTTCAAAGATTCAAGCCTCACAAAAGTTGCATGATGTTAGTCTTAAGATTTAGTATCAGGAGTATAACGTATTCCTGGACACCGCAGAGTTAGACGCAGACTTTTCTGGAAGCTTCTGGCTGTTGTGAAATTGACTAGACAGCTCAACGCAGGAACTCAGCAACTCACCGGATAACTATATACAGTATTTATTGATTGAAGCAACTAGCATCCATAAGTTACTATTTACAGACTTTACAAAATAAAAGAAACAAAACATAAAATCTTTTCCTTCTGTCTCTCTCTCTCTCTCTCTCTCTCTCTCTCTACTGACCACTTTCTCACACCAACCACACTAACCACAAAGCTCTCACACAGAGCTCACCTTATCAGGAACTCATTGACCAATCACAGGTCGTTGCTAAAGGTCTGAGAGAGAGCAGATCTGGGCTTTCTGCCAACTAGTTAATTACTTAATTGCTTGGAGATAGACAGCTGCATTTCTGCACGTAGGCAACTCTGAAATCTCTAACAGTTAGGTGATGTAAATAATGGTGGATAATAATGTGAAAGGTAAATTAAGTAGTGCAACTGGTTACGATGTTAACTCCTTCCCCTGCTTCTCTGTAGAGAAGACTGAGCCAGCTTAGAAGGATGTTGGAATGAGAGAATAACCAGTTTGTTTGTCACCGATGTTCAGTTATCTGTTTTATAAAACGCAATTCCAGAGGCTGAAAGGAAAAGCTTTAACTCCTGAACTGTGCCTAATTCACAATTTCAGTGAAAGCACAGTGACAACCCGAGAGAAAAAGCAAAAGCCTTCAATAACTGAGGGGTATTGATTGATTCAGAATAGGAACCCTGAATCAACAACCCATGGAAACCATTTCTGGCGTCTCTGATAAAGCACTGAACCTATACAAGCGCAAGGCGGCTTTTGAGCCTATAACCAACAGACTCCAGTGAGAAAGAGCAGGATTGCCTTTCAATTCCAGCAGGCAGCTGCCATTTTTGAAAGTGCAAGGCTGAAGTTTCTTCACTGGATCTTTAAAAGCCACCATTAGCATCTATATAATTTAAAAGGCTGCAAGTAGATTGTGATGTCCTGTTTCAGAAGCAGCATCAGTTTTAAATAATTGATTTGATTTGCCATTTCCAAATTGGGCTGGGGGGTGGGGCAGGGGAACAGAGAGAGAGGCTGATGGAGGCATTTCAATTTAAGGATTCCTTAAGCAGCAGCCTGGTTATATCTGAAGAACAAATAAGCATCTCTTTGCCTCGCTTGGGATATTTTCAGTCTTGGGGGCTGCCAGCTCTTCAGCTTTTCATCCCTGAGCTGGCCACTTCGGCTATTTTATTTTAGCCTTCTATCCTAAATTTTGTACTTCCTTTCCCTTTTTTAAAAAGATGTTTCCTTCTTTTTGGCAACATGCAAGTATACAATATCCCTACTGAGCTGCACAAATTAAAGGGCTTGTACATCTCTCTCAGGCCAAACAGTCACTTAGGGAGAGGGGGTGATTTTCGTTAGGGCCATGTGTACAGATCCTCGGAGACCCAGGAAAATGCAGCAGAGTTTTAGTGTGTGCCATCAAACAATGCATTTCAGAATCTTTTGTAGCTGCCTACTTTGTGTCGAGTTTGAGGCCTAAAGAACACCAACAGGCGTGTGTATGCGACAATTGCTAGGGAAACGTGGATGGGAGTTCTGAATGTTCTTTATCTTATTTTATCAGTTTATATGAAGCAGTCTACGCGTAATATAAAAAAACTAAGCAGTTTGCAAAGAGAGAGAGAAATCTAGACTAGAATACAAGCATAATGAAAAGGCATGCTGCCAAGAAAATTAAAAAATCAGAACCAAAATATTAAAACAAAATACTGAGCAGTGCTCTCAAAAAATTAATAGTCAGGAAATGTCTGAACAAACAAATAAGTTTTTAATAGGCATCTAAAACATGTCATGATTGATGTCCCATGGATTGCATGGGATTAGTAGTAGTAGCAGCAGCAATTTGATGGTTTTCCTCGGAGTAGGCCCATTCAAATTAATGGGATTAACTTAGTCACATTCATCATTACATTGCTTCTATTCTGAGTAAAACGTTGCTGAATACTACCCATAAATAATCAACAGCACTGCCCTGTCTGTGAATGCCTACTCACAAGTAAATCCCTCTGTGTTCACTGGGGCTTATTCCCCAGCAGCTGTCATTCTCTGCTTCTTTATTCAGAAATATGTTGCATTATATTCAATAGCACTTACCAAGGTAAGTGCACTGGAGAGTAAGCCCCACTGAACTCAATGTGATTTACCTCAGAGTAAACATGCATATGCCTGTTGTCTTTGTCCATGGAGTTTTCTTGGCAGGGATACTGGAGTGGCTTGCCAGTTCCTGCTCCAGGTGGATCATGTTTAGTCAAAACTCTTCACTATGACCTGTCCATATTGGGTGGCCCTGCACGGCATAGCTCATAGCTTCTCTGAGTTATTCAAGCCCCTTCTCCACGACAAGGCAGTGATCCATGATCCTCCATGGTGCTGGAGGAGACTCTTGAGTCTTGAGAGTCCCATGGACTGCAATTAGATCAAACCTATCCATTGTGAAGGAAATCAGCCCTGAGTGCTCACTGGAAGAACAGATCCTCAAGCTGAGGCTCCAATACTTTGGCCACCTCATGAGAAGAGAAGACTCCCTGGAAAAGACCCTGATGTTGGGAAAGATGGAGGGCACAAGGAGAAGGGGGCGACAGAGGACGAGATGGTTGGACAGTGTTCTCGAAGCTACCAAAATGAGTCTGACCAAACTGTGGGAGGCAGTGGAAGACAGGAGTGCCTGGCATGCTCTGGTCCATGGGGTCACAAAGAGTCGGACACGACTAAACGACAACAACAACAAACATGCATAGGCCTCTATTGTGGCTCTTGCTTACATGAGACTCTGCGATCGTGGCCCTTTTGTCTCTGTACTGCATTTCCTTTTTTGTGGAAAAATAACTCTGAAGACCTCCAGTGAATAACAGTTCAGAATCCTCTTATTTCTTTTCTCCTCGTGCACATTTTTGGAATCTTTAAGGTTGGGGGAGCGGGGCAGAAATCAATTACAAAAAAATTCTGTCTAGCAGGAAAATGAAAGTTCATAGGGTATAGTTTAGATGTGGAACAGCATTTGTTTTACTTGTGCGTCCTCCAGCAATGCTCCTTTGTTGTGGCTTTCGAACCAATTTATATTTTTAAAAATACTTTTCCTTAAAAAAAAATTGTTTCCTGGAAAGGCAATTCTGGGCCATCTAGATTGGCTGCAGGCAAATATCACCATGTCGCCTTAAAGTAAATAGTCGTTGAATAGCCCCTTTAAAAGCTTACATGATCTTTGGATAAGGACTGCCATGAATGAACAACAACAACAACAACAACAACTCAATTCAATTTAAAGAGGCCATTTGTAAATTATTTGCACTGTACCTTACAATGGAGGAAATTGGGAAGTATGGAATCCAAAAATAAAGCCCCACAAATGTTGCTACCGAAATATATGGGTTGTATTCAGTGATGGGTCTCCACTCATACAGCAGACCTTTGCTTGCACAATGGAGCTGCCAACTCCTCTCCTTTCCCCTGCATACTCAAAATTGGCTCCAGATAATTGAGGGACCCTCTGGAGCAGATTGGGAGGCAGGGAGGAGAAAAGGAAAGTCTCATTGTTTGAGTCTTGCAGCACTAGATAAAACCCTGTGATTTAAATGAGAAGTTAATGTGACGAATTGAACTGGATGAGCTTTGAGAACGTTTCTTACTCTTGTGGTCAGAGGGTTTCCATGTTGCACTTTAAACTGAGTGGCCAACAGAAGATGCTGTGGACTCAGTGTATCCTGGATGTCAGTAAAATGTAGACTGATTGAATGCAATAATAATAATAATACTCATTAATAGTTAGTTCCTTGTCATCCTGGGGAAAAAGTGACAAGTGGAGTGCCATAGGGTTCTGTTCAACATATTTATAAATGACTTGGATGAAGGTATTGAAGGGATGCTCATCAACTTTGCAGATGACACCAAACTGGGAGGGGTAGCCAATGCCGCAGAAGGCAGAATCAAAATTCAAAATGACCTTGACAGGTCATTTGTAAGGTTCTGCACTTAGGCAGGAAGAACCAGATGCACAAATATAGGATGTGGGGCACCTGGCTTACAAGCAGCACATGTGAAAATGATCTAGGGATCTTGGTGGACCACAAGCTTAACGTGAGTCAACAATGTGATGCAGCTGCAAAAAAAGCTAATGCTATTCTAGGTTGCATCAACAGAAGTATAGTGTCCAGATCAAGGGATGTAATAGTCCCACTCTATTCTGCCTTAGTCAGACCACGCTTGGAATACTGTGTCCAATTCTGGGCACCACAATTGAAGAAGGGTGTTGATAAGCTGGGACGTGTGCAGAGGAGGGCAACCAAGATCACGAAGGGTCTGGAAACTAAGCCTTATGAGGAGCGCTTGAAGGAGCTGGGTGTGTTTAGCCTGGAAAAGAGGAGACTGAGAAGAGATATGATGTTGTTGTTGTTTAGTCGTTTAGTCGTGTCCGACTCTTCGTGACCCCATGGACCAGAGCATGCCAGGCACTCCTGTCTTCTACTGCCTCCCGCAGTTTGGTCAGACTCATGTTGGTAGCTTCAAGAACACTGTGAGATATGATAGCCATCTTCAAATATCTCAAAGGCTGTCACGTGGAGGAGGAAGCATGCTGGTTCTCTCCTGTTCTGGATGGTAGCACTCCAGGCAATGGCTTCAAGTTACAAGGAAGGAGATTCTGACTAGCATTCAGAAAAAACTTTCTGACAGTAAGAGCTCTTCGGTAATGGAACAGACTCCCATGAGAGGTGGAGGACTCTCCTTCCTTGGAGGTTTTTAAGTAGAAGTTGGGTGGCAATCTATCATGGATGCTTTAGCTGAGATGCTTGCATGGCAGGGGGTTGGACTAAATGACCCTTGGGTCCCTTCCAACTCTACAATTCTGTTATTCTATGGTTCAATGATGAAAGGTCTTTCTATAGAATTGTTTAGTGTTTCACAACACACTCTCCAGTTTCTCAGAAGTTCCTGTGAAATGTTGGCTGGTGTTTCCTTCCTTGGCTGATGCTGTATGTGTCTGATTGATTTATTATATGCACAGCGCAGCACAAATCACAGCCCACAACCTTACAGTTCGTTCTTGCACTTGGCAATGTTAACTCTGATCCATTGTGACAGCTGATGAAGCAATAGTCAGAATTGTAAATGGTAATTGTAGTTAGCATGTACATAATGTATCACATTTACTCATCCCTTTAGTTCGAATTCATCTACAAGGTCTGACAAACATTGCATGTTTAGTGGCAGCAAATCTAAATAAATGTTTTCATGCTTTCATACATTGGAAATCGTGACAGACTGTGCAGCTTTGTAAAAACACCTTCTTTCCTTTTGCAGTTCCCTTCATCTCTACAGAACGGCCTTGCATTTCTGTAGAAAGCCAGCAAAAGTTGCTTCCCCCAATTTCTCCATGCTATTTATGGTGCTGAAATTTAGCGGTAGCCTGTGACATGTTCTTGGGAGCAGAGGTAAAATTCTCCTCCAAAGAATTCAGAAGATCCTTTCCCAATAAATTTCTGCTCACTTAATGTTGAATGAAACTCCATTCTTATCGGTGGTTAAAGGAATCAAGGGCGACAAGCCCACTGTTTCCTTCAACAATATGAAAAGAATAGTTGTGGGGGACAATTTAACTAGCTATTCTCCCAGGGGAGGGCTAAAATCTTCTACCAGGGAGTTTGAAGAAGATTTTTTTCGAAAAAATATTGTCAGATAATTTGTCTGAGAAATTTCAGCTAAGTATGTTGTCTCAGATGGTCTTGTTTAGCTGAACAAGCTATGTGTATGAAATTTCACAACATCCCCAACGAGCTGCCCTGTGAATGGATGTGCATTATAGCTAAACACATGTGTGCTAGGGCTTTACATGCAACAGAGAAGTGTAATATTGTGCCCTGTTCATACCACCATTTATACGCTCGTTATTTGCACTTCATCCATGGGCGGGAGGGGGGGGGCAGAGAGCAGTGCTGAGATTTCTGGGAATTGTAATTGGGAAGAGTGCTGTTGTGCTCATGTCCTCTTTGCTGTCTTCCCAGAGGCATCTGAGTGGCCACTGTGAGAACAGGATGCTCGACTAGACGGGCCATTGGTCTGATCCAGCGGGCTGTTCTTATGCAACGGAAATGTTTAGGAATCACATGGTCAACTAAGAAATATGCCCACAAATCGGATATGCATCCAAATGTACATCAGAATGATGACGACAATGACAACGAGGATAGTAATTTATTAATTATTATTATTATTACTACTACTACTACTACTACCACAGTGGTACCTTGGTTTGCATATGTGTTGGTTGGCATACATTTTGGATTACAAACACGTCAAACACGGAAGTGTGTGTCCTGATTTGCAACCTTTTTTTTGGATTACAACCCATTTTTTTTTTTTTTGGATTACAAACAAAAAAAATTTGGAGGCCCCATTGGCGAAAGCGTGCCTTGGGTTACAACCTGTTTTTGTTTATAAACGGACCTCTGGAATGGATTATGGTTGTAAACCAGGGTACCACTGTATTATTATTATTATTTATACCCTGCCCATTTGTCTGGGTTTCCTCAGCTACTCCAGGCAGCTCCCAACAGAATATTAAAAACACGATAAAACATCAAACATTAAAAACTTCCCTAAACAGGGTTGCCTTCAGATGTTTTCTAAAAGTCAGATAGTCTGATGGGAGGGCGTTCCACAGGGCGGGTGCCACTACCGAGATGGCCCTCTGCCTGGTTCCCTGTAACCTTACTTCTCACAGTGAGGGAACCACCAGAAGGCCCTCGTTGCTGGACCTCAGTGTCTGGGTAGAATGATGGGGGTGGAGAGGCTCCTTCAGGTATACTGGGCCAAGGCCATTTAAGGCTTTCAAGGTCAGTACCAACAATTTGAATTGTGCTCGGAAACATACTGGAATGCACATCTGAGTATGGGTATCCACCTTGCTTTCACTGAGATGTGCATCCACATTCTGACACATCTAGTCACACCATTCCTAAGCACAAGAGCTGTACAGATATTAGGCTGTTTAAGAAAGCTCTTTAGATGTTTTTATTTTGATCCCTATTTACTAATCCACTGTGTTTTGGTCATTGTTACTGCTTTTTTTTAAGGCTGTAATGTGGTTTTAATATGTGATTTTATATAGTATTATGTTTGGTCAATGAATTTTTGTACACCAACATGGGAAGGCAGTGTGTTCTGAAAGGCAGGTTAAAAATTCTTTCATAAATAAATGACACCACTGAAATTAATTAACATGACTAAATTAGGTCCGTTAATTTCAAGAGGTCTACTCTCAGTCCTTCAAGGGAGGTCCTTTTACTGTTAGAGTACAATTGGCAATGGCTCTTTGCTCAGTGGTAAGTAGGGTTGCCCAAAAAATTGATGAAAACAGGAACAGAAATTGCCAGTGTATACTTACAGTCCCATATCTGGAGCAGAAATCAATTCAGAGAATACTGGTAGTTGCTGTTTTTCTTTCTTTCAGTCCACAAATGATGCATAATTGATTGCGCCTCCCATCTTTTGTGTTGCATTTCCTTTACAATGAAATGAATTGGGTGGAAGAATGTAACGACAATGTATTTGACATAACTAATTATGCAAATTATATAATTGCGCCACAGTGAAAATGATGCAGTTTGGGGTAGAAGGTGAACTGCAGCAGATTGGAAACAGCACTGCATGTGATGAATACAGAGCAGAATGGAAAACAATCCTTTCTTCCATCCCTAGCAATAAAGCACATATTCTGCATGCAAAAGAGCTCAGTTTCAATTGCTGAAAGCTTCAGTTAAATGGAACAGGGAACAGGTGGTAAGAAGGACCTTAGCATGAAGAAGAGAAGAAGAGAAGAGTTTGGATTTGATATCCCTAAGGAGTCTCAAAGCGGCTAACATTCTCCTTTCCCTTCCTCCCCAACAACAAACACTCTGTGAGGTGAGTGGGGCTGAGAGACTTCAAAGAAGTGTGACTAGCCCAAGGTCACCCAGCAGCTGCATGTGGAGGAGCGGAGACACGAACCCGGTTCACCAGATTACAAGTCTGCCGCTCTTAACCACTACACCACACTGGCATTGGAAAGCTGCTGCTGATCAGAATATCAGAATAGAAGGACAAGCAGTTTGGTACAAGGCAGCTTCATACTTCTACTAATGCCTTGTCAATTCCATCTATATAATGGAGGGACTTTCCCAGACAAGGCCACAAGGCAAATGTGGGAGGAGAGCATGCCAGTTTCATGGCTGATCTTGCAGCTTTTACAGGCAGTTCTCCAAACTTTTGCAAGGTATGCCTCCAAACCATTCTACTCCCCCCCCCCGCCACCACCAATATGTGTTTCAGCATTAATCCACTAAGCTTCTCTTCTCCAACCGGCTGAGAAAGACTTTGTTTTGCACATGCAGCCAATGATCATTTCTGTTGCAAGGGAAATTAAGGAAGATAGAACCAGACATAAGGTGTGGGGTTCTGGGATATTGTCCACACCAGCAGAACAACAATATCCACATTAAAAGAAATTGAAGCTGACAGATTTCCATGGCAGCCCTAATATTATGTTAATTCAACGAGGATTCATTCAGGCCAGTCTTCACAATAGCCTCACAAATTGTGTTGCGATTCATCAATCATATGTTGTTGCTTTGCTCTAATTTTCAACGATGTCATGAGCCCAAATAGAACTGGCTACCTAAGTCAACCCAAGTGCTTTCTCATTGAGTCTCTCTTGTTACAAGTATTTATTCCTTATTTTTTTTAATGCAGCCCTGGGATATGTGGATCTTTTGTTTATTAGAAGCAGCAGTGTTGGTGCTGCAATGTTGCTGGGCAATGAGCACCAGAAACTGCATACAAATCAGTCTGACTTGTGCTGCGAATCAGTCAGTGGAATATGAGCCAGTGCTTTATGGAAACACTGAGAAATATAGAAACCATGCTTTGAAAGTCAGAGATCTGTCGTGATCAGAAGCAGCATAAAATGGCTGCATTCCCTAGTTCTGTGCTTTAAAAAAAGAGCTGCTCCTTTGGGTAGGAACAAAAGCCCTATTGATATAAAAGGACCCCTAATGAATCAGACTAAGGATCCACCATTCTATTTCCCACTGGCAAGATGTAAAGTAAATGCCTCTGTGCTCAAGAGGGTTTACTCACTAGTAAGTGTGTCTGGAATTGCAAATTTGCTTGTCTTTTTCCTAAACGAAAAAGCTTCCAAGCATAAGGAAGGTACTCCATCCCTTTGATTTTAGTTGCCTTCTTTGATCTGGTGCAGCATTTTCTGGAAGCTCACATGCAGAGCATGACCATAACCCTTACCTACAGTTTATTGAAACAAGCCAACTTTATAAACCATGGTTTGAAGTTGGCTTGTTTTCAGTAGACTGAAATTAGGCGGACCACAATTTGTCCATGTTCAGAAATAATGCTCAAAATGGAAGTGAGATCTTCCGAATGCCTCCTCGTGGCTGCACCAGAGCAGAAGAGCAAAGGAGAAGCACATAAGGCTGAGGCTTGTTCAAATAATTATAAACCAGGAATGATGAACCTGTGACCCTCTATCTGTTATTGACTACAACTCCCATCATCCCTGACCATTTGACATGCTGGCTAGGGCTGATGGGAGTTGGAGTCTGGTATAATCGGAATGCTCACGTGGTTCCCCATTCCTGCGCAATTTGTTCTAACAAGGCCAGTGAGTCCAGAGCAGAGGTGGGAACCGAATCTACAATCTCCAGAATCCCTTCAGATCCTTAGTAACATACCCATGGTGACTGTTATGTGACCAGTGATCCTTGTCACAAACTTGGACTGGATCAACTTTGTTATGAACCAGCAAGAGAATTCTTATGCATAGCCCTCTACTTATCTATTCTCTTCATTAGCAACAATGATCAGCCAAAGCCATTCTGCTTGAAGGATGCAAAAACTTCACACCAACAAAAATTGTTTGACAAAGCCACAATCTGAGTAAGAGGTAAAGGTAAAGGGACCCCTGACCGTTAGGTGCAATTGCAGACGACTCTGGGGTTGCAATGCTCATCTTGCTTTATTGGCCGAGGGAGCCGGTGTACAGCTTCCGGGTCATGTGGCCAGCATAACTAAGCCACTTCTGGGGAACCAGAGCAGTGCACAGAAATGCCGTTTACCTTCCCGCCGGAGCAGTACCTATTTATCTACTTGCACTTTGATGTGCTTTCAAACTGCTAGGTGGGCAGGAGCTGGGACTGAGCAACGGGAACTCACCCTGTGGTGGGTTTGGAAGCGCTGACCTTCTGATCGGCAAGCCCTAGGCTCTGTGGTTTAGACAACAGCGCCACCCATCTGACTAAGAAGCCACCCTTAAAAAAAAAAACCATGCAAAAACAAAAATCAATCCAAGGGCTCCCACACTAAATGTTTTAGACTTGCTTCTACACATCCTAGTCACCCACCTGCTCCGTTCGCCCTCTATAGCTGCTGGGCACTTTTAAAAGAATATTAGTGCATGTCTTCATCATCCTAAACTGCAAATTAGAACTGAAGGGCTGAGGCACACATTGCCCAATTTAACAATTTGACTTGTGGTTGGTGAGAACATAAATGAAAGCAAGCATGAAACAGCTGTTGCCTCTCTCTTTTTGAAAATAGCCTGGTAGCAAGACTACTTGTGAGAGTGAGGCTGGCAGTGTTTGATGTTTATTTTTAAACAAAGTGTTAAGAATATTACCTAGGAATCCCATATTCCTTTAGGGCAATGCTGGGAAGCTGAAGGTTCTAATTAATTAGCTACTAACTAGCCTTTCCAAATTCCTTAACATAGTTTTCATATTTCATGTGAGTGTAGCTGTGTGTTGTTTTCACCAAGTACAGTGACTAGGGCTGCAGTTGCAATTGGTTGATTACATTTGCATATGAAGCAGTTCTTCGCATGCAATAAGTATGTTTTCTTTGTTTTTAGGTTATCTGGGAAGACCTCGTATGCGCAGGAGAATTTTAATTGCTTGCCATCAGCAGTTTTTATAAGCACTTGCAAACATATTCCAAACATCTGACGGTCTTTCATTGGGGCCATCATTTTAGTCACTACTATTTTTCTATGAACTCACTATGAATGCCTCCCTTGTTCTCTTATACTGCAATGGTGACCACTTGAGAGGTGTTGGGACTGAGTTCTGTTGTGTTCCAACTGAAAAAAGTCCTGGTTTTAGTTTATTTAATGGCTTAAACAGATCAGACTGTTAAACACGGCAAAACCATGACCCATGGCTTTGTGATTCTACTCAGTAGCTCTGAATGTGTGAGCAAAACTAGGTGTCATGGGAATTGTCTGTGTCTATACCACCCTGAGCATGCATTTTAGGAATAAGCCAGTTCAGACTTCTTTTTATTTATATGGTGGCAGGCACAGATCATAACGGCATGGTGAAGATACCTGGATTCACATGGTGGGCTGCAGGACATTCTTATAGCTGCCACCACAGGGCATAATAATAATAATAATAATAATAATAATAATAATAATAATAATTTATACCCCACCCATCTGGCTGGGTTTCCCCAGCCACTCTGGGTGGCTCCCAACAGAATATTAAAAACATGATAAAACATCAAACATTAAAAACTTCCCTAAACAGGGCTGCCTTCAGATGTCTTCTGAAAGTCAGATAGCTGTTTATTTCCTTGACATCTGATGGGAGGGCATTCCACAGGGCGGGCACCACTACCAAAAAGGTCCTCTGCCTGGTTCCCTGTAACCTCACTTCTTGCAATGAGGGAACAGCCAGAAGGCCCTCAGAGCTGAACCTCAGTGTCTGGGCTGAACGATGGGGGTGGAGACGCTCCTTCAGGTATACTGGGCCGAGGCTGTTTAGGACTTGAAAGGTCAGCACCAACACTTCAAATTGTGCTCAGAAATGTACTGGGAGCCAGTGTAGGTCTTTCATGATCGGTGTTATATGGTCTTGGCAGCCACTCCCAGTCACCAGTCTAGCTGCCGCATTCTGGATTAGTTGTAGTTTACGGGTCACCTTCAAAGGTAGGAAGGATAGCAGTTAACTGGCAGAAAACAAGCTCTGTACTATGAACCACCTAGGTTCAATCCCCAGGATGTCTAGGTAGGGCCGTGAAAGGCTCCTGTCTACAACCCTGGAAAACCACTGCTAGTCAGCACAAACTCTCTGACCTAGTGCTCGCCAGATGTTGATGAACCTCAACTCTCATCAGAACCAGCCTTCATGATCAATGGCCAAGCATGAGAGGACCTGTCATCCAGCAACATCTGGTTGAAAAGGGCTAATGTAGACTATGCTGGACCAAATGGGCTGATTTGGTATTGGTATAAGTTAGCATCCTGCAGGTCTTTGCAGTGGGCCTTGGGGCAAGTAGTTTGCATGGCATACTACCTTCATACCAAATAATGTTTCATATGCCCTCAAGCAGAATACTCTTCAAGGGAGCCAAGCTACACATTGATTGGTGATGTCAAGCAGTTTTCAGACATCAATCATGCCCATAGAAGTGGACAGTCCTACCTGAAACTTTGCCCAAGCATTGATTCACCAACACATTGCCTTCTTTCCAAATGCAATATTTAATGTCCGTTTCAAACAGAAGAAGTCTCCAATCTGAACTTCTATTTCTGGAAACTTGCATGCACAAAAAACAGTCATTGCCTTGCCCTAAAAAAATAATCCAATTTGATTTCTTATTAGCTGGTTTGCTGAGTTCCACAGCAGGCAAGGTAGGCAGGAAAGGAATCCAAGAAATACTTACAGTAGTGACGTGAAATATATGAGAGAGGACTATTTCAGGAGCAGAAAGAGTAAAATTAGCAAAGGAATTAAGTGAAGCTGAACATTTGTGAAGAATGAGGGCTTAGCTTAAATTTCCCCTTTATCTGGGAGGATAAGTGAACAAGAATCGATACAAATACCATGTATTCTAAATCATATATGAGAGGCCTAGTGGTACCTAATTTGATCTCATGTGACGAGGCAGCTCAATTATGCTGGCTCACATGACAAATTTCACAAAATTCTGATAACATTTTGCATGAATTAGAATAAATCTAGTCTGATATTTCTTTGGAAGTTTTACTTTGGAGTGCTAACAAAGAAAGAAGAAATCAGGTGCAACAATAAATTAAGTCCAGATATATCTGCACTTGCGCATGAGAAAAAAATTAATACAATAAGATTGTGCTCACTGTTTTGCAAATGGGAAAATTAATTCAGCGGATAAGTCTGAAGTCTTGATAGAAAAAGAATATATTTTATCAAGATAAGATAAGGGTCAGATTTCAGAAGCTGCTTCCATTGTTTTTTCAATACTTAAGAATTAGAAACTTTTAAATCTCTAAGTTAAGGCCTGCTGATTTAGTCAGGTTATTGATAATTTGGGGGAAGTGCAATCACACAGGGAGGTAGTTCAACTAACTTTACTCAGAGTAGACCTGAGTAAAATTTCATGGAACACCACCCACATAGTCACAATGTTTACTGCCAAAGACACATGATTTCATTAGTAGCTTTAAGCACAAAGGACAAGCTTCTAGAGAAGAAGGTACTCTGGTTTCAGAACAACAACAAAAAAGACAGTATTTCAGTCAATCAAAGCAGTATCACTTAGCCTTACTGCCGGGCAAACTTAGCATAAGTAAATTATTCTATTGATAGTATTTAACACCAGCTCAATATAATAGGCTAATTTCTGTTACTAGATGTAAATGCTGAAATCTAGAGTCTTTAGGGTACATGTTTTACATATATGGTGGAGTATTGGTATGTTTCCACTTATTAATTTTTTAATCCCTCTTTTCTTTGCGGGATGCTGCCGTCATCATTCAAACAGGAGATGAGGTCACCATTACTATTTCTACCTGGTCCTTGCTCCCATCCTGACCCTTTTTTGTCCATCCACGGTCTCTACCTCCACAAACCAGGACTCTGTTTTTGCTTATTTGCGAGTGGAGATGGTGGTTTTGTAGCAGTGGCCCAAAGGGGCCACAATGAATATAATGTGAACCCCAATAAATCATTGAATATGCTATAATAGAAATGTTATGGTAACCTGTTGCTTTAAGGAAACTGATGATTTGGCATAATACCTTCCCTACAGGGAAAGAAGGACAGCAAATACGTCAATCACATTCATAAAGCTAGAACATAAGTTGATACATAGAACAAAGGCCTAACACAGTTTCCCATGACGCAAACTAACGAAAATGTAATAATCTCTGAGAATCAAGGTTTAGTTAACAGGCCTAACACAGATTCCCATGCATGCAAGCTAACGAAGATGTAACAGATCGGTGAGAACCAAGGTTCAGTTAGAAATGCTTATTGCGCATGCGAATTAGATTAGGTAATGTACATACGTACTAAACTGAAATGATGTAATGAAATATGATTGGTTAAATTGAAATGCTTTGTCTGAAATGTTATAAATACCCCTGCCCATTTATAACGGGCTTGCGGGCTTGCGGAAATGATTCGACTGTAACCCTTATTGCTTTGCAATAAAGAAAATAAAATGGACTCCTAGCTCCTCTAGTCTCTGAGTTTTATTGGCGTAGCTCAGAAGAAGGGCCTTTTGCCCAATGCAACAGTTTGACAAAATACTTGGGGAAATTGGGCAGAAGTAGTTGACTGCATTGTCTCCTACTGAGCCAGACCAAAGACCCTTCTGGTCCATCATTCTGTACTGTGTGGGGAGGGGAGTTGTTGCTTTTGTCTGTTATTATGGCATGCATGTTTGTGTTTTTATATTGTAAGCCACACTGTGATCTTCAGATGAAGGGTTACAGGTGAGTAGCCGTGCTGGTCTGCCATAGTCTAAACAAGATAGAAAATTCTTTCCAGTAGCACCTTAGAGACCAACTGAGTTTGTTCTTGGTATGAGCTTTCGTGTGCATGCACACTTCTTCAGATAGTGCACACGAAAGCTCATACCAAGAACAAACTCAGTTGGTCTCTAAGGTGCTACTGGAAAGAATTTTCTATCTTGTTCAGATGAAGGGTGACATAGAAAACAACAACAACACTCCCAGTGGCCCACCAGGCACCCTTGGGCTGACCACAGATTCACAAAATTGTAGGGGGCATGAGGGTCATCTATTCCAACCCCCTGTGGTCTTTTGACCAACGTGGGGCTCAAACGCATGACCCTGAGATTAAGAGTCTGGTGCGTTACCGACTGAGCTACGCTTTCAGTCAACTTCATCCACAGACATTCATTCTATCCAAAGTGTATTTCATGATTGATGACACATTATTTTGGGACAAAACTGGAGGGAAATCAGCAAGCTAAACTAACATCACAGCAAGTGCAAAGCTGTCTCTGAATGCAAGTATTTCAACAAGCAGTTGTTGCAAAGGCTACACTCTGTTGCAGAAATAACAAGAATAGACTTGCCATGCTGGTTGCTTATTGAAAGACTGAGCATTCTGGTTCTCCCCCTGCTTGTCTTATTCAATCCAAGGGAATCTTATACTTAACTGGAGCTGTCAGTTAACATAGATCTATAAGGAATGTGATTAGTTGCCCTGTTTTGAACACCGACCCTCTGATGGAGGAGGAATAGTGCCAGTAGATTGCTGTGTGCTCAGGACTGCGTTACTACAAGTTTGCTAAGGAATAGAGGGATCAGCCATCCTCTGGCAATTACGTGCAGTTTTTAATTGCAGGCAGCATTCTTATTTGCCTTTCTGAAAGAGGGCAAGCGACACACTGAGCTGTTGCTTTGAGGCACTGGATAATTCCTTTCTGAAAGGTAATTAGCTGGGGGTGGACATCACAGGAAGTGAGCCTGACTGAAGTCCTGGCACATCCCACCCTGCTCTGTACTCTCCTTTAACTTTTACTTTGGCAAAGGTAAAAGTCTGCAGCCATGCCAAGCATATGCAGCTAGTAACAATCATGCGTGGTTGTTCAATCTTCCATGGGTCTGCACACTTTCAGGACAAGCAACCCCCTGCTTCCTTTGGACCTTTCTCCCACCAACCCATTTCTGAAGCTAGTTGTTCTCCAAGCTGCCTGTCTCTTTCACCAGCTTCCAGTAAATATAGTGTTCCCTGAGCCATTGGATGAAACTGATTATTACAACCCATTTCAATCTGGTTCAGACCCCATTTTGAGACCAAAACCAGCCTTGGTTGCTCTGATGGGTGTAGTTGGCATCCATATGTCTTCAGAACCCATGGAAGAGTGTGCTTTGGGGGTAAAGTCAAACTGTTGGAAGGTTGCAGCACCTGCTGTGGCTGTAGAGACCAATACCAGAGAGACATGTTTTGTTGCAGTTGGGGCAGATGAAGGCATCTGGTTGTGCTACCATAGATGCACCATGGCATTTCTTCTCCCAGCGCTCTCCCAGCAATCATTTCTCCTCAGGTCACTGCTATGGATGAACCCCCTTGACTGTCTGTCTCCAGTCACTGCGGTCATCTGCAAGGGGTTCCCACATGGCAGGGTTGATGTTGCCGGCCTTCATGCCACGTTTGCAGACATCTCTGTAACCTTCAGGAGAAAGCCAGATGAAAATGATCCCGCCAGGTCTCTCAGTGGCTTTTGATACCATTAATGACAGTATCATCTTGGACTATCACAGTGAGTTGTGGGTTGAAGGCATTGTGTGACAGTGGATCTGCTCCTACTTATGGGGTCATCCTGGCAGCTTTGCTGTAGGGTGATATAGAATACCATCTTACCCCCAAACAGTATTTGACATCTACATGAAGCCATTGGGAGCAGGCAATAGGAGAATTGAGATGAAGTGAATTGTGATAATAGCCAGAAGAGGTCAAGCATAATAAGGACTAATAAACGGAAACTGGACCCGAGTAAGACAGAGACTCTGAGGCTGACCAGTCTGAGACTTAGTAAATTTGTTCTAGATGTTTTGCAACTCCTTTGGAAAAAGCTCCACCATTTTCCTCAGAGGCCCAGGTAACTTTGGTAGCAAAGATAACCTATGAGCAGCTTTGGTTGGTACAGCAACTGCACCATATTTCTTGGACAATGATAGCTTGGTCACTGTGGTCCACACATTGGTAACCTCCCAATTTGATTACTGCAGCATCTTCTCCATGGGCGTATCCTTAATCATCATGCAGGAGCTTCAGCTAGTGCAGAATGAGGCTGGCAGGGGTACCCACTCCTTGCAGATATGACAGGGCACAACCAGCCTGAGAAGTGTGTGCACACTCACTGGTGTTGCAGCATGTCTTGCACTGGCTCTGCTGACAATGATTCTTTTTGTAACAGAACTGGTGGTGGCTGTGGAAGATGAGACCTTCTATGTGGTTACTGAAAGCAAAGCAAATTTTTGAATTCATATTAATTTATGCTAAGACTGTCAAATCAATATTGTGCCAGCATTTATGCACGCTATTCCTGCATTAACCTCAGTTGGTGATATAACATCCCTATGCAGCATTAAATGGAAGGCCAGCAGCAAGCTAAGCCCTTCTTGGCTAAATAGCTTGAAATTTGTCTTTTAAAGTCTTTCAAAAATGTGCAGTGAAGCCTGAGCACTAAATTCTTCATTATTTCCAACACTTATTGTCTTGTGGGAAAACCATTGTGTTAAGCAGACTCAATTTAACTGTAAATGTTTGATTGCATCAAATCCCCCTCCTAATGTGCTTTAAAGGTTTACAATTTGGGTCATTCATTATGCCAATTTTTCTTTAGGGTATTCTGTTACTGTGGTCACAGATTCACAACCAAGTCCTAACAAAGGCTGCTTCAAATCCAGCAAAATGTTGTGCAGCAAAATAGAACATTCTACAACTAAGCAGCGACTTAGAACTTTCAGTACATTGTTAACTATGATACAGATTCCGGGCAATCCTGGGCAGTAGAATTCAATCACATCCCAGCAAATTCAGGTTGGGATTGCCCTGGTGTTCCTACCCTTGAAAACATTCTTATTCAGCCGTGCCTTTGAATCTTAATTTTAGCAGGGTGGGGTGGAGTTGGCTCTGTATTTTATATATTATTTGCTCATTTATTTTATATATACATTATTTGCTTATTTTAAGCCGTTTTAATCTTGTTTCCATTCTTATTTGTAAGGTTCATTTTTGTAATCTGCTTTGAGTTTCATTTTTAGAGGGGGGGAACCCCACATAAAGAGCAACAACCAAAATAATGATGTAAAATATATATAAAATATTCGGTTGGAGAATCAATGCATGTTTGATAGATTATAAATGACTGCAGAAACACGACGCCCATTTGGGAAAAAATTGCACATTGCCTTTTACACATGATAAGACATGTAATTCTCACCGCGACTGGTCCCATTCAGAGCAAATGTATAGCTTGGCTCTTTGAAAACCACTGTATCTCATTTGAAGAGAACACATTTCTTTGGACAATAAGACAAAGTGGAAGTCATTCATATTGCACATGACAAGTGATAATTGGAGTGCGGGGGGGACAAGGAAAATCCATGTGCCCAAATTTGAAGGTGCATTAGAGATCGCTTCAGCTCTTTGTTGAAGTGACGGCAGAAGAGAAGGGGAACAATGAATAGCTGTCATTTCCTCTGTGTGTCCTGGGGAAATTGGTGTGACAAGAAGACAATCCAGCTTAGCTGTCAGTTTTATAGCAGGGTTTCTTCGTGATTCCCCACCCCAGAAACCCGAAGGAAGTTGGAAATATGGGTAGGAATGAAGCTGGAAGGATGCAAGAGGAAGTTCTGGAATTCATTGATAAAAACCCTTCAGCAGCTCAAAAGTTGTGTGCTGCTGTTTTAAAAGGAAGACAAAAAAAAAAAATTGCAGTTGGTAGCTTGGGGATGCAGGCGAGGGGGCGGGGAGACAGAATTTTGGCCAACTTGAGTCATAATCCTTTATAGATGAGCTCAAATAATGAGAGACTCGCCCATGCTTTTGTAGTGCAGGCCACCACCACCCCCCCCGATCTGCATGGGATTTGTATTTCAGGTCATCATGCTTGTCGGCAGAGCATGCATAAGCCTGCCCTGCCATGTTCTGCCCTCTTATGGGTCCAAAAACAGCACATACATGCATGGTGCTTTGAATATGCAAAAAAAAAAGGTTGTTCTCTGTACAAATAAAATTCTTACCTTGGTGATGACTGATTTTTGTAGAGAGAGGAATGGTCCGTTGAAGGGCCCATTCTAAGGTATGTCCAGAATGGCGCATTCCCCATGGTGCTTTTGTTTGCCTTGAACAAGATAAAGCGACTAACAAATTTAATAAATACTAAACAATAATGGTGTCTCTGCTGCTGAGTACCAGACCTTCCTTTGTTGGGGGATGAGTGGAGTTTTATCCCAAAGGAATGGCGTCCCCCAGTAAAGTCTTTATTCCCGGCCACTATGAATAGATGGCAGCCTTGTTGACACCTGTGTGGTGGACATTTTACCTTCCCCTTTCCTCTAATCACTTCAGCTTCTTGGCTAAGAAGCAGGTTTCCCCTCCCAGATTGCAGCCAATTCATCAGGTCCACTAGGAAGGGAACCAGTGACCACCTGCAAAGCTCTACCCCTTCACGGTTGTCGTCCACGCTGGCTTACATTTTGGAAGGCATGGAACTAAAATCATGGGTAGCCAATGTGATATTCTCCAGATGTATCTGGACAACAGTTTCTAGCATCCCTGACCATTGGCCATGATGGCTGGAGCTGATGGAAACTGGAGTCCAACAACATCTGGATGACACCACATTGGCTGGAGTGTGCAGAACCAATGCTGCATAAGAACATAAGAAGAGTTTGCTGAATCAGGCCGATGGCCTATCTAGTCCAGCATCCTGTTCTCACAGTGGCCAACCAGATGCCTGAGAGAAACCTGCAAGCAGGACCCAAACACAAGACCACTCTCCCCTCCCCTGTGGTTTCCAGCAATGGTTTTCAGAAGTGTTACTGTTTCTGACTGTGCATAGATTGTACGGTTCTACTAGTGGTGTTGTCATGTGCCATTCATTATCATCAAAGCTAGACATGGAAAACAAATAATTTCTAGTCTGTTAATGGTATTACCCTCTTTAACAGAAGACACCTTTGAGTGTCACATGCAAGAGCAGACAGAGGATGAGTGAATGACGCCCACTTCCTGTAGAAAAACCAAAGAGGGGCTCAGGCATTCTACTCTCCTCATGCTAAGATGCAAATGGTCCCCCACATCTGGTGTAGACACATATTTCATGGTGCCAGAGGAGAGAGATATGTGTATTGACTTTGGGTGGCCCTCATGTGCTGCGTCAGGAAGGTTTTGGGTATCACATGGCAGGACAGAGTCTCAAACAAGGAAGTGCTCTTCCAAGCCCACATTCCCAGCATGTTTGCACTCCTGCCTCAGCGACATCTACCCTGGCTTGGTCGGGACCACAGAATGGAAAATGGCAGGATCCCCCATGCACTCTATGGGGAGCTGGTTTGCAGACCAACTCTGAGTTACAAAGATGTCCACAAATATGACATGATGTCTGACAACATTAACACCAATGTGAGAATCTCTTGCAGATGACCATAATGCAGAGGGTCAGGTTGTATATTCACGGCAGCGACCAGAGGAGGAATGATCAGTGGGAGGAGCACAGAGTGAAGAAACACCAAGCTGCACCTGTGACAGTGGGTGGCGCTGTGGTCTAAATCACTGAGTCTCTTGGGCTTGCTGATCGGAAGGTCAGCGGTTTGAATCCGCATGATAGGGTGAGCTCCCATTGCTCTGTCCCTGCTCCTTCCAACCTAGCAGTTCGAAAGCATACCAGTGCAAGTAGATAAATAGGTACTGCTGTGGAGGGAAGGTAAACAGCGTTCCTGTGTGCTCTGGCTTCCGTCATCGTGCCCCATTGCACCAGTAGCGGTTTAGTCATGCTGGCCACATGACCCAGAAAGCTGTCTGTGGACAAACGCTGGTTCCCTTGGCCTGATAAGCAAGATGAGCAACACACCCCATAGTCACCTTTGACTGGACTTAACCATCCAGGGGTCCTATACCTTTACCTTTACCTACCTATGGCAGCAAAACCGGAAGCCTTCATCTGTCCCACCTGTAATAAAACATCTCTCTCCTGTATTGGTCTCTAAAACCACAGCAGACACTGTAACTCTCCAATTGTTTGACTTTACTTCTGAAGGCGCACTCTTCCATTGTCTCCAGAGACAGTCTGATGGCAACGTGGCAACTTTTTGCAATATGGCCTTTTGCTAAATAGATCACTGAAGTCACTTCAGTTAGCTTCTTTTCATGCGGTTAAGAAATATCTTCCAAATGTCATCTCTCAGTATTATCTGCTTTGTGCCCTTACATAGAGACCAAAGGTATAGAGGTTGTGGTACCCAATTTATTTCTGCTTGAATTAATTTCCTTACAAATATAGCAGAATAAAGTCCATGCTCAAATTCAAATGCATAACTGAGGTTGAATATGCATTGCACGTATTTCATTATATTTGCATTGCCTTGGGGAAAAAAAATTAAAGAGAAGCTGCACACAGTTCTAGAAATTAACATTATTGGGAGATTGTCCAACAGTTACAGGCCTCTGATTCTTGTACCATTGATTATAATTACGCCATGTGTCAGGTGTGGGAATAAAATTCCCAGTGCTAACAGTGGTGATTGTTTAATAGATTTGCAGCTATTGATTGTGCAAATATTTGGATACCACAGTGTACATTTGCCAGCTGGGCTTTTGTGCAAAGAAGTATATACATTCAATGGCAGTTTAGTTGGTCTTAATGTATTACTATGTTACCCCAGTGCCCTGCCTATTGGGGAGAGGAGAAGGAGAGGAAGTTTCTCATTCATTTCTCTCTCTCTCTCTCTCTCTCTCTCTCTCTCTCTCTCTCTCTCTCTCTCCCACTCTCCCTCTCCCTTCCCAATCTATCTGTATCTGTCTGTATCTGTTTGCTGCCATGGTATTATTGTGGTATGTATGTAAGTATTTTTTAAATAACAAACAAACAAACAAAAAAATAAAAATTGAGCAAGGCAAAGACCTTGCACCAATGGAATGACTTCATCAGATACAGCCCATTGTGTTTCTTTCCCAGGACACACCAAAATTTAGTTACATTTTCATTTGGATTGATGCACTAAGTGACTAATAGTATCTACTTCCATCCCTCTAATTCAGGGATGGGCAGACTGGCTGGGTCTTTTTAAAATAGAACCCGGATATCTACCAATCAGTGGCTGCTTCTGCCAAGCCACACGTGCCTTGCCAATTGTTTGAAAGTCTCACCAATTATATGCTAAATCAGACACAAAACAAAATGTGTATCATATGTATAATACCTTACAACGTGTCAAGCCCTTTGCTGTACTATATTTCCACAGCACAGATTTACAAGTGTGTTAATAAATCTGTATTTTTACATAGTTGCATTGTTACATCTACCTGCTAATGTGCTGTTTGCTTTAGAAAATCTGGAGTCTATGTGTATAATAGTATATAAAAATTAATGCATCTTGTATACAAGAATATTTCAAAAAAAATTAGTAGAACTGGGTGCGTGGGGATCTCATCCTTCACTGAGATTAAGAAGCAAGACAGAAATTAGGAAAGAAACAACACTGAAATGTTCAGAAAACCCTATTCCTGTTTGTTTGTTTGTTTGTTTGTTTGTTTGTTTGTTTGTTTGTTTGTACTGTACTTCTTTATTTTGATTTGCTGACATTAGTGATAAGGAACCTAGGAATTTCTCCCATGGCTAATTCCTGCTTCAGATTAAAGAAACAAAAGGAGAGAAAAAGAAGGAGAGAGAGAGAGAGAGAGAGAGCATGCACCATAAGCCAAATCAAATGAAAAAGGAGAAGCACATTTATATATTATTAAAACCCTGAATCGCTGATAGATAAAATGTGTCTCTGAGTTACATTTCACTACAAAAAGCATAACAAATGAGCAAGAGAATTATCCCTTCCCCTGTTATCTGGATTGGCATTCCAAAAAACACCAGTCCATCAGGCAATAAGATGGTGTCATGCATAAATTCTGGTCTTATCATGATTATGTCATCATGTCAGATGGCTCTAAAAGTGATCAGGAACAGCCACCATTATACAGGGTGGAACGCACTTGTGACTTTTATGCTGTTGAGCTAGAGGAAAGGGGGAAACTGTTTCTGTTTGTCCAAGTCAAGAATGAGTAACCTGTGACACTCCAGATGCCAGAACTGGCCCACCATGCGGCAAGGTGCAGCAACTGCCTCAGGTGACAGAATCCACAGGGGCAGCAGATCCCAACAGTATAATTTTATTCAGAGTCGGCCCACCCATGAGGCAAAGTGAGGCGGCTGCCTCAGGCTGCAGGGTCCATTGGGGCAGCAGATCATGATGTAGATCTTGCTCCCCCACTCCTTGTTCCTGACATAGATTTTCCCTCACCCCTTCTTCCCTGGCAGGAAGGAGGAACCCATTCTACGGTCCGCCTCAGGTGCCAAAATTTATTGGGCTGCCACTTCCAGATGCTGTTTAACTCCGATCAGCCCCAGTCAGTGTGTCTAATGGTGAGAGAATAGTCAAACAACATCTGGAGAGCCACAGATTGCCTATCCTGGTAGTCCAACAACATCTGGAGGGGCATGATGTCTTAGGCCATCCCTGGCCTGTCTTAGACTGTAATAGAAGTGTGTGTGTTTTTCTAGTCTGGTGAAATCATGGTGTTATGCATTCTGTTCTGAAAGTAAGATCTAATGTCGATCACAACAGGAGAAAGTACTCATTAAAATTTAGTTGGCAATGAATTATTGCATCTCGGCTGAATGTAAGATTATTTATAATGTTAAATCAGTGCTGGAGATAGATTTTTGTGGGATGAAGTTTTGTATGCAAGGGCAAAGATTATGGAGCATGGATGAGTGGTATCTTGAAAAGACATCAAGAATCATTCCATTATCTGATTCTGATTCCATATGGTCTATACGCAGTTACCACCATTATAATTAGCTTCCTTGAATACCTACTGAGCACTTAAAATTGTTTTGCTGTCTTTCAAATCTTGTGCCCTCCGAACAGCCTGTGCTGATCTGCCAAGGCTTTTGCAGAGGAGGTTCGCTGGAGTATAATTTGGCAGGTAGCCCAAATAAACTTGGCAGAGTGGGACAATAAGATGCAAAGCAAGTTTCCCACTCTCCTCTTTAAAGAAATTCTCTTTAAACACAATCTTCTGACATTACAATAGATTTTAGGTCTTGTTGAATAATATTCTGTGATGTGGATAAAAATATACATTCAAATGGGACTCTGTGTATTCTGTACACCCTCAGTTTTGAAGTGTAAAATATGGCATCTGGTGCAAAGCTTGGTATCTTCAGAATCGAAAGAAAGAAAGGAAGGAAGGAAGGAAGGAAGGAAGGAAGGAAGGAAGGAAGGAAGGAAGGAAGGAAGGTTTCAAATACTTATGGTTCTGAAGGAAAGCTTATAAATGCGTGATAAGGAAATTCAAAAGCAAGCCATAAGTTAGGCATGCATTTGACGGATCAAGGTGGGACACATAAAATGATTAGCATACCTCTTTATAACACCTGGTTTATTCTGTCAGCAGAATTTAGGCTCAATTGGCAGATTTCCATAGATGCTTTATATGAACATGATGAGATCTTGACTGAGAACTTGGGTTCAAAGATGAAGCAGGTGATGGCCGAAGATAGGGCATGCTCAGCAGTGGCACCTCGTTTCTGAAATGCTCTCCCCAGGGAAGCTTACATGGCACCAACACTAGGGCATAACCCAAATTTCCCCACCGTGTTGGTGAGGCTTTACAAAGCAGCAGAGCCACCACTGAACCAGCATTCCTGCCACACATAAGCCTGACGCTGTTGCACAATGGTAGTAAGACCATATTGGAATCCAGTGGGTTCATCTTATCCCATCCAATCCCTGCCTGCTTTTGTTTGCTTGTTTTTTGTTTTTTGTTCCAAATTTTGTCAGTTTCAACTGTTTTAGCTTGCTGCTCTGTTTGTTTTTTACCTTAGTGTTTCAGTCTTGTTAGGCTTAAAAAGGTAAAGGCAAAGGACCCCTGACAGTTAAGTCCAGTCGTGAACGACTCTGGGGTTGCTGTGCTCATCTCACTTTACTGGCCGAGGGAATCGGCGTTTGTCCGCAGACAGTTGTTCCGGGTCGTGTGGCCACCATGACTAAGCCACTTCTGGTGAAACCAGAGCAGCGCATGGAAACGCTGTTTACCTTCACGCCAGAGTGGTACCTATTCATCTACTTGCACTTTTGATGTGCTTTCGAACTGCTAGGTTGGCAGGAGCTGGGAACAAACAGCAGGAGCTCACCCCGTGGCGGGGATTCGAACCACCAACCTTCCAATCGGCAAGCCCAATGCTCAGTGGTTTAGACCACAGCGCCACCCACGTCCCCTCTTGTTAGGTTTAAGGCATACTAATAAGTTGTTGTTAAATAGGAAACAAGTTATTTGTCCATCTAGCCCCCCTCTTCACCTGGAGGGCCCTAGCAGGCTCATGTGGCAGTGATACTGGGAAGCTGTCACTGGACAAATGCTTGGATGCTGCCCCTTTAAATTTCCCACAATACCCAAGGATTGTGGTAAATTAAAATGGCCAATCGACACAGCTTCTAGGAGCACGAGGCCCATGAAATAAAAAGCACTGAAGCTCTAGCAGCTGTCCAAGGATTTCAAGTGCTGATGTTGGATCTGACTATTGATGCATTCTGTCCCTGCTTCTGATCCTTCCTTTCTTTGAGCAAACAGTATTCATTCTGTCAGAATTACTTCCACTGCAACCCACAAAGCAGAATTCCTGCACAGGGAAGTATTGGGCATTGACAGCTCTTTAACATTTGTCCAAAAAAACAAAAATAAATTTGGAGTCATTGGTAATATTTCATTTGGACAGTGTTTGCTTTTGAGCCAAGCTACATGTATAAATTCTTTGCTACATGTATAAATTCAGTTGCCACTCATGGATTGTTTCATAGGTCTCCTGCATGCAAAAAAACAACAACAACATTTCACGTCACCACATTCCATTAAGGGAATGGAGAGGCTGGATGTGTGGGGTGGGATGATCCTTACTCACTGCATGAATCTCCTCCAGAGCAAAGACTAATATCCATGACAACATACTCTGCAAGCTAACCAAAGAAGCGGGATATCAAATCCAAATTATTCTTCTTCTTCTTCTTCTTCTTCTTCTTCTTCTTCTTCTTCTTCTTCTTCTTCTTCTTCTTCTTCTTCTGCTAGCCCTTTCATGCTGCCATCAACCACTTCTTTCAAATAGTGGTATCAAAGTATTTTTGCTTAGAGCGTGCATAGCCCTAACCAAGTGTTCAATTTAATCACATGCAGTGGGTGTGGTGGCCTGAGGTCACAGGGGGTCAAAGACTCAGTACTATTTCTGCAGGGTCCTTGTCCCAATCATTGTGAAAGAGGAGCTTTGGGGCAACTGTATGCTCCAAAATTAGGAGCTTAGGAATGCTGAAAATGCTGAAGGTGCTTCAGTATCAAGAGGAAAGATGTGTTTTCTTTTGTTACCTGTAGACTTTTTCTTTGTCAGAAATAACTAGATTTCACTGCTCATCTTTGACCATCCATCCATCCATCCCCTAAATCTTTGTTTTAAATATTTTGTTTCAAAAGCATCCTCGCCCTACTCCCAGGAAAATCTCCATAGCTTTTTAAAACCGATTAAACACGTCATTCATTATTGTTCTGCTTCACATGGCAGGAATACATTGGCACAAAACAGGGGATTTAAAGCTGTCAGACACAGAATCATGTATACTGGAAACATCTAAAAGTTAAATAAGCTGGAGTGTTGTTTCAGCAGAGAAATTTTCTGTTTAAAATATGCATTTATGAAAGAAAATGTTGCAATAAGAAATGTCATATATGTGGTTAAGTGAGCAAGGCAGGCTGCAATCCTAACCCTACTTAAAGGTAAAGGGTAAAGGGACCCCTGACCATTAGGTCCAGTCGTGGACGACTCTGGGGTTGCACCTCTCATCTTGCTTTATTGGCTAAGGGAACCAGCGTACAGCTTCCAGGTCATGTGGCCAGCATGACTAGGCTGCTTCTGGAGAACCACAGCAGCGCACGGAAACACCGTTTACCTTCCCTCCAGAGCAGTACCTATTTATCTACTGACACTTTGACGTTCTAAGTTGGCAGCAGCAGGGACCAAGCAATGGGAGCTCACCCCGTCATGGGGATTTGAACCGCCAACCTTCTGATCGGCAAGCCCTAGGCTCTGTGGTTTAGACCACAGCGCCACTTACCTGGGTGTAAACCCCTTTGGACTGAATTCAACTTACTTCTGAGCAGATGGCTAGAATTGCAGTAGGGGTGTCAGAGAGTTCTGCCAGAAACAGAAATGGGAGCTGAAATTTCTGCATTTTCCATGATCTTCTGAAGTTAGGAATGGAAATCATGAAATCAGACTATTTTTTTTTTTTAGTCTGCAAATGTTTCATAAATAATTACATTGTTTGCTGCATTCTTTTTATGTGTTCCTTTCACTGAAATGCATTGAAATTAATTACATCATTAATTATGTAATTTTCAACCATAGTGGATAAAGAGAAGAATAACAGAGGTTTTAGCAAAAGTCAAAGTGCAGCAGAGTGGACTCAAAGCTCCTTGCAACCAACCCAGTATGGAAGGGAAAACATTACATCCCTAGCCATAGACGACTTCATTATCTCTGTTTTTAACGTGCTGCCAAATTCTTTGTTTTTGCTACAAAAGGCTAAATGAGAAGACAACAGATTTTTAAGTATCTGTTGACAGCTGAGGCATGCATGTCTGTTATGCGTGTTCTAATATAGGTAGAAATACACATATTTTCGCATCAGCTGATCACAAAGCAGGAGAAACTAACAACAAGTCCATTGCAGCGGAGCAGAAAATGCCACAGGGAAGTGTAAATGAATATCAGAATGGATTGAGCCACTTTTGTACAACCCTAGAAGCGGCAGGTTGGGGCCAACCTTGCCACTTTCCTAACGAAAGCTGAAGTTTAATTAATACTGTCTCCCTAATGGCTCTACTTTCGATGGCAAAATAATGGTTAAGCTACTTGGAATCATTTCCTTGCTGCATAAAATATGCCCTAATTAGCTAAAAGAGCAACCAATTAGCATGTAGTTTTCAGGAGACACAAAGTGCATTCTGTTGCTTAACTTAAAAGAAAAACTGAGACGGAACCATAGTATTAGAATAGATAATGACAGTAAAAGAGGAAGCTTTTAGTACATTTCCATAATATCCTCCCTCCCTCCCTCCCTCTATGTATCTCACACTTATTAAAAATCAGATAGGTGTATTGAGCCAGGGGATATTAAGGAACAAAGTATTTCAGTCCATCACTGTGCTAATTACCTGATGTGCTAGTGGCCTTTGAGGCCAGAGCATGTGCTGCTTCTTCCATCAGCCCAAAACACCTCTGTCTCTATTTCCAATCTCAGTGGTAGGTGGCATTTGCATAGCACACGCTTAACGTTTCAAGTTTCTCGCATCAAATACTGCTTCTCATGCAGCAACCAAATTGGATGAAGCAAATGAGGTTACTGTCTGCTAGGGATAGACGACGGATCTTTCCATTGCGACCGATTTTGCAACCAATTTTGCTTATTTCTTTCAGTGGTTCCCTCCACAAACCCTTCGCCAGTCTTGTGTCACTCTTCATAACCATCCAAATACAGGGCAACATTTGAGAATTCTTTTAGGCTAAATAGGATTGCTCTGTAAGGGACCAAATAGAGTCTGAGGTTGCGCCGCTCATCTCGCTCTATAGGCCGAGGGAGCCGGCGTTTGTCCGCAGACATTTATTTCCTTGACTTCTCATGGGAGGGTTTTCCACAGGGCGGGCGTGTCTACTGAGAAATGGTTCTTACCATTCAAGAGGCTGTAAATCTTATAAATGTTAAATAAAAGAGGCTTCTGGGCATTTAACACCTGCCTAGCACACAGATATTTAGCAGGCGAAACTTACTTTGGCATGGATATGAAAGAATACAGGTATGTTATATTTCAAAAAATGTATCTTGCAGAGTGTATTTATTTTTTGTGATCATAAGTTGTTTTAAACAGTTTTTAACTTTGTGTTTCATTTGCTGTAACCCGGCTTGGAACCTTGGGGGCAAAGGGTAGGTAATCAATTTAAACAACAACAACAACAACAACAAATTTCAAAGCAGGTAAAGCACCTGTTTCCTATATTTTAAAGAGACAACAAGATGCACCTTGGCAATGTGGAGGTGGTGAATGTACTGGTTCTGAGTAGGAATGGATGGCTGAAGTATTTATTTTTCAGTGCATTTTTCAGTGCCTCTTTCCCTCTTAAAAAAATGGTTTCACTGTGTCTTACATAGAAGATCAAGTTAGACAGTCGAGCTCACTAATCTTAGCCCACACATTTTTTTCTCTCTGCTGTGAAGTGGTGTGGGGAGGGTGGCATTTGAAGCAAAGGAGTGTTGTGCCAGAACGGGCTGCCTTACCCTGCTACTCACCACTTCTTCTTGACTGCAGCACCATCTCACCCAACCCACCTCAGGTCCCAAAGCAACCCCAGATGTCTTCTAACATGCCAGTGAGGAAAATCTCAGCGATACGATATAGCAAACAGGTTTTTTTCTTCAGAATAAGGCATTTGAACTCTCATGTCATCCACTCTTAGTACCACAAAAAAATGTCATCTGTGGTAAGGATGGTAGAAGAAGGTCCACCTCCTGCTCTTTAACTCATCCCACCAGCATCAAACAGGCCTGGGTCAACTCCATATATTGCTAGACTAAAACTACCCATCATCCCTAGCCATTGGTCATGCTGTTTTCTGGTGAGATGCATGTTCCCTTCATGGAGAAAGGAGATGGTTGGAGCTGTAACTCTTTCCCCGAGGGACGCACACGTTGCCAACAGCATCTCACTAGAGAGATTTCTAAATTATGCTGTCTACTAGACTTCAAAGTTTACTGAGTGGAAAACACGAACTCTTAAGAGACAGAACCAGCCACATGAGATTCTCCCAATGCCTTTAAAAAGGCGTATTTATGCAAATCCACACCTTTGGCAGGGATAGTTGTCCAAAGGGAGCTCAGAGAGATTATTCCGTGGCCCTACACTGATTTTACTGTCACAAATGTACAGACTTGTACTTGTGTATGGAGATGTGGGGGATGTCTGCTGCGACTTGGAGCTGCAATTGTTTTTTCAAAACAAGGCATACCATGAGTCCTGGGGCTCCATTTACCCCTGTGACTTAATAACCTACTTTGACTCTCCCTGACAATGGCTTCCTCCCCACAACTGGAATTCATGTTCATTTGTCATGTCCCATTTGCCCCAGCCTTAGTCACTGGAGTAAGAGCGACTTGTTTCGGGTCATGGAGAGGCTGAAAGAAGAACTGATCTGTAGAAAAAGCAGTGGGGCAGGAGAGGATTTGCCAAGCAATCATGGGTGCTCCCACCTTGAGTTGTTTTCACTGGCTCCTCCCCACCAGCCTCCCACTAGCATATCCAGAAGGAGAAACATGGCAATATTAGTGTTCCCATTTTCAGTACATTTGCATGCCAAGACCATTGTCTGACTCCCTTCTTATTTATTTACAGCAGCTATTGCTGATATATTATAGCAACCCACCACTGCTCTCAAATTAATCTGCCCACAGTGTGTGGCACCTGCTGGGGCTGGCGATTAGGCCACTTTTCTGTAAACCACCAAGATCTGTGAATGACAGGTCAGAAAAAAGAAAAATGGCATTAAAACCAAAGCACAGCTAACTTTAAATAAATACATTTTTAAAATACTGCTGAATGCCAGGGGTAGAGAAAGTTTTTCAGCCTGAAGGCTTCACATTCCCTTGGGGGACCTTCTGCAGGCTGCATGTCAGTTGTGAGTGAGGCTAAAGACCAAAATTGGCAGAGAAATGCTAACTTCCAGCCACATAAGTCAGAAGCTTCTACACACACACACACACACACACACACACACACACACACACAAAATAGCCTCCACCATCCTTTGTTTAAACAACCCAGAGGCATTATCACACAGTTCAAGGACAAATTCTAGCCCGGCAAAAGCACTCAAGGAGGGCATGGAGCAGAACCAATGAAATGGGTGTCCTGGGGAGAAGAATGTGGCTTCATAAATGGGTGTGGTCCAGGGAAAGTCTCAAGGGCCAGAGAGCCTCAGGCCTCCACCTTGGGCTCCCGGGCCTGAGGTTCTCTCCCCAGACCTAATACAATTAAAATCTCCAAATAGGTTTTTAAAAAACACACTTTTTTTAAACAAACTGAGACCCATGATGATTTAAGAATGACTTATCACTGATCAATAACACCCCAGTCAAGAAGAAGCCACATGTTGCATTCATTGGACATTTGTTGTTGTTGTTCAGTCGCTCAGTCATGTCCAACTCTTTGTGACTCCATGGACCAGAGCATGCCAGGCACGCCTATCTTTCACTGCCTCCTGCAATTTGGACATACTTGATCTTAACTGAGGAGGGGTGGGCATCCAGGCATGAATGCAAAACAGGAAGTTGTCTTGGCTAGCTCATCATCAAATATCCCTCTCCTTGATACACTAGTTGCATATATGCAGAGACTCCCCCCAACATGGAAAAACACACACTCCCCCGGGAATGGATGGCTCAGTCTATTTCTGCTTCATGTCAGGTTTTGCATGAGTTCATCAAAAAGTCTGTTCTCCCTCATTTCAGCATCCATCTGTGATTTCATTAGGAATGCACCCAAAATGCTTGTTTGATTCTATCCCCACCCCTTAAAATGCACATTTTTTGTACATGGGTTTTTGTATATAAAGAAATTGCAGATTTGACTCTAAAATATGCATTTCTATACACATTTTGGAACATTTTTCTACTCAAGAATTATATTGCAAAATTCAGAGAAGTGTGAGCAGTGATGGATAACAGCATTCCAATCTGCATCTGTTCTAGAACAAGGGTGATCTTCAGAGGTTGCCGAACTCCAACTCCCACTGGCTTCAGCCACCATGTCCACTAGATAGACATGAAGTGAGCTGGAGTCCAGCAGCATGTGGAGGGCCATAGGTTTCTCACCTGTGATCCAGGAAGTGCAAATCAGGCCAGTTTTTCTTTTTTAAGCAAACTGTGTGAAATTGTCCAGTAGATTTATGCCCCGCCTGCAATCTGAAATGATACGTTCCACAATTCCACGATCTCATCCTGTGTACAGAATAGGTCTTCTTCTTGCTTTACATCTGCATTATGGAATCAACAATGGCACACTTTCTCCCAGAGGTTCAAAGGTGAGATAATGAAATCAGCCCACCCACAAGGCAAGGTGAGGCAGCCGCCTCGGGTGGCAGATCCAACCTATGAGTAGCATGATGCTCACCACTGCTTGCTCACCTCAAATGGCAAAACAACCCACAGTGACCCTGCTGGGCCAGGAGGGAGGAACCAGGTTTCCAAGAGGAGCAACATTGCTGGTAGAAGGTGCTTTTGGGGGGGGCACCTTTGCTATGTGGTACAGTGCTTCTGATGCTGCCTTTGCTGTGTGGACAGGAGTTTTGCAAAAGGACCTCCCATTCCGTAAATGTAGCATGAGGCTGCCATCCTATCCACAACCAACCTCGGAGGAGGGATGTAAGACGCAGGGGCGGAGCAAGGGGGCGGGGCGTCCGCCCCGGGTACCACCCTGGGGGTGACACTCTGGGAGCAGGCCCCACCCCCACGATCGACACCGGCGGCGCGGCAACTTTTAAAAGGCTGCAACGCACGAACAGCAGCACAGTGTGTGTGCTGCTGTTCACGCGCTGCAGCCTTAAAGGTTGCCGCATCGCACAGAAGGGGTGCCGGCCAATCGCGCCCGCCATCTTGGGTGGACTGCGCGCTGCTGTTCGCCCGCTGCAGCCTTAAAATGCGGCGCGGTGCAGCCCGGTGCCAGCTGATCGCGCCCGCCATCTTGGGTGGACTGCGCATGTCCACACATGCACAGTCCACCCAGGAGGCTGCGCATGCGTCATGATGTCAGGGCGCAAGCGCTAGGGAGCGGCACACTGCCCCCCGGGGAGGGGTGCCTTCAAGTTTTCCGCCCCGGGCGGCAAAGCGGCTTGCTACGCCTCTGGTAAGAAGGCATCAATTTCCATTCCAACCCATGTTTGTCTAATGATGACAAAGATGATATTATTCTTTGTACCCCGCTGTCAGGCTTTGGGGACTCGGCTTCCTCCCCCTCCCCCTTTAGCCGTAGATAAGCAGGATAAAGTGAAAAGAGTCACCTACCGTTTAAAGAGTCTTTGATGATCACAGCAAAAGAACAGAATGACGGTGTTCCCAAAGAAGGTTTCCACCCACTTCCCCTCTAGTCACTTCCATATCTTGCAATCTGATCTCGCAACCACTGTGCTACTTGCGTAGCCACACTATCTGCTCTATGTGACCTTGGACTGATAGGCTGGACACCTTCCAGCGAGACAGTCTGTTAGCGCTCTCTCTTCCTGTTCTTCTTCACTTTGCTGTTCACTCCCTCAGTTCGTCCCAACTTTTGTCTACATTACTCATCTCGCTGTCCGCTGTAGCAGAATGTTACATAATTGCAGAAGTAATTACATAAGCATTGTGTTATTCCACACCATTTATTTATGTGCAAAGGAAATGGTGGCTTGCAGGGTGGGTGGGGGAGTCTTCAATTACATATTGTTTGCATATTGAAAGCAATAACAGCAAATAGCGATCGTATTTGCTGGATCAATTTCCTTTCCGGCTATGCAACAAATAAATTAACACTGACAATTTCAGCTCCCATTTCCATTTCTGCAAGAATTCTCTGATCTTCCTACCTGGAAGTAAGCCCCACTGAACTCAATGGAGCTTACTAACTGAGTAAGTGTGTGTAGGATTGTTCTGCAAGTGCGCCTTTGGCGTGTGGGAGGAGGTGAAACAGGAAGACGGGAAGAAAACAGTTTGTTCAAAGCACATACCAAGATGCCTGAAAAGTGAGGCTACGAAGAATCAAACTGCCTGCCTCTCGCAAGGCTCTGTAACCATTTGTTGCACAACCTCTCACTTCCGCCGAAACGTTGACCTTTACTTTATGTCAGCCTCTGTCACAATGGATGTAACAGATGGCACTGAGGAACTTAAGTCTTTCTGAAAAACAGGGCAAGAGAGGGAGGAGGGCTTCAAGACAGCAATGTGACAGCTGAGCACTCAAATAAAATAAAAAAAGAGAGAGAGAGTTGTTACTGGGATTTCTCAGTTACAACAGGCTGAGCAGCTAACTACACACTATGTTCAAATGGATAGCATCCCCATTCTGCTTGCTTTTAAAAGGAAAGCAGTTTGGAAGAGGAGCATTTTGAACAGTACAGCCTTTTTTTTCTAGCTCCAAATAACAGGCTCCCAGGTTTGTGAGGCTAAACCAGGACCAGTGCTAGGGTTTCTTGCGCCCTAGGAAGACCACATTTTGGCGCCCCCCGCCAAAGCCTGCTTTCGCGGGAGGTGGGTGTGGTGGAGAGGCAAGCAGCAGTTTCTCCACTGTAGTGGAGAAGCTGCTGCTCGCCCGTTCCGCCGCCCGCTGCCCGCCAAAGCCTGCTTTAGCGAGAGGTGGGGGGTGGTGGAGAGGCAAGCAGCAGTTTCTCCGCTGTAGCGGAGAAGCTGCTGCTAGCCCGCCCCGCCCCCCCACCCAAGCCTGGCCAGCGCCCCGTCCATTTTGGCGCCCTGGGCAATTGCCTAGTTCGCCTTAATGGACGCACCGGCCCTGGGCTAAACATAGGACTGCCATACGTCCAGATTTCCCCGGACATTTCCAACTGAACAACTTTCGGGTTTTTACTTTTTGAAATATGGCAACCCTACTAAACACTCATTCTGAACCAGGTAGCGGGGGAAGAGAGAAAAACAGGTTGAGAGAAGTGGGGTAATTTGGAGCAAAGAGGTTGTTGTGAGGTTGAAGTTGAGTACCCCTCCCCACTGCTGTTTCTCTGCTGCAAATTCCCCACCTCGCCAAAGCTACTTTTCAAATACCGCCGGGATATGAATTGGTCTGTTCGTGCATAATGTGTGGGGATACAGGAAGAAGAAGAAGAAGAAGAAGAAGAAGAAGAAGAAGAAGAAGAAGAAGAAGAAGAAGAGGAGGAGGAGTTTGGATTTGATATCCCGCTTTTCACTACCCGAAGGAGTCTCAAAGCGGCTAACCTTCTCCTTTCCCTTCCTCCCCCACAACAAACATTCTGTGAGGTGAGTGGGGCTGAGAGACTTCAGAGAAGTGTGACTAGCCCAAGGTCACCCAGCAGCTGCATGTGGAGGAGTGGAGACACGAACCCAGTTCCCCAGATTACGAGTCTACCGCTCTTAACCACTACACCACCCTGGCTCTCCAGGAACACCCAAAGAGTTATATTTTTGCAAGCATCTGGCTTGAGTGCTCACAAAATGCTCAGAAGTGTTTGCAGAGCCCCTGCTTCTGCAAGGGAAGGAGAGTCAGTGGATGTGGCAAATGCAGGTATTCCAGCTTCCCGGTCAAGCACCCTCCATCCTGGAGACAGGATTGGGATCATAAACCCAGGATCTCTGGCGGGAGGACCTTCTCCCGGGTGGAGAAAGGATGCAAACAACATAACCTTGACACTGGGAATGTCAACATGCATTCCCGACCCCCCTGCTCAGCCGGGAAAAGCCGGTGCTGCTGCTTTCACCACCTCTGACTGCCCTTTCTCCTGTCCCAGGTGAAAATATAAGAAGAGCCTGCAGAATCTGGCCAGTGGCCCATCCAGTCCACCATTGTGTTCTTTTGCAGGTACATGCTTGGCCACATGAGGGACTAGATGGGCCACTGGTTCTTTGTTTGGGGGGGGGGGGGCTGCAGAAGAATGAAGTGTAGAATTGAAGGTGGCAGTTGTGGGTGGCCTTTGGTGTTCCCATCTGGAAGATGGGCAGGGCCCCACTTGCTTCACCGGTCTTGCAACACACACACACACACACACACACACACACACACACACACACACTCTTTTAATATGCCCACGACATCCCTAGGAACATGCAGTTAGCCCCTCAATTTGTTTTAGCTGAGAAATGTCAGTAACAATAACTCATTCTCCCCCCAGGCACTCAGCTGTCGTCTTTCTGTCTCTTAGCACTCCTTCCTCTCTCCCTGTTTTTCAGAGAGCCTTAAGTTCCTTGACGCCATCTGTTCCATCCATTGTGACAGTAGCATTATCAAAAGAATACATCTGCAAATTTCCCCCTCCTCATACACTTGAAAATAGCCTAACTGCACAAAATAAAAATAAAAACTTGCATATCAGCATCTTGCAAGTCACAGGCAAGCTATTTGGGAGCCAAGGCCATTTCATGTATGTCAAGGCCAAAGCTGGGCAATGGATTGCAATGACATAGTCTTTGTACGGGGGCATGGGGGGCGCATTATTCTTTCTGAATTAACAAAAGAAAACTATACATTGTCTATCGGTATCCTAAAGGTAAAGGTACCCCTGACCGTTAGGTCCAGTCGCAGACGACTCTGAGGTTGCAGCGCTCATCTCGCTCTATAGGCCGAGGGAGCCGGCGTTTGTCCACAGACAGCTTCCGGGTCATGTGGCCAGCATGACTAAGCTGCTTCTGAAGAACCAGAGCAGCGCACGGAAACACCCTTTACCTTCCCACTGGAGCAGTACCTATTTATCTACTTGCACTTTGACATGCTTTCGAACTGCTAGGTGGGCAGGAGCAGGAACCGAGCAACAGGAGCTCACCCTGTCACAGGGATTCGAACCGCCAACCTTCTGATTGGCAAGCCCTAGGCTCTGTGGTTTAGACCACAGCACCACCCACGTCCCCTAGTACTTATTTCTCGGTATCCTAGTACTTATTTAATAACATAAGGCCCATTGTTTTGGCAGGTACGTGACGAGAAAGGGAAGTAAACCCTGGTGTGCAATGGTGTTTTGTGATGATGTTGTAGCTTGCAGACCAGTTGCTGAGTCCTGTGGGCCTTGTGTGACGCGTTGGAAACAATGCCTAGCTTCATTTTTTTATTTTTTTTGGTAAAACCTTTTTATCTGATTTTACAAATAAAAGTTTATAACAATCCAAAAACATTTCTATATAGAGAGATTACTTCCCCCATCCCCTCCATGGGTCCAATTGTCAACATTTACAACTGCATATTATTCCATATTCTATATTTTGTATCCAACCATATTATCCATAGTATTTGTTACATTACAAGTGAGATTAAAATCCTGCTAATGTTTTCATCTGCTTGCAGTGGTCTTCTAAATAGATTATGAATTTTCCCCATTCTTTTTTAAAAAAGGTTTTTGTCTTCTTTGTTCCTGAGCCTTCCAGTCAGCTTTGCCATTTTGGCATAGTCCATCAGCTTGGCTTGCCTTTCCTCTCTGGTAGGGACTTTATATAAGAATATCAGTGATAAAAATGAATGGATTGCCAAGAATGTTATTTTTATTTCAGTCGATATTGGTGATCGGCAGTGCAGGACACTTCAAGGAATGGCAAAAAGATTTTGTTGTTGTTTAGTTATTTAGTCGTGTCCGACTCTTCGTGACCCCATGGACCAGAGCACGCCAGAGCACTGCCTCCCACAGTTTGGTCAGACTCATGTTGGTAGCTTCGAGAACACTGTCCAACCATCTGATCCTCTGTCGTCCCCTTCTCCTTGTGCCCTTCATCTTTCCCAACATCAGGGTCTTTTCCAGGGAGTCTTCTCTTCTCATGAGGTGGCCAAAGTATTGGAGCCTCACCTTCAGGATCTGTCCTTCCAGTGAGCACTCAGGGCTGATTTCCTTCAGAATGGATAGGTATGATCTTCCTGCAGTCCATGGGACTCTCAAGAATCTCCTCCAGCACCATAATTCAAAAGCATCAATTCTTCGGTGATCAGCCTTCTTTATGGTCCAGCTCTCACTTCCGTACATTACTACTGGGAAAACCATAGCTTTAACTATACGGACCTTTGTCGGCAAGGTGATGTCTCTGCTTTTGAAGATGCTGTCTAGGTTTGTCATTGCTTTTCTCCCAAGAAGCAGACGTCTTTTAATTTCATGACTGCTGTCACCATCTGCAGTGATCATGGAACCCAAGAAAGTAAAATCTCTCACTGCCTCCATTTCTTCCCCTTCTATTTGCCAGGAGGTGATGGGACCAAAAATAAAAAAATAAAAAGATATCTCAAGATTTATCTGGCAGGAGAAGAAACCAAAGAAACAATGCCTGGTTCATAACCCCACCCATTTATCTGCATAGCCTTGACTCGAATTATAGAATCATAGAATTGCAGAGTTGGACCAGACCCACAAGCGTCATCTGGTCCAACCCCTTCGATGCAGAAATCACAACTAAAGCATCCCTAAAGACAGGTGACCATCCAACCTCTGCATAAAAACTCCCAAGGGAATCCATCCCACTGTCAAACAGTTCTTATCATCAGAAAGTTCTTCCTAATGCTTATTACAACACCGTGTCATACAATCAGCCCAAAGCAGGCAGAGATAAAAACAAATTAAATGTGTTTAGGGTTCTTCTGGAAGCCAAAAAAAAAAGTGGGGTCGTATGAATCTGCCTAGGGATGCAGAGTGACAAATCGGGGCAGACCTTCTAACTCTGCCAGCTTCCTTCTCACACGAGGTTGTATTCTGGACAAGGACACTGCCTAGGGGTTGATTGGGTTTGCCACTGTGAAATTCTCTCAGGGCTGCTGGCTCCTTCTCATTAATACAACATTTTGATTTAATGCTCGGTTGGGTGTTTAAAAAAACATGCAAGCGGAATTGCTTATTTTTCCCACCAGTGCTGTGGCACACCTGTCAGAATCTCCTCTCCCTTCCCTGGCTGGTAATTGGCTGCTGCATAACTGGCTGCATAGCAACAGGCAACAGATACGGATGCTTCTGTTACCTGCTTTCTGCCTGTGCTGAAATCGTTCAGGTTGTCATTGGAGTGAAGCTTGGCCGAGGGAGATGGCTCCGATAGTGCGAATGCTGCTCTAACCCTGGGATGTCCTCCTAGGTTATCCTGCCAACTGAATAGCTGATTAGAACATCAGCCATGACAGGTGTTAGGTGCTGCATTCCAATTAGGCCAAAATACCTACTGGGGATTTTTTTTTTAATGAGATCTTCATCTCACCCAATCGCTTCCGCACTTGTTATTTTGCAAGCCCACGATCAAAAGAATCCATACTGAGCAGGTAGTTTTGCCTTGGCTTTTGAAGAAAGCAAGCAGGGAGGGAAGGCCTTCTCAACACCAACAGATCATAATACAGGGCTTGGATCTGGCTTGCATCAGCGTCATTCTTTATTTGCATAATTAAGGAAGCAGAAAGACTAACAAGCAGATGGTAAGTTTTTGAGGTACATTTAAATAACATGACTCACCTTAACGGGAGCAAGAAGGCCTGTTTCAAGTTGGGTGCAAGTTAAAACGTTGACAGCATGCTTTCCTGGCATAAACAAGCTCAGGTGCTCAGGGCTGCTTGCTCTTAATTTCCTTTGCACATTCCCATTTAGAATAGTCAATTGCTTATTGTCATCTTCACAAACCAGGGCTTCCTTGCCAGTCAACATGATTTCAATCTAAAACCAAACCTTGAAACTCTTGATATCAAATGCTATGCATAGTAGGCAGTTTTCCAGATTAAGACTGGGAGCTGTGCTGTGTTGTGCTTTGTTGAGGTGCCTGGTTAATGAAATATAAGCGGCAAACAGTGGTCTAGCAGAGGAGGAACGTGGAGCAGTATAGCTCCAGGACTTCATTTTTCCAAGCAGGAGGGATGATATCATCCACCAGGATAATTCATGGACTGGACCCACCTCACTCTGGCAACTGATTGAGGCAATAATGAGGCTTTTAAGTTTTACTGTTGATTGTGTCCCATTAGCATGGGGATGGTCAGAGAGTGAAGGCAGCTTACTATTTTACGACCAGCATCTGATCCTAATAAATTGGGTTGGATGGTATGTGTTGCTGCAACCCCATCACCGTGGTCCTGATTTCAATCAGGTCTCAGGTTAAATCCCTGGCATCTCCAGATACATGTCAGGAGCGAGCCAGCAGTAAATCACACTGTGCCAGTAAGAGTTAACTCTTTATTAGCGAAAACAGGATATGCACAGGAGTGTCAGGCTGACAGGCTGACACTATCCCTGCCTCCCCACAGCTGCCCAAGTCCCATCCTCTCCAGAGTTTCCCCCCAAAATCTTTGCTCCTTCCACTTCATGCCTCTTCTGTTCTGGGAGACCAAGAGGGAGGGGAACTTGTCACAGCCAGAGAGGGAGACGCCTGTGACTCTTCACCAGCCTGAGTCTCTTGGTCTCTCCCCTCCCACCCTCCTGCTTCAGCTTCTGCCTCTGATTCTGAACTTCTCTCTGCTACTGACTCTCCCTTCTCACTAAGCCCTGTTACCTCTTCAGCTTCTGATACGTCCTCTTCCCAGTCTCCTCCCTCTTCTCCCATCACTGCTCCCTAAGTTCTGAGCCTTCTTCCTTTGGGGGTTCCCCAGCTGGTGCTTCCCTCCATTCCTCTGTGACCAACCAATCCATGACAGCAGAGTTGAGCAAGATTCCTGTTTGAAACGCTGGAGAGATGCTGCCATTCAGTGTAGACAATGAGCTAGATCAGGCTTCCTCAACTTTGTTCCTTAAAATAAAAACTACAAGAGCTGTGATCATGGGTCTCCTGCCATCACTGCTACCCCCCCTCCTCAAAAACGCCGCTGCTGTTGCTGAAAGGCTAACATGCAGCCCTGCCCTACCTCAAATTATTACCCAAACCTGGGCCTGACCTCCATCCTATCCGTGGCTCTCCTGCCCTCTGTTTCTGCTCTGGCTCCTGATCTTCTGCCTTTACGACCATGCCTCTTGCCCTTCTCCTGTGTGCCTGCCCCCCACCTTGCCTGTGCTGGATTCAGACTTCACGGCAGCCTGTTGGAATCCAGGCCCAAGGCCTGAGAAGACCTCTCTTTATACATCACATCTTGACTTTTCCAAAGCACAGCATGACTTTTCGGCTTCAAAACGAAACCCGGCATAAATAATATAGGAAATAGCTGGCATTTCCTTTGAAGAATTCATCAGACAGTGATCAACTGCATCCTAAGTTCTTTCGCGTGCAGGTAAAAGGTGAATGCCATCTCAAGTTAAATGCCAGCTTCCTCGCTGGAAGTATAACATGTATTGACTTCATGAGATGTTTAATTTGAATAAGCTGCAGGCTGAGTTTTGCAGCAGCAAGCTCTGATACATGCCTTGCAGATTGCACAATGCTTCCATGTTCCAAGGAACATAAAGATTTAATTTGAACTAAAAGTGTCTCTGTTTATTAGAAGTATGGCAGACCAGGTTATTAGATTGAAACTGCATAGGAAAGACATGTCATTTTGATCTACAACTCATCAACAGATATGCCTAGGCTTGCCATATGTCCAGATATTCCTGGACATGTCTGGAATTTGGCCATCACGAACTGCGACAATTTTGGCGATTTCTGGGGAGAGGGGCAGGAGCTCGAAAACCTCATTTAAAAAATAAAATAAATAAAAGCTCAACAGCTTTTCTGTCCGAGTTTTCACTGTTTGAAATATGGCAACCCTACCAAAGTGGGTGGCACCTCCACCTGTGGGATGGTGGGATTACCCGGGGGGGGCGCTAAGAGGCAAGGGGGTGGCAGGGGGGGCACTGGAGGTGTAAATGACCAAACTGGTATCACAGGATCAAGTTCATCAACTATGTTGAATTAATTAAATAGCTTCAATTGTAATTGGAACAAATGTATGACTGTTTACTCCTTTGAACTTTACTGGGTTCTTATCTGAATCGTGCTTTCTATAGGGTAGGCTATGGGGCACTGGGGGTAACTTTATTAAACCAAGTTGTGCTGTGGGGGAGGGGGAGTGGCTCAAAAAGAAAGAAAGAAAGTTTGGGAAGCCCTGGTCTAGACGACAGATACATTCAGGATTGATTGTAGTGGATGAAATGCAGCCTTGACATCAGTGTAAGACAGAGGGAAAGGTGCAATCAAGAAGCATTCTGTAATTAATACTGTGTGTTGATATAGGATGAGAAATGAAGTTGGTGGTGGGTGGTGGAGCGATCGCTTGGGAGCTCATTACCGGGTCTTAGATGTGCTTGTAGAACTTGCAAGTCCTCTTTGATATCTCAGAGACCACATAGAGGGTTTAATCATACTAGGATGACACAACATGAATCTCCCACCTGGCTACTGCGCACAGGTTAACCACGGAAAGCTAATCAGGAGTTCTGACAGATGGGATTCTAAACTTCTCTGTTGATATTGATTCTTCTTTCCACAGAAATGGTATTTCTCGTAGACCGTTTTGTGTAGACAGCCCTATATAGGTTCATCAGCCGATCGTTTTAATCATTTTCTACTGTTTATTTGGTGTTTGATGCTTTATGGTATACACTAATGTGCGCTGCCACGTTGTACAACACAGTGTGATTTGGAGGCATATACATACTTCTCTAAACAAATAAATCAAGCCTGGTTAATTGTGGCTGAGCTTAACATCTCGCAGCTGCAAGCATTTCTAACTAACCCACAATCTTTTTCTAATTTACATGGGACAATAATAAAATAATAATAATTAAAAAATTGGCTTCTCCTGTCAGATAATTATAGCATGATATTCAAACCCCCCTGGCCTCCTCTGGGCATTTTTCAGTATCGTTCAGATTTTTGGCAGTGTGTCAGTAAAAGCACAATAGTCAAATTTCCCCAGTTCAAATAAGATTCACCAGGAAAGAACCTACTTTGTTAGAAAGGGATTAGACTCTCTACAAAGGGCCCCCCGCAACAAAATGTTGCAGTGTGTGCTTCTTCTACTCAGGTTTGCATCCACTCCACTCCATTCCATCTCCCCTACTTTTCTTCCTCCCCTCCCCACAACAGTCTGTCAGCATTCTGTGCCCACTGAGCATGCTCAGTTTTCACAGAGCTGTTCCCCCACCCGCACCCTTCTTCTGCATTTGGAATGATGTAGACTGGGATGGACACGCTTGTGGCCAGTCCAAGCTATATTAAAACCTTGAATTTCTCCATTTATTTCCATAGCCAGTTCTCAGCTCCATCCCTGGCAACATTTTAAAATAGCTTCTCAGTGTGACCCAGGGAATGGCCTATCCAGAAAATGAGGGGGCTCTCTGTAGCCTTTAATATCTCTGTGGTTGCTTCCTCCACCATTATTTTCCAGCAATCCCATTTTATTCCCCCACCCCTCAACACCTGGTTTTCAGTCCTGTTTGGGAAGGGAGGTTCTCCTCTTAAGTTTGCTTGCTTCCCAAATATCTATTTACTTATTACACATGTATATACTTCCTATATAATTAGGTTCCCCGGGAGGTTTACAGTGCCAATACTACTACTACTACTACTTCTTCTTCTGCCTCCTGCAAACATTGAGGTTACCCTGAATTTTCTGATACCTCCCTCATGTGGAGGGAGGTGGTGTGGTTTTGGCTACAAGGGAAGATTCTATGGTTCTATCACTATTACACACCCTCCAAGTGTCCCTATTTTCCAGGGACAGTCCCGGATTTACAGATGTTGTCCCAGCTTCTGATTTGATCCTGGAATGTTCCGCTTTTCCTTAGGACATCCCTATTTTCATCAGAGAAATGTTGGAGGGCATGTAGTTATTTAACCCTGAGCCACCGAGCTAAGTAACTACCTTTAGAAGACATCTGAAGTTTCATCAGGGAAATGTTGGACTGTTACTATTTTGTTTTGTTTTCAACAATTTTGTTACATATACATACAGGCTACAACCACCTTTGGAATGGCTTTAGGAACTGAATTGAATTTCTTTAGGATAGTATTCCACATCTCATGAAGCTAATAGAGGCCATGCTATTCCAGGGCTGCTTTTCTTCCAGATGATATTGTTTCTCCTACCACAAAACCATACAACGGATGCTAGGAGGCTGTCTGGAAGTAAATATATTAGAATTGGAAACCTCATTGCCTAGAGGAATGGAGAGAGTCAATGAAGGATAGTCATGCTTATCTGCACACTTTATTATAGTCAAAAGTGGTATTTTCTATATTCTGGTGAATATATCATATTGCCACTGTGCTTATTACAGCGCACAGCACTGTGTTCTGTAAACAAATATAATCTGATGCAACCAAATAAATTGCTCTTCAAGGGAATCGGGGCTTGTCATGTGGATTGAATTACTGTGCCAGAACAGTATTAACTCTACTGCTACTAGCCTTTATTGGCATAAGTTAAAAGAGTAAAATCATAAAATCATGCAAAGTCATCCAAATACATTGATAATCCAAGCACATACAATATATAAAAGACTGGATAGCCAACCATTGAATAAATCTGGAAACTTTAAATTTAGCTTTAAAGATCTTGGCTAAGTACCACAAAAATATCCTGGTATTTTCGGGAGTATCATCCCTCAACAAATATTGGTATCTGAAGAAGTGTGCATGCACACGAAAGCTCATACCAATAACAAACTTTGTTGGTCTCTAAGGTGCTACTGGAAGGATTTTTTTAAAAAAATTTATTTTGTTTCAACAAATATTGGGTTACTCTTTGTAAATCGATATTTTGAGCTGTAAGGGGGTCACTAGGAGATCTCTGCGAAGGGTGTTGAGAAGAGGGCAATCCAAAATTGTGTAATGTATTTTTCCTGGTGTTTTCCAATCCTGGCTGGGGAGGTGTTTATGCAGTGCACACAATAGAAGTTGAGTCATACCTGGGAAGCAGTCGTTGGATTCAGAGCTTACCCACCCTCCACTCCCTCAACTGACGTTTACTTTGCAGGTTTAACAACCTTTTCCCCACAGCCACGCAGGCGCTGCTATGACAAGGTCGCTGTTGAAGGGCCAGTACTGCATTGGCAGGTTTCGCCTTTCCCGTAGCAATTCGTCACAACTTTGGTGGTTGCAGGTCTTGGGCGGAATCCTTACTCATCTACAAAATTGGGGGTGGGGTGGGGCGGTGACCCCCACCCCCATTGAAAATGAGTATTGCATTACGTGATTAATGAGACTGAAGAAGTGTGCATGCACACGAAAGCTCATACCAAGAACAAACTTAGTTGGTCTCTAAGGTGCTACTGGAAGGAATTTTTTATTTTGACTATGGCAGACCAACACGGCTACCTACCTGTAACGATTATGCAAGATACAATCAGGACTGTTCAGTTTTCTTCCAAGTGCAATGCAAGGGGAAATGAATATTCAATAAAGCTCCCAACACTCAACACATCTTCTTTTCATCTATGTAAAGTGGTACCTTGGTTCTCAAACAGAATCCGTTCTGGAAGCCTGTTCAGCTTCTGAAACATTCAAAAACCGGGGCATTGCTTCCCATTGGTTGCAAGAGCTTCTTGCACTCAGCAGAAGCCACGTTCGGGTTCCAAAAAAGTTCAAAAATGGTAGCATTTACTTCTTGGTTTGGGGCATTCGAGAATCAAAACGTACGACAACGGAGGTGTTCAGGAACCAAGGTACCACTGTACCAGTCTAAGCCAACTGTGTGTGGAGAAGTGCAACCTCTCCCAGCTTTGTGCCCTTCAGATGATGATGATTTATCTCAGGGCAGTTCACAGAATAAAATCAAGATATAAAACCACAAAATACATAATCAAAATAAAAGCAATAACTCAATAGCCCCCCCCACCCACACCACATTTTAAAAGGGCATAGGATATAAATCAGATTGACCAAAGGCCTGGTTAAAAAGGAACATTTTTGCCTGGCACCTAAAGGTGTATAATGAAGGCACCAGGCAAATTTCCCTGGGGAGAGCATTCCACAGACGGGGAGCCACTGTAGAGAAGGCCCGTTCTTGTGTTGCCACCGTCCAGACCTCTCGAGGAGGGAGTGCATGAAGGAGGGCCTCAGAAGATCATCTCAGGGTCCGGGTAGGTTCATATGGAAAGAGGCGGTCCTTGAGGTATTGCAGTCCTGAGCCACAGATGTTCTAGACTACAACCCCTATCAACTCCAGCTAGTGTGGTAAATGATCAGAGAGACTTGTAATCCAAAATATCTGGAAGGTGTTGGATTTCGGGAGGTTGCTCTAAAGAACAGGAAAATGAGGTGCTGAGGTGGAGCTAGTTATTGGCTTCAATCACCTTAATGCAGAGATATGCACCTAGGCACCTGAGCATATGTGGGCCCCGAGAGGTGGACTGCAGTGTTCAGTGGACAGCACCAATCATCTCTTGATTGGTTAGGGAGTTTTAAATGGCTCACACATCTTCTCATTCTCTCTTATAGGTAGGTAGGTACCCTTAGCATTTTTAGATTTGACAACTGCTATTGTCTTATTTGGAAGTCAAGTTCACTATTGAATTGCGTTATGTTATTGCACCTTTAGAATATCCCATGTTGAGACTTCAGAAAATTATAATGGGAGCTCCATAGACCAGCTTCAGGAGTTGAACTATTTATTGCAGCATGCCTGGGGGGCGGGGCGGGGTGGGGAATCACCTTGTCGAAGAGACTGGAGTCTGATTCCCCCAAGGCTAGTTATCTGGAGTGCAAAACACATTCAGGAATCTGGAGGCAGACAGGTTTAATTGCTATATCTCAATACCTTCTCCGCATCTTTCCTTTTTTCGTTTACTATTTTTAACATTGGGTTATATCTTCACTGATTCATTTTTCCACTTTGCAAGGTACTTTATGAGGGTGGCTGATCCGTCTCTCTTCCCCTCAAAACTACCAACACAGATCGTTTGGCCCATAAAATCATCGTTTTCTGCGAGTTCTGACTGGTATGTTTAATTCCTTTGGGCTACATAGTAGCGTGAGCACCAGGTGATGTAATCACTTTCCCAAAATTTGCATGCATCTCTGTTCCGTGCTGTTAGTTTTCCCCTAGAGCTTTTCAATCTCCAGCAGTGCCAGCGCTGCCTCTGTCCTCCTCCTCCACCTTGATGCTGAAAAGAAAATGAGCCGTGTGTGTGTGTGTGTGTGTGTGTGTGAGAGAGAGAGAGAGAGAGAGAGAGAGAGAGAGACTTTGTGAAATTGGCCAAATGCTCCTTTTTGTGCAATCCCAGTCCATTTAATTTGACTGGGTGCCTTGCAAGATGGGCTGTAGCCAAGATGGGGCCAATGGGTGCGCTGCCCACCTGGAACACTTATTTGCCCAACGTGAAATTGGTTGTGTGAAATTGGCTTTTTTTAACTCATGAGATGACAACCTCTAGTTAATGAATGAAAGCTTTTTTTTAAGTTACAGGTGGGTAGCCGTGTTGGTCTGCCATAGTCGAAACAAAATAGAAAATTCTTTCCAGTAGCACCTTAGAGACCAACTGAGTTGTATGCGTGTATCTGAAGAAAGCTCATACCAAGAACAAACTCAGTTGGTCTCTAAGGTGCTACTGGAAAGAATTTTCTATTTTGTTTCAGCTTGTTTTTAAGAATGTGAACAATTCTGGATTTATTTATTTTTATGTAGAGTTGCTGGTGCTCAACCTCACCCATCCCACCACCAAAGTTGCAACAATGCTTGAATGCTACCCACCTGGCACAGTTCTGTTTGCTCAAGAATACTCCTGACTCAGGGTGGATTTTCTTTTCAGGATCATAAACACACTTATGCTTAAGTCACACTGAACTACAACAAATCCTGGTAGCCATTAGGTAAAAGGTAAAGGACCCCTGGACGGTTAAGTCCAATCAAAGTCTCCTTCTTTGGAGGTCTTTAAGCAGAGGCTTGGCAGCCATCTGTCAGGAATGCTTTGATGGTGTTTCCTGCTTGGCAGAGGGGTGGACTGGATGGCCCTTGTGGTCTCTTCCAACTCTATGATTCTATGATTCTATGAAAGGCAACTGTGGGGTTGCAGCACTCATCTGGCTTTCAGGCCAAGGGAGCCAGTGTTTATCTGCAGACAGCTTTCCGGGACTAAACTATTTCTGGCACAACGGGACACTGTGACATAAGCCAGAGCACACAGAAACAATGTATACCTTCCCACCAGAGCAGTACCTATTTATCTACTTACACTTTGGCGTGCTTTCAAACTGCTAGGTGGGCAGGAGCAGGGACCGAGCAACAGGAGCTCACCCGGTTGCAGGGATTCAAACTGCCGACCTTCTGACTGGCAAGCCCAAGAGGCTCAGTAGTTTAGACCACAGCACCACCCATGTCCCAGTAGCCATTAGGACAGCCTGCTCAACAGGGAAGGAGGAGTAACTTAAAATGATATTGGAAAACTACCACCCGGCGGGCCCAAACTAGATGCTACTTTAATTCTCTATTTGACAACCAGTGGGAGCTCCCCCCATAATTTAGTAAATAAAAATAATAGTTTCTCTTCAACCAGGCATTTGACTGATTGACTAATTGATGGCCTTTTAAATGTGTCTGCAGGCGGGGCGGGCGGGCGGTTATTGGTTTGTTTTGCTTTCGTTTTTGTTTTGTTGCGCATTTTGTATTTTCATTTTGTATTTTTATGTTGTGAACCTGTAATCTTCGGATGAAGGGCAGTATACAAATTTAACAACAACAACAACAACAACTTAACTTAACTTAACCTCACTTATAACTTCACTGTGGATGGGGGAAGGTTTTCCACTGGTGTAGCACCATTGGAGGGGAGGGTGAAATCTTCCCTCCCTAGATGCTGATGTCTCAATGAGAAATGGAGTGGTGGTGGTACTTGTAACTAAATGAAGAAGAAAAATAGCAGCACGCTATGTATTTAGTGTAACGTGTACTTTGAGCTGAAGTTACCGAATACTCTTAAAACTCCTTATTAAATTGACAACCACAGTGGCTAAAAGGGTACCCCCAACACAAAATATTTAAGGAAGATAAAGAATAAAGCCACACACAAAACCTGTGGGGGGGGACACACACACCCCTACACACATATAATCCTGCCCTGCAAAAAGCAATGTACCCATCACACCTAGCGAGGAAGATAAGACAACAGCCCTGAGACCCATTAAAGTGAAGGGAACCTTTGCAGCAGGAGGCCTTGATGAACTGAATCCACTAGAGACAGGAAACCCCACGGACAAAATGTGGTTCGGAAGTCAGCCTCCGAGATGAGTCCTCACGTTTTAGTCCCCATAAAACCTCTCATTTGTGTGTAGTAAAAAAATAAGCAGCATAAACATATCTGCCCTGCTGGCTGTACAGATCAGATCTAATAACAATCAAGCAGCAGGCTTGCATGTTTAACTAATGAAAACGTCCATGGGTTAGAATCTAAGAAATAAACTTATACACAAAGAGAGAAAATACAGTTTGTGCTTTGCTGAATCTGTTCCGTCACTAACTGATTTGCTAACTATCAAAAGTTTAAACAAGATAAAAAAAAAATCCTTCCAGTAGCACCTTAGAGACCAACTAAGTTTGTTCTTGGTATGAGCTTTCGTGTGCCAGTTTACCTTGCTACGCCCCTGCCATTTTACTTACTTATTTTAAATGGCAAACCAATAAGGCGAACTGATTTTAAGATTAGAAAGATTAGAAAAATGAGAGACTGAAATTGACAGATGTTGCCTACCCCTATAAATAGGTCTAAGCCTAATCAGAGCCCCGTTTTTTTCTGCATCCATTTCTCCCATTCCAGACACAATCCTCCCTTCTCCTTCTCAGCATGTTTCCTATGTTACTTTGCTTGGCTTACAAGCAGGCACATTGCTCCCTCAGCAACTACTGGCCTTATTCTGGTAAGGATTTGAGTGCCAGGAAGTGACAAGTGTAATGGCAACCTTTTGTGATGTCAGTCTTTGAACTCTTAAAACGAGAAGCTGACACGAGCCGCCGAATCCAGCTGTCCTGCTCCTGAGCTGGGTGGGAATGACCTAGAAGGAAAAGATTCCACATCCAATTACAATTCCCTAGAGGAGAGACGGGTCAAACTCGTTAGCTGCTTCACTGCTTTCCCTCGCTCTGCAAGGTGGGCTGCCAAGAGGGTCAGCACAGAGCCTGCAGTCTTAGCATATCTGAAAGAAGATTCCCACTTCCTAGACGATTCCTTTCCAATTTCTATACTATTCCAAGGACACCCAGGCCAGAAAGTCTGATGAGCTCCTTATTCCTCCAAAATGATGCTTTTGGTCTGCGTTATTCTAAAATATTTTAATTCTGTGTTTCATATAGGGACATAGGGAATTGCCTTGTACTGAGACAGACTATTGTCCCATCTCTCTTCACTGGCTGGTGTTGGCTCTCCAGGGTTCAGAAAAGGAGAGTGAGCCTTATATCATGGATGCTTTAGCTGAGATTCCTGCAGTGTAGAGGGTTGGACTAGATGACCCATGGGGGTCCCTTCCAAATCTACAATTCTGTGAGACACTCCCTGACATGCTGGCTGTTGAACCTTCTACGGGGGAGACATGTGCTTTCCCACTGAGCTACATATTCATTGCTGTTTACCTGCCAAGGTGGGTAAATGAATTAACATTAAATCTCAGCATGGAGAAAGCTGGAAACTCAGCCCTCCAGATGTTTTGGGACTACAACTCCCATCATCCCTGACCACTGGTCCTGTTAGCTAGGGATGATGGGAGTTGTAGTCCCAAAACATCTGGAGGGCCGCGTTTGCCTATGCCTGGTGTTAAGGATGTGAACTAGAATGTCACCTCTTCAAATCTCACTTCAGCTGTGATGAGCTCCCAAAGTGGATGTTTCCTCTGCTCTCAGCCTCATCTGGAACCCAGATCCTGCTCCTTCTTTATCACAAGTCCACTCACCTTTTCCCGGTGGGCGGCATTGCAGCTGGGCAGCCAGGTCACAACATCTTACCGGCCTAAGGGGCGGAGGGATGCCACCTCTCCCCTGTGTCATGCCGCCCGTGTCATCATTGCTGGGGTTTGTTTCCCCCTGTGAGACAGCCCCAGCCAATCAGCTTTCGAGGTGGGTGTGGCCACGGGCGACTTAACTATGGCGCAGCCAGCCAGGACCCTCTCTCTCACCCCATCCCTGGATCACCCACCCACCCTCTTTTCATGCTTTCCTCAGATCCAACCTTACTGTGGACAATTGTCAGTTTACATATTGTTGGGGCCAGGTAACCTAGTAGCAATTGTCGCAACTTTTGTGAGGTTAGGCATTGGGTGAGCCTTTGTTTGGTTGGAGGGGAGGTTGTGGCCTTCGCCTGCCCCTCCTCAGTAAGGGTATCCTGATAAAGGGATCCAGGGTGTGAATACCATCTGAAGCCTGGGCGTGGGATAAGGCCATGTCACAGCCCCTACAGTGATCCCTTGTGTGCCCTTATTTGATGTAAGTCATAGGGCACCCCCTATCAGAGGTTTACCCTTAAGTGGACTCCCTGCAGATGGGCAGGAGTCAAGATATAGCTTGGCTTCACCCCAATGCCTAAGCCAAACTGCTCACATCTGTAACCAATAAAGTTGTGGCCTATTTGAACCCATAAACCCAAATACTGACCTTTAAAGCCCTAAACGGTGCTCACCTTTAGAGCCCTAAACGCCCTCAGCCCAGTAATACCTGAATGAGCATCTCCACTGCGAGAAGCAAATCTTCAGGGAACCAGGCAGAGGGCCTTCTTGGTAGTGGCACCCGCCCTGTGGAATGCCCTCCCATCAGATGTCAAAAAGATAAACAAGTACCTGACATTTAGAAGACATCTGAAGGCAGCCCTGTTTAGGGAAGTTTTTAATGTGTGACATTTTAATGTTATTTTAAGCTTTGTTGGAAGCTGCCCAGAGTGGCTGGGGAAGCTCAGCCAGATGGGCGGGGTACAAATTAATAATAATAATTTATACTTCATGTCTGTTTGTTTTATTGTTCTCCTGGGAACTTTGTGGCTCGGGTGCCTTTTCACGCAATCTGCAAATAACAAAGCGGACAGCATGGACCAATTTTCAGTAGCAACACACAACACACAACAACATATCTCCTCCTCCTTTGGCCCAATGCACTGCTTGGATGCAGGTGTATTTGGACTGGTGCCCCTGATAGGAAGTAGAGAAAGTAGGTGTTCAGAGGATCTTATTTCCTAGATACTTGCTCCCACGGAGTGTTTTCCACGTACTGCCTCAAAACGCACAGAGAAAGCACGAGCCGGGTGATTATTGGACAGGCACCAAGCAGCAGGCGCTGAGGTGGCTGGGATCACAGCCATTGTGAGTAGGATTAAGGTGCCGAACCGCAGAACTGCAATCAGCAGGTGGTAATCATTATATAACTTTCTCGGATATTGTTTCCATTAATTAGTAGGGCTGAAATCCCAGCTGTCTGGAGAAAGGTTTTCGAGAGAACATTTGCTCATCTTCAGGCAACTGTTTTCACGATTAGCAAACCATAGCCACCCCTGGCTAAATCCCCAGGCATTCAAAGCAGCACATTAATGAGCACATCTCGCTCGAGTCGTCTATGTTGAATTCAAGAGGGAAAGAAAGGTGCGGTGGGCTTGTATAGCGACCATCCCCATTGCAGCTCAATGTAAGCTACCCATTCTAAGCCTAGAAACCCACAAAAAGAGTTTAGACTTTTTAAAAACCATGATGGGAGTGCCCACAATATATGCATGCTTGGATGTGCATGCTTCTTCTTCTTGATAATTACTGTATAAACTGAGCCTGCATTCTGACTGGAAATTGCCATGTGTTACTGAAAGGTGTTAGCAACAGATCTTTGACAAGTCATTTCTCCTCACGCATTTTTATGTTTGCTCAGGACTCTTCATTAGGAAGTAAACTTGGAGGCTCTGATATTTGACTATTAGATGTAGCCCTGGGTTAAAAGTTTTAGGAGAATTTTGTGGCTTTGGAACACCTGGGATCTTCTACATGCAAACCCCACTTTTTGAGGGGAGGGGGACTGTAAGGCCGTCTGCCCTCTGCAGAGGTGTGCCTGGAGACCTCTGCAGTGTTTGTGAAAGATCCATTCCCATCTCAGGATTCCTACTAGACTGGTGGGACAGAGGAGATCCCAGAAAAAAAAGATCGGGAATCTGCTATATGCATGGAAGGAACCAGAACATGACGCCTTGAAAACTTAGACTGCATTCAAATTCTTATTTCTAAATTTGGTAGAGCTTGAGTCTCTTAATCTCAGGGTCATGGGTTCGAGTCCCATGTGGGGCAAGAGATTCCTGCATTGCAGGGGGTTGGACTAGATGACCCTCATGGTCCCCTCCAGTGCTACAATTCTATGATTCTAAGAGCCACCAGCTTGCTACCACCATTTCCACCCACCCCCAAAGCCTGCAGAAACACACACACACACACACTCTCCCCCTCCCAACACCCCAGGAGGCCTTCCCTCAAAGATACCCATTGCTAACCCTCTAGACCTGTTTGGTGCACACAGCTCTCAAGCAAGCAAGACAATTCGCAAAGGAACCTTGCTCCAGTTCAGATGTCGCATATTACTAGCCCAGAGAACATGCATTAAAGCGGGGGGGGGGGAGCCTGTGTCTCTGCAGATGTTGTTGGACTACAACTCCCATCATCCTTAGGCCATGCCAACTGAAGCTGATGGAGTCTAACAGCATCTCTTACAATGACACATTTAATAGTAGATAAACTCCGATGGTGTTGGCAAAAGACAGTATGTAGCACCATCCCTTGGGCATAATAGCCTGAGCCTCCTCAGCCGATCAACAATCAAAAATTTCCACAAACACCCTCTTTCCTCGACAATACACATTTTCGCTTTTTGTGTTAAAGGAACATTCCCAAATCGCACCGCATTCCAATGCTGACATCTGCTGGTGCAATGTGTTACGCCAAGCTATTTCTCATCCTAGAGAAGATACGGTGACAGGAAAAATCAGCCTGCTTTGCAGTTGCAACACTCAATTTACACAAGCCTGATTGCCTGTTTACTTAATTTTTTTTTTTTTAACATCAATAGATAGTACTGTGGTGGTCTATTTGATTTTTGAGAAAAGTGGTAAACAGCTTTGCAAATACTCATATGCTTTTGCAATAGAGGTCAAATCCAACCAGTGCTGCTGGAATAAATAAACTGGTAAAGCAAAATTGTGTATGTGTCTTTTTTTAAAAAAAAATGAATCTGAAGGTCTTGTTAAACGACAGTCCTATCCTATGTTTACAGGTCATGTTCCAGGTTTTTGTCCTTTCTAAAACCCTTTCTCTTCCGTGCGTGCCTTTGGCATACAACACTGGAAAGGTTGGACAAATCAGAACGCCCAGTTCTAAATCTGCGGAGCAAAGGGCAGGAGTGTGATTACTTGTCTGCTGTATATGACAAGCACTTTTCCAATTGCTCTGTGCCTCCTGTTTCATGTAGTGCTGACCCAGTTGGAAGGTTCAGCTCAGCGATAATGGGTGGATCAAACCAGAGGAGGAAACTGCGCTCAGCCCAAAGCAGTTTTGCTGTAATCTCTCTCCATGCAGTTGTTTTTTTTTTTCCAAAGCCTGCTTTGATTCTTTTCTTCCTAAACGATTGGAGCAGAAGAAAAGGCAGGGACAGATCATTTGGAACTATTCCCCCCCCCAAAAAAATAAGTAGCTTTTAAAACAGAGACTTTATATATCTGCTAAATACATTTTTGTCTCATCCATCCTCTTGTTGCACCCATCCTTCCTCCCCTCCTCTAATTTTATATCCTCCTCCATTGCTGCAATTTATATTATCAGGCCCTCGGGGCATATGTTGCACTCTTACAACATAGGCTTGTTCCGCTTGTGCAATTATTTAACTGAATACCGCCCAACACATTCAGAAGTTGCATTGTTTGCAGTAAATAAATGTGCATTTAGTGTATTAAGCAGTGAATAAATGTGTTGCTGCTCAACGGGGCTTAATCTGTACTGCATTTATATCTGCAGCCTCAGGCACTGCATATATTAATGGTGCTCAGGGCCAGCGCATCCATTTAGGCGAACTAGGCAATTGCCTAGGACGCCAAAATGGAGGGGGCGCTGGCCAGGCTTGGGCGGGACGGGCTAGCAGCAGCTTCTCCGCTGTAGCGGAGAGGTGCTGCTTGCCCCCTACACCACCACCCGGCTCCCGCTAAAGCAGGCTTTGGCGGGCGGCGGGGCGGGCGAGCAGCAGCTCTCCGCTACAGTGGAGAAACTGCTGCTTGCCTCTCCAACCCCCCCCACCTCCCACTGAAGCAGGCTTTGGCGGGGGGCGCCAGAAGGTGGTTTGCCTAGGGCGCAAGAAACAACTAACACTTGATCCGAATTCTGTCGGGTTGCCATGTGAGGATATTAATTGCAGTTTTACTCTTTTTTATTATTGTTACGCTGCTTTGTTTTTAATAGGCAAGATGGGGTGAAAATGCTAGAAACCAGTCAAACTGATCTCTAGACAAGGATGCAAGCAGTTATTGTTACCTGCAGATGTGGCACTAATAAAAGGTGGCAGGGATGTTGCAGTGCAGCTGCAAGACTTTAAATGGGTTGGAATGGGGCTCACATGCACGCAACAGAATCACAGTACTAGTTTAGCTCTAGTTAGTGCATTAAGGGGGTAAGGCCATAGAGTAAGCAGTCCTGCCAAACTTGACTAGGTCACATCCCCTCACCTTGGGAGGGTTACCCAAGCCTTTGTTCATTCTCTTCCTCCATGTGAATCCAGCCAGAATGGATGTCTCAGCTAATGCTCCGAGCTTAGACCACATGGCTTTAGCAAGCCACCTTTCTGTTTCTCTACAAACAATTTAGAAACTCTTACCTTTTTGAAACTAAGTTAAACTGCCTGTCTTTTCTTGCTGCCGTATGGAAAAGCACATGAATTTGACCTTGGGAAAGTTTGTAAGTAAGCCATTTGTAACTTACCAAACACGTGGTCTCTTTTTCCATGCTAAGGGAAGCTTTGGAAGAAACTTAAAACGGGACATTTTAAAGATCTGACAGCTCATATTTCCACCCTTTATTTTCCTGCATGTTTTGTGATTTTAAATCTCTGCTGGGGTGTTGTCACCATGAGAGCATTTTCGCCAAACCTGGACCTAGGCATCCAGGGAATTCTTCCTTTATCCTTTAACCAAATTATGACCCCCCCCAAAAAGGGTACCTTGGTGGTCATCTAGTCCAACCCTTTGTGGTATGCTGGTTCTGCAGCACAGGATGCAACGACAACATAACTGGTAGATGACTATCCAGCCTCTGCTCTCCAGCAAAGGAGAGCTCACTACTTTCTGAGGCCGTCTGTTCCAAAGGCCCAATTTGCCTATCACTTTAAACCCCAGTTAAGCTTAACTAGAGTTTAAAGGTGAACTGGGGCACAGGGAGGCAATTATAGCCATTCCTGCTACGCTACAGGGAGCTAAGCCACAGTTTGTAATAGTCTGAACCCAAAATCCTGGTTTGTTTCTCTCCAAACTAACAATGAGCTACAACCAAGATTTCCTCATAGCTGACCGCTTGCAGTTGGGGTGGGGGGAGAAACCACAATCCCTGGGTTCAAATGTAACATTAAGTCAATCCATGGCTTAGCTCACAGTAGTAGAGAAGGAGCAAGCAGCCGCAATAGTCTTCTAATGCAACAGCACACGGCAAACTCACCTTTAAACCATAGTTAAGTTTAACTACGGTTTAAAGTGAAGTGCAAATCGGCTAATTGCCAAGCAGCTTTTACCATGAAGATATTTTTCCTTATGTTTAGCCGACACCTTCTCCCTTGCCGTTTCTACCAGTTGGTGATAACCCTGCCCTCTGTTGCAACAGAGGAAAAGTCTGCTTCATCTTCTTCATGACAGCTCTTCAGGTAAATGCACTTTGGGCAGCAATGAACTGGCCCTAGAAGTGTAAATCTGTGCTCCCAGTGTGGTATAGTGGTTAAGAGCAGTAGACTCGTAATCTGGTGAACCGGGTTCGCGTCTCCGCTCCTCCAAATGCAGCTGCTGGGTGACCTTGGGCTAGTCACACTTCTTTGAAGTCTCTCAGCCCCACTCACCTCACAGAGTGTTTGTTGTGGGGGAGGAAGGGAAAGGAGAATGTTAGCCGCTTTGAGACTCCTTCGGGTAGTGAAAAGCGGGATATCAAATCCAAACTCTTCTCTTCTTCCCATACAGAATACATGTAACTATCAGATTGCAGCAATGGACTTACCTGCCTTATTTTGCACAGGATTTCTTTTCCGCCTTCTTCATTTCACAGACCAGTGAAGAAAAGGCGTGAAACAAGGGAAGAGGGAAGTGGAGTGTCAGCTTGGTTTTAACAAGCAGGTTCCCCAAAAGTGGGGGAGCTCAAGGAAAAGCTGTGGTCAGGAGTGGGGACCCTTTGCGTCCTGGTGACATGACTCTCCCACTTTCATGGGCCAATTTTGACAGGTGGGCAGGTCCACCCACCTGACGATAATCCGGCACATGTCAGGTGCTTGACAAAGGTGCTGGCCTGCAAGTGGGGCAGCAGGGGGGGTGTAGTTTAAAGGGATTGTTTAGCTCTGTGCAGTGCTTCTCAAACACCCCCAAACCAGCTGATTTGTCAGGCATTTGGGAAACGCTGCACAAGGCCTTTGCGGGCACTGCCAGCTGCCGGTACCTGACCTTATAGATGCCAGGTGTAGGCAGATGGGGATGGCTTTATTGAAATGGCCTCATGAGCCAGGGGAGGAGGCCTGGTGGTTCAAATTTGGCCTGTGGTGCTAGAGGCTCCGCACCCCTGGGCTAAGCTGAGACCCAATACAGAGCCTTCATGTGGCTACCTACTCAGAACTCCTTTCGTCTTCCTAATACTCCATTCAAAGGAGAAAAGATATGCATGGTATGTTGAGAGCCAGTGTGGTGAAATGGTCAGAGTGCTGGACTAAGGCCTGAGAGACCAGGGTTCAAATCTCCTTTGGCCGCTTAACTGTCTCTCAGCCTAACCTACCTCGCAGGTTGTTGTGAAGATAAAAAGGGAGGGGGGAACTATGTCTGCCGCTTTGATCTCTTTGGTGGAAAAGATGGAACGATAAATGTCAACTAAAAATAAACCAAATGTATGATGTAGCAATATATGCAGAATCATATATTCAAAGCCAAATGCATTTTTATTTTTTTACAGATTTTTCAAGAGGGGTTGAAACAGCGAATAATAATGGGTGGTGTTTAAAGACCTTTAGTTTTGGTAAACACTTGTCCATTTTTATTTATTTATTTAAATGCCTGGATCGGCAAGGTGTTTTAAAGCACTTCAGGGGCCTCCATGCAGACCTGGCTTTGCTTCTGACAAGCCCCAAATTTCTCTGAGATGCCACACGTTGGTGACTCCAACACGAACCACTACTAGAATGTAGTACTTAATTGCCATTTCAAATGAGGTGTGTGTGTGTGGGGGGGGTGTCCTGTGACCTTTCCGGAGTGTCATGGAAGGCAGGTGAGACATGCCAGGCAGGGTCATAGATGCATGACTGTTGGTCAGCAGTTATTAGCACATCCCATTCCTTCCACCAGTAGGGGTGTGGTGCTCCTTTTTGCCATTGACTGTGCTGTAGCAGCCGAGTACTAAGGAATATATTCAATGCAGCGCTAAGGTGAGCACTCCGTCACTGCAAAGATTTCAGCGCAAGAAGAGATTGGCCAGCTCTGGTGTGTTTGGTTTTTCTGAATAAACTTTTTAACTGAGAAGGTTTCTTTCCCCCCCTCCCCACCCACCCCCAAATGAGATACATTTAGAAAACATTTTTTTAAAGGTATATTATATTTGTTATCTGCCCTTCATCCACGAAGGCCACAGCAACAACAAATTTAAAAGTATGATATTAAAAGCAGATTACTATCAAGACACTAAATATGTAGCTCAAGTGTAAAAAGGTAAAGAGCTGTCCCTTCAGCATGTGATGGAAACCACACAATGAATGTGCCAGATGAGCCTCGGTGGGGAGGCAATTCCACTACTTAGGGGGCTGCCATGCAGAATGCCATCTCCCAGGCTGTCACCCCCCAAACTTCTGAGGGCGGCGGAAATACCAAGACGGCACCCCTCTTCCTGCCAGGCTACGAGAAAGGACGCCACATCACCCTCCACCTTAAAAACAGAAAAGAAGATACTACAAAAGAGAAGTTTTATTAGGGCAATTTAACTTTATTTTATTTTTTTTCTCCATACAGCTAGGTCAACTATAGCAGTAATAATAAAATAAGCATAAAAACAAATTGCGGCCCAGGACAGAGTACATAATTTGGAGCAACTACCAAGCAAATTTAAGTCTGTGATTACATAATAGTAAAAACCAAGCACACCTGTCCTTTCAGCAGATGAAAGTTGCAGGGGTTGCCAGGAAGTGCAACATGTTCTAATTCATCGCTGTGTGAATTATTACCAGAGAGAATCCAATCCAATCGTTTTCTCCCCAAACCCCCCACCCCGGCCCCTTCACTTTGGCTTCATATATATTACATGGTTTCTCAAGTGCTTTAGGTTAGAAACGATTAATTTTGATAATGTTTTTTTTTTCCTTTCCACCTGCTAAAAGAACAGGATCACTACAGCAATAAAAATAATTACATAACAACTACAGCTATGATGTTTTGTTTTGGTTTGCCTGTTGACGAGTTTTTTTTTAAAACATTTTTGTGAGCATGTGAAAGTCAATATTGGTTTCTGTTTGTGTGTGTGTGTGTGTGTGTGTGTGTGTATTTCTGTGTGTCGGTGTGTGAATAATAAAACTACTGAAATTTGTCAGAAACTGTTTTGAATAGAATATATATCTTTTATATATATCTATATCTATATATATTTTCTCTTTCTCTTTCTCTCTCTCTCTTTGATACTTTAAACATGCAGTAGTTGTCTTGAGTAATGTACGACATATCTGATCCATGATTTCCCTTTAATGGTTTGAAGTACCTGTTTGTTTGAAATTTTGTTTTCTAAAAAAATAATTTTTATTTATTTAGTAATGATCTTCAGGCAGATTTGGACCAGTGCAGCTTTTTTTTTTAAGGCCCCAACTGCTCTATACATTCAAAGCACGATGTCACTTTAAACCGCCGTGGCTTGCCCCAAAGGATCTTGGGAACTGTAGTCTCCTACGGGTGTGCTAAGAGTAGTTAGAAGACCCCTGCCCCCCTCACAGTTTCCCAATGGCTTTTTAAACCAATCCCTCTCCTCAAGGAACTCTGGGAATTGTAGCTCTGCAAGGGGAGAAGTGGTGTTCTAGAAACTCTCAGCAGCCTTAACATACTACAACTCCCAGGAATTTATAGCCGAAGCCATGGCTGTCTAGAGCACAGTCGTACCTTGGATCCCGAACGCCTTGGTACTCAGACGTTTTGGCTCCTGAACGCCGCAAACCCGGAAGTGATAGTTCCAGTTTGCAAACGTTCTTTGGAACCCAAATGTCCGGTGGAGCTTCCATGGCTTCCGATTGGCTGCAGGAGCTTCCTGCAGCCAATCGGAAGCCATGCTTTGGTTTCCATACGGTTTGGAAGTCGAGAGGACTTCCAGAACGGATTCCGTTCGACTTCTGAGGTACGACTGGAGTTCGATACTGCTTTAATTGTACAGTGCAGAAGGGTCCTTAGTCACGAGAACTGGGAAGGAGGGCCAATCTTTCCAGCAGAAAGAATCCTGGCAAACTAGAAGCTGTTCACATAAAGCAAAGCAACTTTTCCCCCCCAAGGGGTTTGGAGTGCTAACTCTGTGCCACTTTTTTGCAAGCAATTTTGTTCAGCCTGTCTTTTTTTTTTTTAATTAGCCTTAACAAAACTCCTTGTATTTATAGACATTTTTATTCAAAATAAGATCTTACTATTATACAGGTTTCTCTCTTTTTTTTTGACTATATACAGAAGTGCAAAAGGTCAACCTTCTCTCTATACTTTCCCACATGCTAAACTGCAGCATAATCAACCCTCAAGAGTTTGCACACGCACTCATACATATTATAATTCTTGTTATACGTAAACTTTTGAGTATTTGGATTATCAACAAAAAGTCCCTTGATCTATTGATTATGCAGCTTATTTATAACAAGGCCTGATATTCAGGGATTTCAAAAAAATATTTAAACAATATTTTAACATTTGAAATGGATACAGTAGAAAATAAATTTTTTATTCTGATATCTAGGAACTAGATTTTTTCTTTTATAATTAATTACAAACAAAATAAATCATCAAAATATTACTCAGTTGTCTGCCAGGATCGTTGCAATAGCAACAACTTAACTTCTTACTTAGCAATGATTATATAAGATATCCATATAAAAGATCTTTGTTCTTTTAATGAAAACTAGACAAGAACTAACAATGACTGATATTCTTACATTGTAATATTAAATCAGTAAAATATAAATCATTTAGTTAACAATAATACGAATATTCATGACACTACATGTAAATTCAAAACTGCATATGCTATGAAGAAAAAAAACTTTTTAAATTTTTCCCGTATTTTGAAAAATTCATTAGTTAAAATCTAATAAAACAAAATTCTATAAACTGAAATGGCATTCGTCTGGTAATAGAAAATGAAAATGATCTAATAAATGTAAGAAATAAAAACTACTATTTTAACAAGGAAAAAAAAATAAGTAGTATTCTCTAATGTAAGTAAACTACAATAACATGTGAAGTCACCTATACTTTCTTAACACGATTGAAATTACATTGGTATGGGTTTTAACCCGTAATGTAATAATCTAAGGCTTTAATAGATGTACAGTACAATCAGTAAAATCAACACATCATTCTTTTTTTTTTCTAGAAAGCATCTCAAGCATAAAAACCTGCAAGTAAACTTGGAAGTACGGAAAGTTCTAGAACTGAACTCTCTCCTCTTCCATTCCATAGACTACCAGTGACCTGGCCCCCACCTCAGCAACCCTTTAGCTTTGCTGAACAGAGCAAAATATATCCTTTACTAGCTGCAACATCCAAACCACAAAAAAGATTTCCTTTGGATGAATCCATTCTTTAAAACTTGAATGCACATCTATGTTTTTGTTTCATTTTTGTAAAGGCTTTCTAAGGCTATAAGCAGTTAAATCTGAACAGAAGAAATCACATATAAAATTCATCCCAATATTTAACCCACCCGATACCTATTTCTAATTAACATCTCCATTTATCTCATTGTTTTGGTTTCTTTTTTTAAAAAAATCGTGCATCTGATGTCAGTGCTTCTCTCATGATTAGAGTCACTATTTTATTTCATTTTGAAGTGCGTGACTTTGAAGTGATGCATTTGAGAAGAAAGCAAAAATCCGTCTCCTCCAATACTTTTAGAGTCTCTTGGACTTCTGACAGAGGTTAGAAATTCGAAGCGAAAGAAAATTCCTCAAATGTTTTGCAAACAGTGTCTCAGAAATGGCTTTTCCCTTTTTTAAAAAAAGATATTTTTTTTAAAAAAAATGTATATTGTCTGTTATATGGTATAGTTTGCATAACTGTTATTATGGATTATAATAATTTATATAGGTTTATATATCCAGTATGTGTAGGAATAACCTGGGTTTAAGACTGGTTTTTGCTTATTTTAAAAATGTGCTGCCTACTGTTAAGTAAGGTAAAACTGGCCATTTCTGAGACAGCTTTGGTTTAAAACAGAAGGGGTGCCCTTTGACTGATTAGCAACTAGGAAAACAAGCAAAATTAAAAACGTGGCTCTTAAAAGTAACACTGCAGAAATAATACTCTACTTTGATTACTGTCTATGGCACTTCATGAGCATCTTTTAACAACATGGTACTTAAAGCCATTGATGTGCTTTAAAAATATACACAGTTGTGGTTTATACTTGGCACATTCATCTCTGTCAGATACCTCTTTTTACCACTTCTTACAATCTATTACATTTAAAAATATTAACTCTTAAAAGCAAAAAAATGAAAGGAAAATAAAAATTATACTGTGCATGCACGCTCTCTTCTATAATGGCAATTTTTTAAATACAAGGTGCACCTTTCGTTATTTTCTTTTCTTTGTAAACCTTGAAAGAAATAAACTTACTTAAAAAATTATATCTTGGTCTACAGACGTACCAATACATAATAGATCTATGGCTACATCACAGTCTGTCTTTTCAAGATGACGTACATGATTATGTAGGAACGAGTCTGCCAGCGCATACCTCTGCTGTGTATGCGCTGCTTTACCTGTGTGCTAGAAAAGATAGACAATGCTGTAGTCTTTAGACAATATGATCACCCCAGCACAAATATCTATTCAATGTACAAACTATATAGGCAACAGTGTGCAGTGGATTTCCGAGTTGTCATTTCATCTTGTTAACATGCAATATGTGGATGTCTTACTGCTGAGGAAATTTGGGTGCTGTTATCTGACGGTATATACATTATGGCTAATGACCTGTTCCGTTTCTTCATTCAGTCACACTGTCCTCTTTTCTTTTATATGATCTGTGGAAAATAATAAAGAGGGTGGGAAAGGGGTCGCCTTCGTTTATTCCAGTGTTTTTCAACCTTTTTTGGGCAAAGGCACACTTGTTTCATGAAAAAAATCACGAGGCACACCACCATTAGAAAATGTTAAAAAATTTAACTCTGTGCCTATATTGACTATATATAAAGTAATTCTCTTGAATAGGAATCAAATAAACACAATTTTTCCCACGGCACACCAGGCAACATCTCGTGGCACACTAGTGTGCCGCGGAACAGTGGTTGAAAAACACTGGTTTATTCGACACCTGCAGCTATTTCCTCCTCCACTTTTCTTCCACGCAAGAAAGAAATGCCACTACCACCACCCTCGATGCTATTCAAATATAACAATGACAGCCCCTGAACACTTCTAATCCAAATGCACTGAAATATGACATACGCTGCTAATTATTTAACTAAGCATTTAAATCAACATTGATTGCAAAATCTGTGCAGAGTTAAAATGGGAAGTGATATGCAAAGTTTTCCCCTTTTTTATTTATTTAGCTTTCACCCCATCAGTGCTTGCTAAACACCTGAGCACAAACCAGGATATAACTAGTACTAATTATTATTTGCGATATTTTTTATCTCATTTCCCCCCCACCCTTTCCACCATACCTATCCTGGATGGCTTTAAAAAGAGGAAGAAAATTCATGGAGGATTAAGCTATCAATGGCTACAAGCTACAACAGCTTTGCTCTCTCTCTCTCTTCTCTAAGAGTCAGCATGCCTCTTTTGTACCAATTGCTTAGAATCGCAGGTGGGGAGAGAGCTGCTGCTATCAGGTCCCATAGGCATCTGGTTGGCCACTGTGAGAACAAATGCTGGACTAGATGAGCCTTTGGCCAATCCGGTAGGGCACTTCGTATGTTCTTAAGTGTTTGAACCGTAGCCAGACTGAGAAGCAACGGTGGCAGCATCCACCCAACTTGTAATATCCTTCTGAGCTACGATGCAAACTGGGCCCAAAGGGAGAGTGCAAATGGGGAGAGTCTGCAAAGGTGCTTTGAGGCTTGGAGTGCTGTCTTCATGGTGCACGAAGGACCGAGAGACACGGACGGCGAGAGAGCTGCTGCAGTAACCGGCAACACCAGTGCCATGTTGGTCTTCCTGCCTGAGAGCGTGAGAAACTACACCTGCAGCAAGTGCAAGGTGGTTGACTGGCTGGAAGAGAAGGCACAGCAACTTGAGGTCCATCTATCCAGACTTCAAACTACTGGGCAAGATGAGGGGCTTCTCTATAGAGCAGAGTGGACTGCCTGGGAACAGCGACACAAGCGGGGCGCCCCTAGGGAGAAGTAAGGTCGCCTTTGCAGGAGACAAACCCCTGGAGGAACGTGACACACAGAAGCAGGGCTGTCAGGAGCCATGCTGTGTCACTGGAGCTGCAAAATCAACTTCATGCCATCACCCTGGATGACAGTTCTGGGCCAGAGGAGCAAGGACGGCAGTTGCAGATCTCAGAATACACCCAAGTGGCTGTGGAAGGTACAGTGTACAGAACGATTCCTGCCATTCCCAAGAGTGGCAATTCTTGCCTTTTATTTTATTTTTAGGTGGTAACCACACTGCCTGCCTTAACAGTGAAGTGTCCTGCATTTGAAAGGTCAACTTTCTTTGAATGGCACTTTAATCGCCACAGAGAATGCTGAGAAGTGTAGTTTTTTAAGGCTGTGGGAACTGTAGCTCTGTGAGGTCACTGCCATGGAAAAACTTCATTTCCCAGGATTATCCATGCCAGTTAAAGTGGCCTCACAGCGCTGTCGTGTGAATGCATTTGATGTCAAGACAAAACTTGAAGCAGGAAGAGGGAAAAGTTCTGAAGAGACTTCCATTTCCACAGCAGGCATTGCCCTTGAAATGGGGAGAGGAGATGGCAGAGGAGCTATTACCGGAAACTTAAAAATAGTCTTGTTGGATGAAGACATGATGTCAGGCAGAACCAGTACTGAATACTCCAATCACAAATTTAAATTAAGTGCAGAAAGAAAGAAAAACTCTCTTCCAAGCAGACAGGTGTAGTCAAGTGAAACCTTTTCTCACAGAGCAGAAGGTTAACTTATAAAGACCTGACATTCAGTAGCTGGAGCTGCAGTTCAAGATTAATTTATGCAACTGGATGAGTTTGTGGTCTTTGCCTGATCTCTCCTGACAGCCGGAGTCACGAAAAACACACACAAATTCAATTATCATTTGGTAATTTGTGCTGGGGAGAGACTATCAGCTTGATGATTCCCTGTTCTGAGTCTCACACAAAAGGAGACTAAGGCCTGCACCTACTGAAAGGACATGATGTTTTTTGGTGTGATGACAGAGGCAACTTAACTTGCGGCTAGTAGGGACCATGCAGGTTTGAACTGCATTGCATGACAGCCTGAGAGTCATTCATGTGCTGCATGATCCACCTTGCCGATTTGATGCTTATCCCTACAGAGAATTTGGGGTGGGAGGAATCTGTGGCAGTGAAAGAAAAATCAAAGGCTCTTTGATAGGAACCATTTCCTTATGTAGTCATTAACCATCCTTATGTAATCATTAAAAATGACACCTGCACGGCACCTGGAATTTATGCAACATTCCTTTAGGACATACACGCAAAAGCATAAATCTTTTGCCGATTCTGTTAGACAGTAGGGCATAGTACATTATCTAGAGTATTATTTATGGGATTTTGGATTTGTATTCATTTTTTTAAAAAAATGATACTTTCAAATGCCACTTACAACTAGCCTGCGTATACAGTCATAGAATCATAGACTCATAGAGTTGGAAGAGACCACAAGGGCCATCCAGTCCAACCCCCTGCCAAGCAGGAAACACCATCAAAGCATTCCTGACAGATGGCTGTCAAGCCTCTGCTTAAAGACCTCCAAAGAAGGAGACTCCACCACACTCCTTGGTAGCAAATTCCACTGCCGAACAGCTCTCACTGTCAGGAAGTTCTTCCTAATGTTTAGGTGGAATCTTCTTTCTTGACAGGATAAAAAGTGTGAAGGGACACTTCAGACTGCATGGGTGTGGGCATCAGGGGAAGGTGAGATTTTTTCCTCCAAGTACAAAAATTACCTGTCCGTGGTAAACCAGGGATGAAATCCTATGCACGTTTAAGGAAATGCAGTTTGGCACTGACTACACACCGGCCCTACTTGGAGATTGAACCTTGGGACTTTCTGAATAAAAAGCAGGTGCTCACCCAAAAAACTACAGCACTTCTCGTTTACCTGGGTTGCCATTCAACTCATTTGGGTTTACTTTCAGTAGGCATGCATAGGACTGTGTTGCAAATACCACGGAGGAGTACTAGTGTGCTCTCTGGCCTGCTGTCCAAACTGGGCTGCTAACTAGGCTCTTGTTCCAAGGAGGAGAAAATGCAAATCTAGAATAGCACTATCAAAATGCAATATAAAGCACACTTTAGAAACTTACTGTTTGATGATTATATGTCTACATCTGTGTAACATACTTGTGGCTAGTCAGATGTTCGGCAGATATTATGGGTATCTATTGAAGAACAAGAAAAGGAATGTAACCTGTGAATAATGCGTTCCACAAGAATGCAGGATTTATTTATTCTTAATTTTTTTACTAACAGCTCAGGTGAAAGATGGTGGACTTCTATATCGGAACAGCAAGTTAACAAAAACACAGGTATCAATTTAAATAAAAATGTTCTGTTAAGTAGTATATCAACCAATGTTTAGTAATGATTACTGATTGTTTAGAAAGAAGGATAAAATTAACAGTTAAAAGTTCATGCAGTGCAATAATTTCAAAAGTCCTTTTTGTTGGCCTACACATATTTATACGGTTCGGGGGACTTTGCCTAACTCGCTGTAGAAAAAATTGACAACCTTTCGGCCCATGCATTTTGCACACTCAATTTTAAGATACTTTGACCCAGATTTGTTTTGTTGCAAATCATTTCATTTTCTGGTTAAGCTGCACTGATATTCAAGCGAAAGGCATATTGGAAGGCAGAGCTGGAATCTTCAACACTCAGAATATCCACTCCAGAACTGAACTAGAATAAAATCTCAAGTACATAAGCTATCATGCACCTAAGAATCATATACTCGTTTCCATCTTTGCATTGAAACACACAAACACACACAAAAACATTTGGTGGGGAGGGGCACATATCAAATTTAAATATCTTCCCAAGAATAACCTCCTAATGAGGTTCTTGGATTTATTCCCAATATATTCTTCTCCCAGCTGCGGTGGGGGGCAGTACGTCTTCCCCAGATTCCTAAAGACTCCATTTGGGACAAGTAAACTTAGCAAAGCAAGAAACAGAACCATCTATCTCTATTCTGGTGTCACACCTTTGAAATGCCTTTCCAATGCAGATCCACCTAACTATAGTCTAGGTTGCAAACGACTCTGGTGTTGCGGTGCTCATCTCGCTTTACTGGTCGAGAGAGCCAGCGTACAGCTTCTGGGTCATGTGACCAGCATGACTAAGCCGCTTCTGGAGAACCAGAGCAGCGCACGGAAAATCCGTTTACCTTCCCACCGGAGTGGTACCTATTTATCTACTTGCACTTTGACGTGCTTTCGAACTGCTAGGTGGGCAGGAGCTGGGACCGAGCAACAGGAGCTCACCCTGTCGCAGGGATTCGAACCACCGACCTTCTGATCGGCAAGCCCTAGGCTCTGTGGTTTGGACCACAGCACCACCAGCGTCCCTCAAACTGTAGTCTACAGTGGTGCCCCACTAGACGAAAATAATTCGTTCTACGAGTTTTTCGTAGAGCGAATTTTTCGTCTAGCGAAGCAGCAATGGAGCGTGGAGGTTTTCGAGGCAGCCCCATAGACTTATTCGTCTTGTGGGGCAGCCTTCCGCTAGACAAATGCCTTCGTACTAGCAAGTAAAGAGAATCCTTTGTTGCTGGCAGATGAGTAGCAGGGACTGTTTGGACTTACTGATTATGGTCTGGTGCTAATATTTTGTTTTTACTACAGCTGACACTGTCTGGATGTTTTTTGTGAATGGCATTTCTGCTTTAAATTTTATAAATATTACCCCAGATACCTTTGTGCAGGGGAAGTTATTTATAAAAATAAGGCTGCAATTCGAACCGGACTTACTTCTGAGTAGACATGGTTAGCATCACACTGTCAAGTGTCTTTAAATTGTGGATTAAAAGTATAGAATTGTTAGTATCCATATTAAATTTCTCCCACAAGGGTCTAATTTTCCATAATAGGGAAAGTAAGGCTACCTGGAGTGATATTTTAGATGTATTTTGTTATGAAATGTAGCGTTTTGCACCATAAGATACACAGTTATTCTCTCTCTTTCTTTGCCATTTGAAATAAAGTCTTCAAACGGTGCACAACTTGGAGTATTTTTCTTCTTCTAAAAATTAGTACTTTGAACTATAGTTGCAACAGTTAAAACAAAGTCAACTTGGTGGGATATGGATTGGTGATTATAACTGGGCCTTCTTCTTTGTTGGTCATCAGCAGCAAAATGTCTCACTGCAGGGATGAGGTGTTGCTCTTCCGCAGCTGGCAGTGGGAATCCTGCACAAGCTGGGGGCCATAGCCATTGAATATAGGACTATGCAAACCATGAATGGCCTGGCCCTTCCCAAGATGTGGTCTGAACAAAGGAGCGTTTCTTTGCACTTCAGAGTTAGGAATGCAGGAAGCTGCCTTATCCTGAGTCAGGCCATTGGTCCATTCAGCTGAGTATTGTCTACACAGGCAGGCAGTGGCTTTCTAGGGCTTCAGATGCCAAGAGATGCCATCTGGGACCAAACCTGAGACAGAACTACGTCCTTTCCTTGAAATGAAGTCTGAATTGGCTCAGAAAGGATAAAGGACCTACTCACCAGGTGCAAGGTTCTGCACTACGGTACAGTGGTAGCTTGGTTGTCAAAATTTATTCCATTCCGGGAGTCAGTTCGACTCCAGGAACGGTTCGAAAGCCAAGGCGCGCTTCCGATTGGCTGCAGGAGCTTCCTGCACTCAATCGGAAGCCGCAGAAGCCGCGTCGGACATTTGGCTTCAAAAAAACAACAGAAATCTTACTTCTAGGTTTGTGGCGTTTGGGAGCCAAAACGTCCAAGTACCAAGGCATTCAACAACCAAGGTATGACTGTACTTTGTTCAACTACTCCCTCAAGTCTGCAGTGTATACACTTCCCATTGGCTGTTATTCAAGTATATATGCTCTCCCCAGGGAAGTTCGCCTGGCGCCTTCATTATATACCTTTAGGCACCAGGCAAAAACATTCCTTTTTAACCAGGCCCTTGGTTGATCTTATTGACACCCAACACCCTTTTAGAATGTGACTTTGTGGGGGGCAGTTATTGGGTTACTCCTTTTGGTTTGATTTTATATGTTGTGGTCTTGTTGTGAACCGCCCTGAGACCTCCGGGTATAGGGCAGTGTATAAATTGTATTAATAATAATAATAATAATAATAATAATAATAATAATATCCACCAGACAGGTCAGGAGATGGGAGACGAAGAGATGCGGCACATCTTGTAACTGAGCCCCCCACCCCACCCACCAAGCATGACTAACTGCCCCCTATCCATATACTTGTTCTTTAGGTGTACTGTATACATTTCCACAGCACATTTTTTTGTGCGTGTGCACGGAAACATGTGCCAAGTGTAATTGAGCTTCTCATACCATTTGTTTTCTACGGCAGCAGGAGAGGATGTTGCACCCAGCTGTGTAGAAGCTTCAAGAGCAGTGCTGTTGAAACAGACCAAGGACCTTGAGCACTGGCAAGTGATGACGAAGGGGCCAGTTCTTTAAAAAAAACAAAAACTTCTGCATGCATGCACATTGCGGGAGGTGGGGGTGGGTGGGCTATTTTTGGTGGCGTTACATTATGTCAACAATGCTTACATACTATATACATATATGGCTCATATATGCATATACTGAGGGTTGGCTGCGGAACTTGGCTGCAGTGCATTATGAAGACCCAGAGAGATACGCATGAAATGGTCAGATTGCACAACAAAAAGAGAATCTCCCAGAATCTGGCTTGGAAAATGCATGGGGGTGGGCGGTGTCTTTTAAAAATACAGAAAAGTTACATTATCATCTGTGGGAGGGAAAGAGGATTTTGCCAGAGGTTTTACGTTAATGAGCCTAAAAGACATTAAAAAACCCAACATTTTAAGATGGCTGAACTGTTTATCAACTGATTCATACTAAACTGAGGGGGATTCCTAATATACAGTCCCTTGTTTTGTTGCTTATGAATCAGTCATTATATTAGGATTTGGAACCAATGCAAAGGCTGTGGCAACAGTCCCATGTGGGGGCCTATGGGGGCCCTTCAGAATGGGCCACAAGAGATGGGCAAGTCTATCAATTCCAGTTTTTAAAATTCAGTTCTCCACATTTCCACATCAGTTTGCAATTTTTTTTAAAAAAAAATCCTCATGAAAATTCACCAACACTTTAGTGCAAATCTCTCCTAACATACATGTTTTTGTATATTGTATATTTTTATATTTTCCATACTGTAATGAATTCCCACATGCTATTTTCATGAATATAAGCATTTTTATGCATGCTTCAACCTAGTATATGCATTTGTGTACACAATACTTGATGGGAGCACCACATTGCAAAATTCAGAGAAGAGTGAATTTTGAAGAGTGGTTGTGTTTCAGTTTGCATACTGTCTGGGAATGTGCAAATTAGATAGGTTTGCCCAATCCCTCCTGGCTGCTGTTTTCCTTTTGGTCCTTAACCAATAGAAAGGGCATACAGCCGAGGTGCAATTTCCCACCACTCCTCTTTCATTGACATTACTGTGTGGAGTCTTGATGAAGTTGGAAGCAAGACATCTCAACCATCTGTATGCTGGGGATCATCATACAGAAAGAAGAAACAACAGTTGCCATTTCCAGAGCACATACGCAAGGAGGTGCCCTGTGCAGAGGTCTGTATCTGCGAGCCACTTGTGCGGAACTTTTAATTTTGGCATAAGCAGTACCCTATCTGCGAGAGGCTCATGGCCAGCCTTTCAAGCAATATTTGAGAGAAAAATGCTCCATCCTGGCTAAGCCAGTCCCCCAAAAAGGAGCATTTGGGGTGAGTGGCAGGGGCAATATGGGACAAGGGGAAGACTCTGCTCAACTGGGTCACACAACCATGTGACCCAGCTGATGTTATACTGCCAAGTCAAAACTCCATTTTAAAAGCTTGTTTCCGCTCTTTAAGGCCAGCTCACCTGACAGTAGCCCTTATCCTGAATGGAGTCTGGACTACGGATAAGATACAGCTGCATAACTTACACCTAATTTACATTGGCTTCCTATCGTTTGTACTGCTCTGTGAACTCTGTATCCCTATCCCGTTAATTCTCCTTTGTGCAATGTCAACTGTGTACGTGGGAGGGGGGACATCAGGGGAGCACTTACTGGACTGACAGCCTCTGCCTTGCTTGACAGCAGATGTTTGCAGCAGGGAACTTGCACCACATGCCACTGAGAACCCTGCATGATCAGTCTACGATGCGCGAGAAACCAACACAGAGCCAGTTCACCACAGACGTTTAGCACGGGTTGCTGCAGGAGTGGGTCATCGGGAATGCAACATGGGCGGTTGAGCCCAACAAGCATACCACTGCCTTTTGCCCCTAAGATTGGAATTGTTTGATTGAGAATGTCTGAATAGGGCTGATCAGATCCTGCTTTCCTATACAGTGGCACCTCGTCTAGTGTCCACTTCATTGAGCGCCCGTTTTATAGAACGTCCACGGCCAACCCGGAAGTACCGCAGAAGCGCAAACCGCTCCACAAGTGTGTGCAGATGCGGTGCTTTGTCCAGCGTCCTTTTCGGACAGCGACCAGGGCTCTGGAATGGATCCTGGTAGCAAAATGAGGTACTACTGTACAGCAAATGTGAAGCTGCACAGGTGTGAGTGGGAGAGGAACCATTAGCAAATGTGCATGAATCTGTTGCCATAGCACCTACGGTCTTTGTAACCACTCTGTTTCAACTGAGGTATAAGCTGTTTTCTGCAATCCCAAGGGTATGCTTGCTTTCAGCTCCCAAACTTTCATCTCTCAGTTATTCAGCAGCGTATAGTGCAAAGCTAAGGTGAACCTCAGTCTAAGCTGGTAGGTTGCTGAACCCACAATGTTTTGGAAGATGAGGGGAAGGATCCCCCAGGAATGCAAAAAGTAACTCTTTCTACACATGTAAGGTTCAGGCATGGGGAAGGCAGAGCATGCCGGCCAGCAGCGTTTCATGGATCATCATCAAGTGTTTTGGAAAGGCTATGGCCTGTCTTGATGACGATTCCCTAGAAATCCTTTTATACAAATTCTCCTGTGCTCAGGTCCCAGTGTAGCTGCCGGTGTGGTCTGCCTTGAATTTCCCACTTTCCACACAATGCACTTATCAATGCAAGGTGCAATGCAAACTAATAATCCATTTAGGAAGAAAGTGAAAGCTGGTTCATGTTCAAACACCCTAGTCTTAAAGGGTGATCCTTCAGTGTCTGAAAACAGATGTGTTATTTCGCCAAAAGGGGGGGGGGGCAGAAATAATGGGGATATATACGCGGCACCATCAATGCAACCAATTCTTCTGCTGAGCACCTGTGGAGCAAAGGATGGTGCAGTGGCAAAAGTGATATCAAAGTAGTGATAAAGTGGGATATCAAATCCAAAAGAGTAGGACACCTGCATTTATGCTGATTCATGCACAACAGTAGGGTCCTGCGTATATCAGGGCTGCAATTCTAAACTTACTAGGGAGTAAGCCCCCTGAATATTGCAGGTCTTCTTTCCAAGAAAAGATTAGAAGGATTGTGTTGCAATCAATACCCTTTGATTTTCTGGTTTGCCTATGCAAGAAGTCCAGCATCCTTGTTCTCACAGTGGCCAACCAGATGCCTATAGGAAGCCTTGCAAGCAGGACCTGAGTGTAACAGCGCTTTGCTCACTTGTGTGGCAAACAGAATGGTTTAATCAAAAAGCTGATGGTCTACTATTCATGACCTATGAACTGTGTGCTGCGTTGCCCTGAAATATTGTCTATCTAATAGTCAAGCACCTGCCCTGAAATATTGTCTATCTAATAGTCAAGCACCTGTGCAAACATTTGAATCATTGGCCTGTGTAATTGATGGTGGGATTAAGAGCCATGCAAATGGATTAACCACATACTTAAATTTGAGTCAGATTTGATTCTAAGTTTGATATTTGAAGCGCAATAGTTTTATTAATTACTGGCTTGTTACCATGTTTCTGTTTGTTGTAATTATACTGTCCAGGTAGAGAATCAATTGGGATAGATTTCTAAGAGTAACTGTGATCTGGTTTGCAATGGACATGGCTGTCAATCCCCTGACTGATTTGAAAGGAAAGCCGCAGTGCTATAATGGCTTAAGCATTCAGATTTTGATAGCTTCGGAACATTCCAGCCATCAGTAGTAATGATTTTATTATTACTGCGTCCCTGATCCTTTATTCCAGGAATGGGGGGACCTGTAGCCTTCTAGATTTGGTTGGACTCCAACTCCCAGAATTCCTGGTCACCGGCCATGCTGGCTGGGGTGAGCGGGAGTTGGAGTCCTATCCAGACTCTAATCCATCACTTAACCAAGGCTGGTAAAATTCTACGTAAAACAAAACCAAGTAGTGTAGCCTTGAATTCCTTCTATTACCAAGCTCTCTGACTATTCTAAAAACAGATGGGGAGGCAGTGGGTCCTTCCTATGCTGAGTAATTCATGAGAGGGACTGTGTCAAATATTTTAGTACTGGAAATGGAGCTGCAGCACCTTTCTGAGCATGGGCAAAAGGCTAGTTAAGCTATGCTGCGGATCTCAGGGAAATGTGTAGGCCAACAAGAGGTACGAACGAACAAAAAACGAAACAGAACGAAAAGGGGGGACGACGACAAAACCCCATGCTTCTGAAAAGCACTGATTCTGAGTTATGTTTTAAGAAACAAAGCTGTAAATTAGCAAACCTGGTTGGCTGTGGCTGCTGTAGCGAAGGGGACGCTTGTGGCAGATGTTGCTGCTGCAGACACAGTGGTGGGCGTACCGCCGTGCACCATGGGAACTTTCGGGAGGAAAATCATATAAGCAAACATACAGGAGAGTGTAGCAGTATGGGAAACCATGGCAACAGGTGGCGGAATCGTCGAGTATGGTATTTATATCAGCAGATAAGCCGTGGGGACGAGATATCACCGCCAGCAAAGTGACATGCAATCGCAGCGCAAAAAGCGGGACAACATTCCGGAGAGCGAGGAAGGAGGGGAGGGAGAGAGATGAAAGAGGAGGAGGAGAGAGGAGGAGAAACGCTCGTTACCATCAAATCACGGGAATCAACACAATCAAGCTCAATTATTTCAGTTCATAGTCAACCAACAGACTTGATGTAACCCCCTTTCTTTAACATCTCACGATAAATATTCCGCTGCCACCACCCTTCTCTCTGGCCCCCCTGCTTTTTTTTTTTAACCGCTTTTAACATTTCATAATCTCCTGGCTTGAAATTCTAGTTCTGCACGAAGTATATAACTGAATGTTTTCTTTTCTTTTCAAAAGAAAGAAATAAAGATGTACAACAGTTTCTAAAAAACTGGAACTCAGAGTCCAGTCAAAATCCACCAGAGCTGCTAAGGAGATTGTGGCATTGTGGGGGGTGTTGGTGGTGGTGGTGGGGAGAGACAGGGCAAGGGAGGATGTGTCATACAGCCACCTGGTCTGCTAAACGGCTTCTAGGATTTCTGAGTCAATTAAATAGAAGCAAGTGCATTTAATTGACGAGTTGTTAGTGCAAGGGGAAAGGGGGAGGAGGGGAAATGGATTGGCACAATAGCTACGTGTTAAAGACCCAGCAGTGGATTTTGAGAGTCTGTGAGCTGCTAAACAGATTTTTTTTAAAAAAAGATAATCAAGAAACAAAGCTGGCACCTACCAACACTTGTAGCGGGTGTCATGCACAATATTGAGCCTGCCCATCATGCATTGCAACAGGAAGGTGGATTTGCAAAGGGAAAAGAATTAAAACAACCCATCACACGTGTAATTAGGAAAATCTCATTTGAACAAAGAAGAAAAAATTGGTTATTATGGGAAACAGTGGCATGTAACCATCAGCACAGTCAACTCAAACAGCAAGGTGGTGGTCAATTAGAACTAGTCTGACATGAGCAGGGCAGGAGGAAAAGCAGATTGAACTGTGTGCTGGCATTTTGATTAAAATGAGCTAGGGCAGTAAGGGTAATGAAGGCTCTAACAGCATGAGAAGAAGCTTGAGTTGTTGGTTTTTAATATCACCAATTTTAATTAATCCATTCCTTACTAAGTCCGTAATGTCTGCTGGGTCTCGAACCAATTTCCCTGAAAATTGGCTTAAATTATTATTCTTGTTTTTAAACCTGCAGGACATTATTGGACCGTGATACTTTTCACTTGTACAGAGATCTAGTGCCTTGATTTCAGACATTAAATCAGAACTACAACAGTTTGTAACACTGCGTATCAGGCAGGTGCCACCCTAAATACTGGCACATGCAGGATATCTTAGGATAATTTAGGGGCGCCATTGCGCCCCTGTGATTCTCTACATATGAGGCTACATGCACACCTAAATTGCAGTGCCTTGAAGGAGGGAGTGTGGCTAAGTGCCTGCTTCAACGTTGCATGTAGCATTGACCCCACCCTTCAATGGATGCACATTTAGTGTGATGTCTGCAAATGGAAATGTACCTGTGAGAGCAACGCACCCTTCCATATATGCAGATTCAAGAGTGATCCGAGCTTAATGGCACCTATGTGTTGACAACTAAACACACAAAGGTGTTCTATGCTGCTGAGATCCACACTAATTGTGGGTTCTGCATCTGGGGCTGTGCAAAGAGGGCACTCTGTCAGGATGGAGGCCAACCGTTCTCACTGCCCCCTTAGTAAGCAGGTGTGCTGATACTTTCTGCAAAGGGAAATGTCCTGGATGTTACTATAATGCCTTCTGCAGATTTTTCTAGCGGTTTTGCAACTAAAGAAGTAGCGGAAACAAACACATGCTGAAATTATGAGAGTTATTGGGAAACTGGTCCTAAATTATATAATTATCTTGTATCTGTTATATACAATTATCACTACCATACAAATGGATTATGATAGACGAAGTTGCTTTTGAAATTTTAACTAAAAAAAAACAACTTTATAAATGACGAGTCACTATTGTGCGGCATTATTAGTACTAATCTATTTTGAAGGCATCGGGCTGGATCCAGACTAAGTTGAACAAAGATCCTATTGAAAGGAAGGGGACAAGTTTGCCTTGACTTAAATCCCACTGATTGCCCTGAGAACTAAGTCCGCTTAAGTTAGTCTGGATGCAACACAGGGTTAGCCAGTGATATCGGCCAGTTGGTTTTTTTTCGGATGGATATAGCTTAGCTGCTTTTCTCTGGGCTTAGCAGGACAGCATAGCCCCTCTCCATTGTTTGTGTGCATGCAAACACACACATCTTCTGTGAGTGGAGTTTTGCTGATGGAGATAGCGCTCCTGTTTCCTGCTAATGAAAGAGAGGATCATAAAAAATTTGGCCAATACCCCTTCGCTCTGTGGCTCTGAAAACTGTTCTACAGCTTTTGGGGGGGGAACCCTACCCCCTTGGCCACCTGACAGGAAAAGGGAGGCAGAATTGGAGAAATTAAGCTTCACCTCTTTTGTTAGTGGAGGTGTCCTCTGGGTCAAAGACCCTTGCAATCACAGAAGGAATATTTCTATGAACAAAGGGCTTTGGATTGAATCTATTACAACTGAAAGGGCATATTTTTTCCTGGCTCACCTCTGCCTCCACTTCCCTTGTGTTTCTTCTTTAATTGTCCCTTAGGATTGAGGCCTATCTTCTTCTTCTTTTGACAAGCATAATGTGCACATATTATACACCACCAGCATTATCTGTATTATATTATTATTATTATTACTATTATTATTATTATTATACCATTTTCACCTACATATTATTAGTTCTATAATCTGTACATTTTTAATTTACTTGTACATATGTAATGAAAAAAGCATTTGCTTTTATTTATAAATTATTTCCTGAAATTTAACTACGCATGCTTTCGGTTTTAATCTTAGACTGACATTTTAAACCAACACACATTCTTGCACAGGGTTTGCAGCAAATGAATGTAAGGCAGCAATGAAAACCTATGGTGCAAAAACTGGCAGGTATGAAAAAAAAGACAGTTGTGTAGGACCCCTTTGTTTATCAGTGATTAAAAACAACAACCCTGTTATTACAATCATCACCTTGACTTCTAAAGGTTTAATTCACTAATCAGGGTGGTAATTCAAAACTTGCTAATTCAAACTTTATCTTCCATTTCCCCCCAGCTCAAGACAAAGTTTGATTTAAAGTAGTAAATGGGGGAAGAAACCCATTAAGAGTCCCTCAATATTTCTCTAGCAGAATTTAGCACACAAAGAGATATGTTCTCATTAGGATACGAAACAGTTCGTTTCACACAACGACATGTGAAATAGTGCCAACATACCATTCCATATATTTATCCCAACAAATGCAGTAAGAGACCAAGCAGGCCAGATCTTTCCAGAAGCTATTATTACTGTTTCACTCCTGCTGAAGCACTGGAAATCACAATGGAAACCTAAGCGAGTTTTTGCCATTGATTTTAGATGGAGCACAAATGGGTCTAGCAAGGACTCGGTACCCTTTAAAAGAGATTACGTATGACTTTGCCATCCTCACCTGAACACGTAATCATCAGTTTTACGTGCAGGGTTTTGCGCAAAGCAAACTTTTTACACAAAGTCAATGGGGGCCCTGGGAACATCTTCTTAGCACCTTCTCACGCGTTACTTGAATTGAAGGGGCGAAACAAAATACACAGGGGCTATGGAGCCGTGTGTTTAGTCCTGCTCCTGGGGTCCCCTCCTATCCTCTCGTATGTTTAGGAATAAAACACCTGCAGGGGCGAGCCTTTAGTACCCGTGCAGCCCCTGGAACCCTGGAACTTAGAACCCTGGAATAACCCTGGTTATTCCTTGGCATGTAGGGGTGCACAGGGGCGGAGGAAGGGGGTGCGGTAGGGGCAGACCACCCTGGGTGTCACCACTGGGGTGTGTGTGACAAAATGTTGGACGGCATTCACGGCGGGGCCTGCAGCATGCCTGAGCCACGTGTCTCTCCTGGGAGTGACGCGTTGGCTTGGGTGCCCCCAGGCTCCGCGATGCCCCAAACAGTCCGCCCGCCGCCTCCCCCTCCACTGTAGGGCGGCTGAGTGGGAGGAGGCAGGCAGACTCCGGAGGCCCCGCGGAGCGTCCTGCCCTGGCTTGCTCTGCCCAATTGGCTTGCTCCACCACCGAAGGTGCAAGGAGGCAAACAACCCTTAAGTGGGATGTAATGGCCAGCTTTGCAGCTTCCTTGTAGCTACCGGTATGTTGCTCCTTCACATGAGTAATGTTTGAAGCGGGCTTTAAATAAGTGTGGAAATTAAGTCCAAGGCATGTTAGAGTGCCACCCTCCTTTGGAGTGGGGGGCGGAATGAACTGGAAAGCAGGTGGCAGCGTCTCTATTAACAGCCAGCACAGTGGGGGCCCCTGCTCTTGCCCAGGTACGCCACAAATCCAATGGCTGTGCTGCAAGTGATATATCTGTGACACTGGCCACGCTTGAGCATTCTTTCTGGGGTTCAGTCTCAACCTTCCTTTCCTGTTAGGCGAAGTGGCTGGGTGAGTGGATTAAGGGAAATCCGTGTCTTGCAGTATACGATACAGTAGCATGGACAAAGCGGCCCAATTCTGCCGCTGATCCTTCTGGCAGGGATCTTCCCAATGGACCCTCCAGTTTAGTTCCGACTTAGCGATCTCAGGACATAAATTCTAGGAGCACAAAAGCACCAGAGTGGGTCTTCTTTCAGACTAAATGGTGGTGGAATTTACATTCTGAATTTGACTTCCTTCAGCAAATGTTTGGTTCTGGGTTGTTTTATTTGACGTTTCAATGTGTTGTAAGCCGCCTTGAGATTTTCCCCCTTAAAAATATCAAGCGGTATAGAAATGGATAATAATAATAGTTGGTCTTGCTCATGATAAAATCAATGGCAAAGCTTCAAAAGGTTTCTCTCCCCCCCCAAACAATTAAAAGGTTAATGGGTATTGTCTTCCATAATAGGCCTTAGAAAGCGGTTACGACATACAGGAATGATTTGTTACGCGGTCTAGAGCAAAGGGGTCTTACAACAATTTTATATATATATATATAAAAGAACCATACCAAACAGATGAAGAGAGGTGAAATGGAGGATTAGGCAAAAGAGGCACAAGGGGAAAGACTTCAAATGCTGTTTTTGAAACGTAAGATCACACACTTTGAAGATGCAGATTGTCACATTAGGCCGGAAAGCACCCAGACACCTTGCTTTCAAGACAAACATATGCAGAATCTGCAGTTTAGCAGCAAGACTGTCTTCCTTCCCTACTCACAAAGGGCCAACCCTGCGGGGAATCTCTTTTCCTTGGCTCTCTAGCTAGCGACTAACCCTTAGTCTCCGAGGTCTGCTAAGATATGGGAAAGTCCTCCTGTGACCTTGGCTTGTGCCTGGCTCCCGCGGGGGCAGAGGGAAGCTGCATCACTTACCTGGTGGAAGGAAGGCTGTATGCTGTTGCAACTGCATGTTTGCAAGAGCCTGCTGGTATTGGAAGATACCAGTATTAAAGACAGCGGTGGCACCATTGGTTTTTTCAAGCGCAGGCCTCTTTGGTAATGGGGGGAGTACAGCTTGAGGAATTCCCTAATGGAAGATGAGTATAAGATAGCCCAGTTGTTGTTGTTTTTTTTTAAAAAAAAAATAATAATGAAGAAAATAAAAAGGAAGGTGGGGATGGAGCAGGGAGAGAGAAAAAGAGAGAAAAGAAACAGAAAAATCAGTAGGAGGAACAACCAACAGGCACCATCTTTTTTAATATATATATATTTATATATATCCTTGAGCAAGCAAGCAGCGGAGCGGACTTTACTATTCAAGGAAAAGGGCAAAGCTGAAGATTTAAAGTAAGGAATATTTGCCCTCCAAAATATGGCATTGTGTAGTGACAGTGCTCGAGATCTATACACTAGCATATATAAAGCTTCAGGTTTCTATTAAGGAGGCAGCAATAACGGGGGTCGGGGTGGGGGTCGGGGTGGGGTGGGGTGTAAATAAAGAAAGCTGCACTGCTAGCTCCATGAGAACTGACAAGTAAAAGCCATGTTAAAGAGAAATCTTAACAGAGTGAATGAAACAGGTTAATATAATATTAGAAGTTTACTCCCGCAATCCCCAAAAGTCTTAACTACTCATGCAAAAGTAAAAATAAAAATGTACCATTCCATGCTGGTACTTTTTCCTTCATTTTTTTAACATTGCATTACAAATGTTAAATCTACTTTAAGAATATTGTTAAGCCATGCCAACCAAACCGATACAAATATATATATATCTCATATATGTTATATACATTTCTTTATATATATATATTTTTAAAATCCCATCTTACTCCCTTTAGAAATTGCTATAAGGTAGTTAAACTGAATGTGGGGTTCCTACATCCTAGGGGACGCGGGCTGCAAGAATTATCGGCTTAATTTCCCCATGAATGGGATCAGGAAGCCACACTCAGTTCTTTCCCCCCTTTTGAGCTTCAGTTACTTTAATAACAGGAAATAAGGAATATTTACTAAAAGAATTTAATTTTTCTTTTAAATGCATCTACAGTAAAGCTACATGCCAAGCTAAAAGGTGAAAGGTCATAGTACCAGGTCAAAGGTTGCCTCGAGGGGTCGCTTCAGTGATTTGACAGCCGACTGAGTCTTAATTAGCAGGCAGCGAGCACATGATGGCAATGGGCCAGTGGGGTTCAAGCGCATTAACATAAACAGCAAGCAGAGGTGCATCATGGGGGCAGCAGTGCATTTTTGGGTAGGTGAGAAAAAAACAAATAAAAAACAAATCATCGGAATGCCATATACAACGAATAACAAGACTAAGCATGCACAATAAAGGCACTACTGAGTTGTTATTGTGAGGATACACCTCTAATGTAGTTAATTACAAACAAGATACTCTATAACAGGGGGGAGAAAAAGGGTGAAGGAAGGAGAAGAGAGTGAGAAAGAGAGTCTGCCTTCTGTATTTTTGCTCAAGTATCCATAAACACAGGGGGGAAAAGGCCTCTCTCCTGTAGTCCGGCAGTGTGCTATGAAGATCACACACAACAACGTTTCACATGAAGTAGTATTTTAATGGTCAAATCATGTGGTTATGTAGAAAAATATACAGGACGACACTAACAGCTAAGCAAATGGAGAAGGGGCCCATTAAAATAGCTATTTTGGCTTGATAACCCCGCCATCACATTTTTAAGCAGTGTGTGCACCGACTAATTCTGCTCCCTGCCCCAGTATGCTACTCCATGTTTTTTGCTACTCCATGTCACGGTTAACTTCCCAGTTTTGCAATTATTCCATGTCACGGTTAACTCCATGTCACGGTTAACTTCCCAGTTTTGCAATTATTCATTACACCATAGTTATGTTTAAGGGAAACACAGTAATAATAATAAAAATAAAATGATTTCAGGCCCCTCAATTCAAGTTAACAGTCTCGTTGTTGGGTTTGCCTGCTCCTAAGTAGTTCCAGATCCTATCGCCACCCCCTCGCCAATTAAATCATATGTTTTAAGGTTACTGCGAAACCTCATACATGGAAAGAAGGCCCAAACGCGAAATATTTAATGCATATCTATTCAGTGATGTGTACGTTTTAGACAAGCAATAACTGGAATATGGATATATATTTCTCAGGGTGTGTCCAAATGAGCAGAACTCTGGATGTTCCTTCTCTGCTACCAAGACTATTATTGGTGTGTCACCCATCTGAAACTCAGGCTTTGTGAGGGTTTGTTCTTCATGTGAAATGTTGCTTTTGTGCCCCTGCAACAGAGGACCCACAACAGCTCCTAATAAGTTCGTTTCCCCCACCTCACCCAGCAAAAAAAGTTGGAGAGGGTCCTTGGGTTTGTGAAATAGTTGTGTTCTGGAATCATGAAATAGCCAGTTATGACCCGTTATATTCAGGAAGGAATTAGCAGACAGCATTTACAAGGCAAATAAGATGCACAGGGAGGGTCGTGCAGATTTGTCATCAGGGAAACAGAAATAAAAACTCCAATGAAGAAGATGGAGGAGGAGGAGAAGGAGGAGGAGGAGGGGAAGGGGCATATTGTGCAGGAAGTGAGGCAAAAAAAAATGTACCTCTTTATAAAGGCATATTATCTTTTGAACATAGCACAGGAAATGAAGCAAAAGGAAATGGCAGATCGTGAGATCTGATGAGGAATGCACCAACTGCTTGTGCAATTCTTACGTCTGAAATGCTGCGGAAAAACTGCCAATATGGACTGATCCTGACAAGCATATACATGCATATCAAAAGCTATAGCTGGGCAGGTATAAACGGATGTGCGTTACCATCACGCTAAATGCCCGCCTCTCGGTATATTCACAGGCACATGGCTAATGTTATGTACATTTGTGTACATACATATATACACAAGCCATGTACACACGGAAAAACTCTATGATAATTTCCTTTTTGAAGGAGAACCTGAAACTACTTAAGAGCAGAAGTGGAAGCTTACTGGAATACGTAAGGAATGGGATACCTGAACAATAATATCTTCAGCAAGGAGAGTTAATACATTAATACTGTCCTGCAGAATGACAATGTTACTGCTTTTGCAATCGTTTCTTTCTTTGGACTCACCATGGCTGCTGCAGTAGCTGCTGCCTGAGCAGCTGCTGCTTGGTTGACCTGGTACTGGGCAGCTTTTATCTTAGCTTGCAGGTGTGCAGGAGGGTGGAAATATTTGCACTTTTCCCTTGAGCATCTCCCTTTGATGTAATCCATGCAGACGGTAACGGTGTTGTCATTGGTATCAATCATTGCACTGTCGGCAGGGTGAGCGAACCGGCAATCGTTTTCTCCTCGGTTACAATTGCCACGCTGGTACTCTCGGCATACCTGCGGCGGGATTCAAAAGCAAAACCGAGTTACTCCGACAAAGAAAACGATGCAGAACAAAACCTGATCTGGGAAAAGTGACCTAGATCACTTGGCAAGGAAACGTCAGGTTCACCCTGGCAATTGTACATTGTCCCACCTTGCGGCTGTTTTAAAAGCAGCTGAATCCTATGCACTTCGAGCAGAAAAAAAACAAGCATTTCTGAGACTGGGTGGCCATCTGTCATGGATGGTTTAGCTGAGATTCCTGCATTGCAGGGGGTTGGACTAGATGCCCCTAGGGTTCCCTTCAAACTCTACAATTCTGTGCTGCAAAACAATTCCCCTGACTGCTGCCATTATGCAGCTATTAAAACTTCAGTTTCTTTCGAGTGAGACTCTTTAGTAGCAATCAGAAGTCTAGCGTGCTGCTTTGCCTTATGCAGGTTATAACCTTCCTAAATGCAAAAGCAGAATTTCTAATTCAGCCAATTGCATTTAGTTCTAGCTTTGAAGTGCATTACCTTTCCACACATTTTTTGTTGCACCTAAAGCTTTGCCAGCACACATTAGCAGAATATATTAACACTGCTATTCCATGATTTTACCACACGAGGGAGCGCAGACACATGAAATGCTTTTTCAGTGTCCATGTTCCCTCCTTCCCTGTCAAAGTGTGTTCTGTTTTTTTAGTTTCTCACATCACTTTGCTACTGCTGCTTTCTTTCACTAAGGCTGCACTCATGCATGCAGAAATATTAAAGAGAGAAGAATATAAGGCAATGGGAACACCTGAAACCTTTTTTTCCAATTACCCCAGGGACTTTTTTAAAAAAACCAAAACCTGTGAATTCGTTCTAGATGAAAGTCAAGCAGCAAGGGGCAACAACATCTTTAAAAAGTGTGTTTTGCCACCTCGAGCCTTTTCATTTAAAAAGCAAAAAGAGCAATTGCTGGCCGCAAGGCACATGGCAGGCAGGGGCATGTCATCATTTAACTTCAAATGGTATCAAGTGATAAGTAGCTTGGCTGGTGTGTCCAAGGCGCCCAAACCTCACAACCCTGCTCTGCTCTGCCCTCTCATTATCCTGGTCCATGGGAGCGATGTCGTTGCTAGGTCAGATCCAGAGCCTCACACCTTCCCTGCTGGCATGCACCCCCCCCCCCAACTTCTGGGCCTAGGACAAAAGCGAGCATGGCCGATGTCCGCCTCTTTTAGTGCTGTAGTGAAAGGCGAAAAGGGACCTAAGGGGTTTCTCTTCACACAAAACATCTGAGGAAATTCAGGGGGAGCCAAAAGAATTTGAGAAGACCAGGGAAGTTCTGCACATCTCTTGGTTCCCGCTGAATGAAATTTTGGAGGCTTCTCCTCAGGTGGTGCATTCAGGGACTTCTGAGGGAAGCCAGAAAAGCTTCAATATATATTTTTAGGGTGGTTTTTTTTTTTGGGGGGGGATACGTTTGCAGAATCCAAATGACTTTCCAGTTGGGAACGTTTGGGTTGTTGTTGTTGTTGTTAAGTTGTTGCTGCTATTATTATTATTATTATTATTAAAAGCCCTTCACCCTAAGGCCTCAGGATGAGTTACAACATTAAAACATACTATTTAAAATGGCTTAAAACAATGAGAGGTGGGTTCTAAGAATATACACCTCAAGTTTATTTTATTTTTTTCATAAACAATTTTTATTTTCCAATTAATTCAAATTACATCCAATAAAACTTCTACAAACATACACTTTTAAATCTTTGCTCTGCCGAGCCACGACTCCCCTCCCTCTCGTCAGCAGGTTTTCTAGTCCATTCCTATCGCGCAGTTCATCATTTAAATCTACAGAACTATGTCCAAGGTTTATTCCAACCCTACTAGTGTTTTCAAACTTCCACGGTTCAATCTTAAATACTCCACAAATTTACTCCAATCTCTTTGGAACCTTGAGTCTTCCTGGTTTCTGACCCTGCCGGTCAGTTCTGCAAGTTCCGCATACTCCATCATCTTCGTCTGCCACTAAATATACACCTCAAGTTTATAAAGCCATGGTAAAGAGGTGTTTCTTTGGCAATCGTTGCAAGCTGTATAATGAAGCGGAGTTGAGGAGTTCCCCAATCTTGGGGCTGCCACTGAGAATGCCCTCTCCCCTTCTGCAATGTAGCTTGTGAGGGTAAAGAAACTACTAAGAGGAGCCCCTCTGCTGATCTTAACACCTTCGAGAGTCTGTAGGGAAGGAGGCAGGTCTGAGTCACCTAAATTCTATAGACATTGTGATTCAGCAGGATAATTATACCTGAAATGCTTCCAAGGAAGTCACACTCGACTGCTACGGAAGGGATTTACCAATGCTGCTTTTTATTTAATGCATACCCTGCCCTGTGCCTGCACGGATCTCAAGGTAGTATATGTGGAGTTCTCAGGTGGCCTCCTATCCAGGCCCTGACCTACTTAGCTTCAGCAAAGCTTTTACATCACATGACCTTCCGAGTGTGTGGATGGCACATGTGTCAGTATCTAGAGAGTGGGACCAGCCAGGGAAACTCCTTTCCACATATGCTACCCACAGGTTATTAACAACAGAACAGGTCTGTAGACTCTTATGATTCCGTGACTCAGTTCACTCCTGTGAAATGGGAACAATAATGGACATACCTCACAGGGCTGTTGTGAAGGTGGACTGGGCAAAGACTGGCCCAGCGTTAATGTGACCGGGAAGGGGTGGGGGTGCTGAGGGGGCAATCGGATCCAAAAATACCGTAAGAGCTGCTGCCTATTTATAGTGGGAAAAGAGTTTTATGACCGTTGGAACAGACAGCGCTGATTCATAACCAAAACAACAGTTTTGAAAGGCTGGAACGGGCTGGCTAAAAACAGCGGCAGCAAACTCCCAAAGATGCTGCAAAGACGTTTTGCCCTAGAAGGACAAAAAAAAAAAACCTCACTTAGCTGGTTGGCTGACAGCAGTTTTGTCTTTGGGAGTTGCAAAAATGACAGCGGAGCCAGCAGAGTCCCACTTCGCCACTTAACACACAGCAGAACAAGTGCCCTGCTCTGGAGAGAAAAAAAGGCTCTCTGAACTCCGGCAAAACAAACAGCAGCAGATCGAAAATCGCCTAATTGGCCTTGGAAAAATAAAAGAAAACCACCCCTAGCCGTTTGCTTCTCTTTCGTTGCTGCTCTTTCCTCCAAAGTCTGATCAATGCACCTTTCCCTCCACAGGCCTGGCTCATACTTTCAGCTCTCCTAGTACCCAATCAGCGCAGCTTGCCAACAGCAAGTCAATTAATTTATTATTATTATTATTATTATTAAAAACAAAAAACAAACGGGGGCTGGTGTAGGAAGGGGAGAGGTATGCACAAATGGAAATTAACTGGACTGACCTGGTTCAAAAATGAATGTCTGAAACTACGCCAACCTTACAAGAATGGCATTTACCACTTTTTCGTGAGTGGAAAGACTGCCGATGGATTTTACGCTTTTCCTTGCAAGGTGAAATAGCAGCATCTTAGGGCATCGGAGAAGGTGGTACTGACACCATCCTCTGTTATCTCTTTCCAGACCAGTGGTTGTTGTTGTTGTTGTTGTTTGGTCCCTTTCTGTGTGTTTTAAAACCCGTATGTGCCATGTAAATCAGGCCTTTTTTATCTGGTTCTTGGGTTCCGCCCCATTCCCAGGCTCCAAATAGTCTTAAAAGGCTGTGCAAATTTCACAGGGGAGTTCAGTGATGCGAGCACATGCCTTGAGTGCAGAGCACTCCAGGTTCAATCTCTGACATCACCATTTAAAAGACCTCCACCTGAGACAGAGGACAATTGCTGCGCGCCAGAACAGACCATACTAGGCTAGACAGACGAAGAGTCTGACAGGGGATAAGGCTGTTCCCTGCATACACAGTGTTATTATTTTTATGTATGTTAAAAAGTGATTCTGTCAGTCTCTTTTTCTACCCACTTTCGGCAGCAAGCAGAAGGTAATGATCTTACCCCAGAGCACAGGGAGACTTTATAGTTGAAATAGCACAGATTACAGATAAAGACCCAGACGTCCCATTTCCCCATGCAACTAGCCAATTTCTCCTCACAATTCACAAGTAATAAGGTGCTACTTTAGAGATTTTCCTTATGGGAATTTTCGAGAAATTGAAAGTTCCTTCATGCAAGCAACTTTAGCAAAATCAGTTTTCTCCCTCTGGCATTTTTTTTTTTTTAATGTAGGTTGTACAATTTTTCTTGCTATGTAAGAATCAACTTTTAGAAGCCAGGAGGAAAAGGAGAAACAAATGGGAACTCTGATGGGAGGCGGAAAAATGGGGCACTTCAGCAAACATCTGGGGCTACATAAAATGTGGATGTCGACTGCTTGTGCGGCAGGTAAAGGAGAGGCTACAAACCAGGGTCTGAAACCATGGTTTGAAGTGGTTTTGAAAAACCGTGATTTGCAGTGCCTAGGGAGGAGTGTAACCTTTCACCTCCACCGACAAAACCATGGCTTAAGCCAGTTTGCAAACCCTGCTTGCAATGTGACAGTGAATATATCCACCATGGGGCAGGGTTTATAACTCAGAAAGCTAAACTGTGATTTTTTTTGCTGCATTATGATTTTGTTTGCTATGTAAACAATGATTTCACTGGGATAAATTAAGCCAACAGACCATGGTTAGCACTAACCATGATTAAGCATTATGCCTGCATCCATTTAAGGACAATTCAGATAGTGCCTAGACTAGCACGAAGAAGGCTTCATTTGTAAATCAGTTTTTTAGTGCAGTACCAAGCTGCAGCACAAGGCTGGCTGAGGGCCCACATCGCCACTGATGTCAGAAGATGCTGAAAACTCCTGTCAGACTCCCTCAGATAAGGAATTGTTGAGGGCAAAGGAGAGTATCTGCTATAGCAGAACAACATTTGTTAGGGATGTAGCAAAACCTGATAAATAAAAAATATGAGACCTCATACAAGATTCTGGCAACAGGCGTGGAACGGAAATGAGAAAGTCTGCGGAAAATATGCTGCCATCCTGGTATGATGGTAATACTATTGATGCTCAGAAACTTTTACTTCCTCTAGAGTGCTCTAGACTGCAGTGTATGGGACTTAAGGAGGGATTATATTTCACCCTTGTCAGCCATGAACTCCTGACTAATATTCCCATTTTACAGATGGGGTACTAAGGGTCAACAACAGTGGCTTGGTGAAAATGTGTGAGGGAAGGACTATAAAGTGATTTGCACCCTAAAACGTTTGAAGAGCTTGATAACAACCCCCCCCCCCTCCCCAAAAGTGCTAGGTTTTCAATTCTGGATAATCATTGTTTGAAAAAGCATTACTTATTTTGTCAACTGCCAAAGATTAAGTTGGTGTCTTCTCCTGCAGGAGTACTTCCCCAAACCCACCAGCAAAACAGAATAGCAGCAGACTGCAAAACAAGCTCATAATATCGTTTGCAATTCCCCAAGTTATGCAGACACAGGGCTACATTATTACATCACCGTCTTTGCAAAGGATGTCCCCCAGGGTCACAGAGCGATGCCTTTCTCGTGCAAGGCGTTTATGGGGTGTTACCACTGCAAGACTAAACAATGCCGGTCTGGGTGGTCAGAAGCTTTGCAAAGCGAAATCGTAACGTGTCGTTTCCTACCTCCAGTCTGTCTGTCCTCATTAGCTTTTGTGCGGCTGCTGCTGCTGCAGCAGGAACTGGCATGCCAGGATTCCCCGCAACCAGCATTGGCCCTGACGGCAGGATCTCTGCTGGGACCAAACCAGGAGAGACAGGCCCCAAGTAGGGGTTAAAGGCTGTTGAAGCATTGGTGGCTAAGCTTGGTGCAACTGAAAACATTGGCTGGAGTGGGGGTGGGGGTGGGAGAGGAGAAAAAAGAAGTAAATATTAGTCAGAGCATCACATCAATAACGCTACATACAAAGCCATATTTGAGACAGCGAGCCTGCGCTCTTTATCATGATATTCAGAGTGACTTGCACACATTAGCTTGGACCCCAGCAGTCACCTCCATGAAGAGAAAGGCTGCTTCAGCTAATGGAAGCCTTTCGATCCAGTGCCGATCCCACTCACGGAAGTATGCGGAGGCTATTTTTGCCGAATCTCCCCTTCCCCTACAGAGACTCCGTCCCCATTCTGGCTGGCTCTTCGGCTATTTTGGGTGGTGGACAAAGGACAAACCAGTCCATGGCCAATAGACCTGCAGCCTCCAGTGAGTTGAAGTGCTGGGAGACATGTGCAGGATAGCCACAACTCAATGAGTGCCACTGACCATGACACAGATGCTGCATTGGAGAAATTTGCACTGCACAGACCGGAGGCACTGGAATTGGGTCTGGCCTTTTAAGCCACTGTTTTTAGCCATGACTTTGGTAAAATCAGGAACAGGCCGGGAATGGAATGAGCACATTCTCTTGCTGCTCACCACTTAATGGCACCCACCTGTGGCACACAAGAACCCTCATCTACCGCTTTCCAGTGGAGTTCTGGTAGTGATGGGAACAATGGCATACAAAGTGAGTGGTACGGGAATACTCACAGTGGAAACATATCACATCACAGCCCACCCACCCCCACTTTTTAAAGGGGGTCCTACCCCCACTATGATCCCTAGGACAAAAAAAAAACTCTGAAGAAAGTTGCAGTGCAGACAAGGCCTTGTCCCATACTATAATTTATTTATTACTCTATTAATGCACCCTTGCTGGAGCCCAAAGCAATGATGTTTAAAAACAATACAATTAAAAGTAATTAAAAAATTATCAACGGAACAATAACCTTTTCAGCGCCAAAAGGGCAGGCAACAAAAACCTTATCTGTTAAAACAAGCAGCTAACATTTTAAGTTGACGCCTAAATGCTGGCAATGTGGGACAACCGTATCTCAGGAAGGAGTTACATGGGGGTGTATAGCTGACAAACAAGAGCAGGGCACAATCCCTCCTCTCCTCCAGGGAACAGCTTAGACATGAGTATTCACGAGCAACACACTCGCTCCTTCAGGGAAAATGCTACCCCGTTCAGAACAGGTTGTTTCCTCAACTCCTGGACCCAGGAAGTGCCTAACCACAGGACCTAATTCGGACTGAGTTTGTTGGCCTGCATCCAGCCCGTTACTCTCTCCAGATACTGGTCCAGCACTTGAACATCCCCTCCTGATTCACATGTCATCTGCATATTGATGGCACCACACTCCAAATACCACCTCCCAGCAGTTCCATATAGAGATATTAAATATATGACAGGTGTGGGGCATGTGGGCATTTTTTAAGAAAATGGCCTTGTGGGGCCAAGTAGAGCCATGGTGTGTTTAATTAGGTTAGATGTTTCCGCTACTGGTCTGGGCCATTACTGTCTATTCTGACTGGCGATAGCTCTCAAAGGCAGAGAGGGAATGAGATCTTTCCCAGCTCTGCTACTTATCAATTGGAGATGCTGTATATTGAACCGGAGACCTTCTACATGCATGTGCTTCATCCTTTGCTGTGGTCCCTCAACATCATGCTCACTTCCTTCCTGAATGTGCCATCTTCTCCTTGGGTAATCGATACTGCCCACAATTTTGGGCTGAAAAGGAAACTATTCCCATCCATCAAAGGTGTATCGTTTTCTAGTGCTTGATAAAAATCAGACCGAGGCTTAGGAGAAGGACGTGGGACAGGTATGGAGAAGAGAGCTTAATGTGAAGGATGACAAAGCAATGGTGTGATCAAAGGCTAAGTCAGGAATGGGTAGGCCAGCTCAACACCCATCAGTCCCTGCCAGCAGAGCCAATGGCCAAGGTTGGTGGCAGCTTCTAGCGTAACACCATTTGTAGGGCTGCAGGTTTTCTCTTCCTGGGATACTGCAAATGAAGAGATGGAATGTGAACAAAGCCACTGTTCTGTGACAACCCCCCCACCCCCCGATCCAGCATGTCTTCTCAATGTTAAACATTATTTTCCCTACAAAATACAACAGCCTCGCTGCCTCAAGTTCTTCCTACTCCCATCAGTGGGTTGTCATACGAGCCCTGTTCGCATTGCCACATCCGGGGAGTGCAGGAGGAACGGCAACCAGCACTGTGAAATTTTAAGAGGTGCCTTAAGGGCAAGGAATAGACTGATCAGCTAAACTGCTAGCTCACTGGGTCACAGCCAATACATGCAAGAATCAATAGCTGTGGTTACAGCTATTGATAGGCTGTCCACACATTTAAATTTGGGAAGCAGCACCCAAAATACTTTTAAGTTGCAGTCTTTTGCTCTTAAAGGGAGTGGGAGAAAGAAACCCTACTGGTTTTTCCTCTATTGTAAGCCAGCAATCTAGGCTACCTAAGACCAGTCTCTGCTGCTGAGTCACTATTTCTGCTACACTCCCTGGCTTCCTATTAACGGACTGAGTAGGTGCCACCTTCTGTGATTGGGCCTCTGTCCTTCCATGTGTACCTGCCTGTGCACCTGCCACTCTCCCTGCAGTACGGACGAAAGGCATGGGAATTAATGGGAGAAGCCATGGGCTGCATGCATGCAATAAGGCTGAGGGACACATGTAGAAAATACTGTTGGCTACCCAAGCCCAACCACAATGTGCAGTTCCGCTGAATAAGCCTTAGAGGAGGAGGAGGAGGGAGAAACATGCTCCGAGACTTGGCTACATCCTTAGCATCCACCAAAAGCCACTGCTCAAGAATAAACAAAGAAGCATTTCTTGACAGCTACACGACTCCCCCCAGCCCTCCATCTCTGGCTGTCAGTGAAGCTTCAATGGACTAAAAGGCAAATTGAAATTTGGAAGCATTTGATTTAAGGTTTAGTAATCAAATAAAGAAGTTCAAGCAGGACTTGCAGGTAAAAATGGAAGTTTCCAATGACCCAGGACAGCATATCAACAGCCTGACTAGCCTGGGCCAACAGCTGAAGGGAAGCAAACACCTTGCAAAACCAGGAACCAGATGAGCTGTCAAAACATGCCTTCTTTATTTCCAGCCAAAGCTTTTTGAAAATCTTCCCAGTTAGGAATTGGGAAGCACTGGTGCTTGTTCCATGGGCTGTAGCACCAGGATCTTAGGTTTTCCAAAGTTTGGCTGCACATACCAGCACATCCAAGAAAGAAAGGCTTGCACTGTAAAAAATTAGACCCTAAAAATGAACTCAGTTTGATGGAGTGTGTGTGTGTGTGAAAATAGGGGGGAATCAAGTTGTTTGCATGAGCTGAAAAGCCAGCATTTCCAGTAATGCAGCATATGAAAGAAAACACTTACTGCCCATATTGGCATCACTTCTCTTTCTCTGCACTGAGGAATATTTAATAATAATCCAAACAACATTTCCCTACGGTACACAGTCAGATGGATAGGGCACAATCAAGAAAGTTAGCGTGCTGCAAGAAACGCAGTGAAGAAATAGGAACTCATTCATTCCGGTTCCAATGTCTGCTGAGTCACTGTGTGCTTAGTGGCCAAATCGCTAGTTAAAATTCATGTCCTTGACTCCCTGGTGATAATGCAATGTCATCTTGCTTCATTTTGCATGGATACTGCTCCAGTATAAAGGATATTTTATTTTTAAAAAATGATGTCTCCGTAGTAGCACAACCAGAAAGTTCTCCTTTTCTAAAAGAGATGTGCTGGTGGAGGAGACACAATGCCTAAACATTCTTTTCCTGGGTCCAGAGTAGTGTACATGTTTTATGCTTCTTTACTTAAGCCACCATTCCCAATATTCTTAGCCCAGGATTCTCGGGTTAGAAGCACACACCTGCGAGCTGGGCACTACAGGAGAATTCCCCAACTCAGCGGTCTTTGGTAGCAGTCAGTGCAATGCTATAGCTCAGGGGTGGGGGACCCTTTTCAGTCTGGGAGCTTCACTCCTTTCTGGGCAACCTTCTGGGTGTTGGATGGGATGGAGGCACAAGTGGGTCGAGAGATCAATGGAAAGTTTACCTTTGGACGGTAGGGTAGCTTCAGCACATCATTTGTACCCTCCATTCAGAGAAGCAAGAAGAATGGTCAAAGTTCCAAGGACACATTCCAGTCGGGGGGGGGGGTCAAGGGGGTGGGGTACAAGGCAGGGCCAGCCAGTGGTGCAACTGGGAAGGGTGTGTGACCTGGGAAGAGTCCCAAGGACCAGAGAGAAGCTTGGAGGGTCACATTTGGCCCCTAGGCCTGAGGTTCCCTAACTCTACTATACATGCATGCTCAGAAGTAATCTCCATAGAGTTCAATGGGTCTTATTCCCAGGTGTGTATAGGACTGCAGCCTTATAAGACATTTCCCTTCGCCCTTGGATCCATAGTAAACAAAGCAGCAGGCCTAGGAGTCACCACAGTATGAGAGTTAGGGTAAGGGGGCAGTCGCTAAACTTGCAAGCTGCAAATTCCTGTTGTCTAAAGACCTTGGTGAAATGGAGGCATTCATCCTACAGAAGAGTTAGCCCAATCTTGAACACTATCCCAGGATAACAAACCGCACACAAACATCTAGGGTAATAGTGACTTCTGTTCCCAGATCTGGGAAAACACCTATAACCAAAACATACATTTGGGGACACTTTTTTTTTTATTTGTTACCATATATTTGTATTGTGGTAGTGCTGCTGTTGCGACCCATCTTAGATCAGTCTGCGACCCGGTAGTGGGTCCCGACCCATCAGCTGAAGACCATTGGTCTAGGGCTCTCTAAAGTACAGGAAGTAGAAAAACGGACAATGATAACTCACGTAAACAAAGGAAGATTTCCTATAAGGGTTTATAGCAAAACTGGGAGATTTTAAAAATTTGTTGTTGTTGTTGTTGTTTTGGGGGAGCATGTAAGTGATGTAAGGAACACACCCTGGCCTTGTAAACTAAGTAGCTGGTGCCTATTTGAATCAATGTTTGCAAGCTAGGTCTTTTCAGAGCTCATTGCCACCTCTTACCTCCCAGTTAAGTAGCAGTGAAATGGCTGCTGGGAAGCTGGTGTTATGGTAAGCTGTTCCTGATGTGCTGACAAGCGTTAAGTGGCTGTGGCAGAAATATTTTAATATAAGAATATGTGGCCCTTATTGATCGGGCTTTCTTTCCCAAAGCTTCATCTCCATGTACACCTGAACTTTGAACTTATCTGTTCGATCTGCCTTATTAGCTACCAAGATCCTATAAAAATCAATTCAGGGCCAAACCACATGTGCCATCATCAACATTTAATTGTGCATGGTATTTAATTCTTTAAATCTTAGTTGGGAGGAAGCAGTATTGGGTCCAAAGCATGCGAGGTGCATTCAAGATGCTACAAGGCGCAGGAAAGAAACCAACCGACGGGCGCTTGCTTCCTGGGGCTAATCCCAGTTTCAGAAGGTAGGTGGGAGGACCAGGGCAGTGGAGGCCCACATCGTATCTTTTCCTCTGCATGTGATGGCCCCAGTACTGTTTGCCATCTGCCCAACTGATAGTTAAAGGATATGCACTTTAAATTCTTGCATGTGTTTCCTGTAGCTTTGCCCTCAATGCATGCAAACAATCAGTGCTCCATGTGCTACTATGTGGGATTTTAGCTTAGTATGAAGACTATAAGCACCATTGTTATTGCAGCTGCTCCTCACAGTAAGGATATACTCTTGAGTTGTTTTGCAGGAGGTGAAAAACTCTTAAGAGCCCATGGATTTTATTATAGTAGGAAAGAACAGCCCCACCCATTCCACAATGAGTCATGTTGGAACGCATCACGGCCTACGTGATACAGGTTTAGAACATGACCTTTTCAACTTTCTAAAGCTATCTTCAGTGCTGCTGGACTTTAGGTCGCAAAGATGTGGTCCTTCTCAGTTTACACTCCAGCTGATCTCAGATTCATTGGCTGCCACCTTAGAAACCTGAGAGTAACCCTGCTAACTCAATTGAGCAGGAACCAAGTCCTTAATACATAATTAAATGCTAAATTTATGGTGTCTCTTGGAACTGTAAGGGTGCAAGGTAGGAGACCAACAGTAGGTGGAGCCAGAGCCAATGAGCTCCACTATAAAAAAAAATGGTTTAAATGTGACTCTGATCATGCTGTAACAGAGGCAAAGGGTTAAAGTCCCCTAGACTGGTCACCTGCATAATAATCCAGCTACTTAAAAGGCATAGCTAGATAGTTAACATGACCCTCCTACCTTCGTGGGGGGTGGATATGTTTTTTTTGTGTGTTTTTTTAGGGAACGGGTCTTGTAGCTCTTCTATTTGTTTCCCTTTTTGCTGGAATAATCCGAAATCAAAATGTGGAGCCTGCCACTGGACAGGCAAGTAGGTACTACTTCATCTCTCAGAATAGCACCCCGAACCCTTCGTTTGGTCCAAGTAACTGGCCTCTCTAAACCTACAGCTTTCCTGCGACTAAGGAGGTGGGGTTAGAGAGCCAGACTCCATATTGGCCGAGTATCTCTTTCTTGATTATTACAAATGTCAGAAACCCAAGAGGCAGGAAATGCTTCCAGAGACAGCAAGCAAGGCAAAAAAGCGAACAAGAGAAGCAGCTCAAGAGTTCAATATAGAAAACAGACACTTTGCAGAGACATCTAAGCAGCCCGGAACGGAAGGCGTGCCTTGTTGCATTTCTTTTCTAGTTTTTAGTGAGGTGTGGGGGCTGTATGAACCGTGGTCTGAGGTACGACTTCCTTTATAGACAATGCATTCACACAACTGCATCCACGTCCCCAATGAAAGCGCCAAAAATAATTTGATTCCTTTTGTGGTGGACGAAAAGCCTTGACAAAAACCATAATGACTTTTCAGCATCATCAAGGAGGAAGGGCAGAACAGCAAAAAGAAACGTTGGGTATCTTATGAAAAACAATTGTACACCAGTCTGTACTTTCTGAGCAGCCCTTGAATAGATAAAAATATTATTTACTGCATGAAGTCAAGCACAAACAATGGGAGATCCAGGGGTGCTGTTTGGGTTGCAGGAGTATCTGGGTGCACCATAAGGGGCTGCAGATAACAGGGTCCGGATTATGAAATCTCTCCTACATCTGCACAGTAATAAAATCAAACTGCTGTGGCACCAAGAGCCTCGCTGGAAATACATCAGGAGCAAAATGTAAATTAAGCAGATTTTAATTGCATGCAGCCAACATGATTTGCATATTATTTTCAGTCGTGAGTCAGATACCAAGTTGTACATGGTGGACCTCCTGCATTTCTTCTTTACTCTTGTACTTAAAACTTGCAGCCCACAGATGAGAAAAGTAAGGAAAGGGTTTTCACTGTTAAATCGCTTTGGGATGTTGCAATTCATAAATGAAGCAAACAAGCTGTAAATAAATCAACTTTTTTTTTCTTTTGCAACCTTGAAAACATGAGGCTTGCTTTAAAAAGGAAACTGAGAGGGGAGAGGGGGGGGATTCACAAGTTTCTAACATGTAACCTTTACACACAGACAACAGCTCTGAGCGTAGAGGCAAGCGACCTTCCGAAGGAAATGCTAAGGTTTTGGAATGACGAGAGGAAGATGTACCACATAAATAATTGATACATTCCTCGGGCTATATATATATGTGTGTGTGTGTGTGTGTATGGCACAAACTGTCTCGGCACATGACTTAAGATGTTAGGAGACGCATTGCTGCCCCTGCTCCACGCCGCTTTTGCCACCCAGCCAGCCCTGCCGACGGCGAGGAGAATCACATCTCAGCACGGTGTCCTGCCCTGCCTTGCGCCTGATTACCAAGGCTGGCATTGCTGCCTGTCTGATGGGCTCCCTGACTTTGCTTCTGTGCCTCTTGCCCACCCACTCCTCTCTCCTTCTCTGGCAAAGGGAAAGAGGAGGAGCCACTGCAGCTGGCTGTAGCTCAGTGGTCCCAGGTTCAATCTGCAGCATCTCCAGGGGGCACTGGGAAAGGACTCCCTTTGGTGAAATCTGGGAGAGCTGCTGCCAGTCAGTGTAGACGAGCTAGGGGGACTAATGGCCTCTGACTTGGTATAACGCAGGTTCCTATGTTCCCCTTTCTCTCTGGGTGGCAGCGGGGCCCGGAGGTGAGAGGGAAAGCGATTAGGCAGAAGGGAGGTGCAGGGAGGAGGACTGTGGTTCCTATCTGCACAGAGAAGGCAAGGAGAGAGCACGGTGCTCTCTCTAGCCACCCCATGGGTTGGAGAAGAAGAAGAAGAAGAGTTTGGATTTGATATCCCGCTTTTCACTACCCAAAGGAGTCTCAAAGCGGCTAACATTCTCCTTTCCCTTCCTCCCCCACAACAAACACTCTGTGAGGTGAGTGGGGCTGAGAGACTTCAAAGAAGCGTGACTAGCCCAAGGTCACCCAGCAGCTGCATGTGGAGGAGCGGAGACGCGAACTCGGTTCACCAGATTACGAGTCTACCGCTCTTAACCACTACACCAAACTGGCTCTCCATATCCAGCAGGAACCTGCTCTGCTCACCTACTTGTGCTCCCCAAATATGGTACGACCCTGAATTTAGGCGTGTCTGCAGAGGGACCAACACACAGCATAAGATGAGCACGAAGGGATGCATAGCAACCCCCTGGCACTCTGCCATCAGTCATTCTCCTAATGGAATGACCCAGAAACCAAGCTGGGGGGGGGGGGCTGCCAGGCATCCCTTTGCGGTCATCATACTAACAGTCCTATTACTTGCTTTGGGAGCCAGTGTGGTGTAGCGGTTAGACTGCCGGACTAGGACCCGGGAGACCAGGGTTCAAATCCCTACTTGACCATGAAGCTCACTGGGTGACCTTGGGCACAGCGCTGCCCTGTCAGCCTAACCTGCTTCACAGAGTTGCTGTGGGGATGAAATGAGGTAGGGGGCAGAGAACCATGTTTGCCACCTTGAGCTCCTTGGAGGAAAAGGTTGGGATATAAATAAAAACAACTGGCTCACAAAATAAAATACAACGTTGCAGCTAAAAAGGAGGGAGGTATAGCAGCCATTTGGGCAGGGAGCATGGCACCTGCTGGGGACAAAGCCATTGCAAAAACAGGTCCAGGTGCTCTCCGCGGCACCGAAGGAGAGGTGACTTTCCCCCATCCCTGCCCAGGGCACGTGAGGCAGCGGTTAACACCCAGCCAGCTAAGATGCAGCACAGGACCCTTGGAGCTCCACTTGCTGCCCACCTCCGATCCTCCAAAATTTCCGGGAGAAGCCTTTGTTTTGTCTATTCATCTTTGTTGGGATGGAGTTCGTTCTGCTCCAACAAATCTCCTAAGTGAAAAGCAGAAGCTGACATGTCGCAGAAGCTATAACTGGCTCTGAGGCCCCGACTGCCCTCTTGCTGCTTTCATACCAGGGCGCGGAGTCCCGACTGGGTGCAGCTGAAGCTTTGCAGTCTAACACAGAATCAGGGAGACTGGGGTTAAAACATCACCCCCTTGCTGTAACAGGGACTTTGCGAACAGAAAGCCAGCTTCCCTCCCAACAGCTCTGTTAATGCAGCAAGGGGGGGGGTGGAGTTTAAACCAGCCTCTCGCTGCATCTAAGACTTTGCCTTCTGTCCATCTCCACTGCTTTTGCCACCTAAAAGCCATATCTCCTTTCTCCCAATCCTGATAGGTTTTAAATAAATGTTCAGGGCTTTAAGGACTTTGCTTCCCAAATTCTGTCCTATCTTTCCCTGTATTCAGATTGCATTTGTGTTTCAAGGGTGCTGTCTAATTTCCCCCTCTCGGTTGACATTGTACTTTTTTTTTTACTCTGCTGTTCAACCACGTTGGCATCTGCTAAGGCTCAATCTGGCTTTCCAGACTCTGCCCTTTCAACCAATCTCTTCATTCTAGGGTATTCCTTCTTCTGAAATTTTCGCATGTTGAACTTTCTAAGCAATTTTCATATAGATTGAATTTCAGGAACACTTCGCTTTCTAACCAGATCCTGGGCAACTCTGAGCATTAAATCAAAGGTGACCCCCCACCCACCCACCCTTTATCGTTGGCTTTGCAACGAACTGTTCTAAGATAAATCAACCATCATAGCTAGAAATGCTGGCTCTTTGTCACGATATGAACACACATTAAACCCGTCAGTATGAGCAACTAACATTCTAATCGGCAAGAAAACCCTCACAAAGCAGAAAGAAAACCCAAAATCATAATATTTTCTCACCTTTAGTGTTTGGTATTGATAAATGGAATCAGTGTCGATGAAATATGGAGATCCCTCCCCCCCTCTTTTTTGGAATGTCTGAGGCATATGGTTCTATGAAAAAATAATAACAGTAGCGAGTTAACTAATTAAAACAATTAAACTAAGTCATCAACAGCCATATTCGGTAAAATAGTAAAGATAAATGACCGATACTTTAGATCTAAAAAGTGACGGAAAGTTATAACTGTGCAATAAAACAATAGTACCATTCCTTGAATGCAGGTATAATCCACAGGTTATTTAAAATGCTCTGATGACAAGGAAAATATTGTGCAGACCTTTTTATTTGAATTAGCAGTTATGCAAGTCAATACAAACCATGGCAACAGAGAAAAAGAACTGTGGGAGGGTTGGACTCAGCCCTGCTTTCTATAGGTTGCTAATCTTTTCTCTATACTTTAAAAGTAGCCTGGTTGCTGTTTCATGACTGCCGAGACCTGACGTTTCATAGTCAAGTGACGCCAGCCACTGAAAAGTGTGCATTTGCTTACACACACTTGCACCTTGCAAGTAGCTTGCATGCAATTCTGGGGTCACTTCCAGATGACCTGTTTGCTGAGCATTTGCTCTGATTTGTTTGCATGGAGGGTTATAAGTAAGCAATGGTTCTCACCACTTTCCTTATTTCAAAAAAAAAAGTCAGGTTTCTTTTGTTTGTTTTTTGATAAGTGGGTTTGTAGCGCTAGAACACCAAATCCACTTTAATTGCACAAATCCACTGTAATTGCCATTAGGCTCTTGAATCGCTCTTGCAAAACAGCAGCAGCTTGGAAGTGGCCTTAGCCTACTCCCCGGGACACCACCACCCCCCATTTATTTTTCAATTTGCATTTTGCAGCAATCTGCATTATCCAGGGAAGGGCAGTCTGTGATCCTCCAGATGTCCAGCAGAAGTAGATCCCAGATGTTGTGGCAAAACTCCACAATGGGAGCTGGACTCCAACAACACCTGGAGGAGAACAGATCGTTCACCCCTGGAATAATCTATGATCCATGCTTTGTGTCTGTAAGAAATGTAAGCAGAAATGCAAGACAAAGCTATGGAGGAGCTTTTGACAAGGAATCATTACCAAGTTTTTAAAATACTGTTGTACATTTTGCTTGGATTTTTTTGTTCTCGTTTGCAACCAAGCGGTATATACATTTTATGAAATAAAATTAATACTGCAAGGTAACATCCCTCCACCCAGCAATAGCACTATGGCCTCTTCGGAATATGTTCAGTATCCAACGATACTTTTAACGCCATGGTTGTCTTTAGGGTAACTTTGGTAGGGATTCCACATTAAGCATTTTTATATATGACAACATGTCCTATCTGGATTTCCATATTTCTTTATATGATGGGCTGAGGAGGCTGTTCAATCCCGTTCTCTGTTGCAATGTAAACAATATGGAGGTGGGCTTGTGGGCTGAGCGGAAGAGCACATTTGGGTTGCCCCAGTGACAACCCCCCACATCTCCTCTCTTGGGTAGGAGGGCTAGGATAAGCCACTTCCCAAGACCTTGTAGACAGCCCGCCAGTTAAAACAGGGCAGTTTCGGACAAGGTGGACCAAAGATCTACTTCAGCATAAGGTAACTTTGTACATTTAAATTTTGCGGTGTGTGGGAATCTCACTACAGAAACGCCACAATGAGAAGATCTCCAGTTAACTACAACCTTTAGTTAACTAAACACTCCCTTTAGAGACAACACTTTTTTTAGGCTGTGCACATGTTGGAAAATTTTGGCAAAAGCAAACATGGCCCATTTTATTATCAGTCAGACTGTGCTGCAGTCACAGTGCAGATTTCTGTTAGGTTCTCTTTATTATCACTTTTAGGAAAACACGATTCAATTTGCTGGTCCTGCCCCCAGCTAATTTGCACATTTATTATTATTATTGTTGTTAAACACAGAGGACTAAAACCAGGCTTTCAAATTTGTCTCTTAAGTTGACTGCACTGCTGCCTGTTTGTGAGCATTCAGTACTGGAAAACACGAAGCATTTATCGCTTGGCCCACAAATCAGATAAACTGAGGGTACTTAAACTGAAACTGGTTTGTGGGTGAGAGCTCCAGATAGTTATTTTCTACTCTCTTTTTTTAATGCCTGATAGCTCAATCTCATACATGTTTATTCAGAAGTAAATTGCACTGTGCACAGTGGTAAATGTTCAGAGCACTGCAGGCTTCCTAAAGCTCCGTGGGCTTGAAAGCATTTTCAAGGTGGAGCTGTTAAAACTTGCATTATCTAAGTGACACCAGACAGCCAAAGAGAAGATTATGAGCGGACATCAGCATATGGGACTGAAATGAAAACAGGATATTGGGGACTCACCCTCCCCAGAAACCCTCTTCCCAAAGGAAGAGGTAGCACTATGGATTAGAACCTGTCACTTGAGAAGATGCCCCTTGACAAGCATCGGGGCTGCAAATTGCGACACTGACCCTCCAGCTGTGGCCTCTGCCCTTGTTAATTGATGTTCAAAGCCCAAGATGTACAATACGGCACTATGGTGGTTAGATGGGAGGTATGCTCTTTATCTCTTCTTCTGCCTGGGGAAGTGCCGTAGCTCAGTGTCAGAGCATCTACTTTGCATGCAGAAGGTCCCAGGTTCAATCTTTTGGCATCTCCTGGACATCCGCTGCCAGTTAGTGTAGACAGCACTAAGCTACATGGGCCAGTAATCTGACTCAGTATGAGGCAGCTTCTCATGTTCTTGTGCTTGCAGAGCAAGGCAGCACAGCATTCCACCACGAGAAAAATCAGTGGCAGAGTTATAGAGGTTTAGGATCTTCTCAAAAGATGCTGTATTTCAGGTGTGGGGGAAATTAGTTCCTCTATCCCTCTGTGCAAACCACCGGGAAGGTTATCTTGAGTAACTGAGGTTGAACCTGCTTGGAGCTACAGCTGTTTGAAGTTCAGGGGCTCAGTTTTGATGAACCCATGGAGCTACGAGCCAGAAACACATCACACCATGCGGACAGGGCCCACAGCTGCAGGTGGGCAAGGTAGGTCTTTGAGCTCACCCAGTTAACTCTCCAGATATTGTGGACACCAGCTCCCACTATCGCTGATCATTGGCCATGCTGGCAGGGGATGATGGGAGCTGTCATTCGTAGTATCTGGAGGACACCAGCTTGGCTAGCCTGGCTCTACATGTTGCAGATGCACCACACTGAAGTCTGGGTGAGCGATTGCGTCTATCAGCTAATTTAACCTATACTGAGTGCACATGACTGCTTCTGTAACTGGCAGAGAGTAAGACTAGGGCACAGACAGTGAACTGGGACACAAGAGAAGAAAGGTCCAAATGATGCTCACCACTGGTTGTAACGGGGCACCAGGCATCATGGCATTGGCTAGTTGCATCTGCTGGGCCAGCATGGCCATGTTCTTCTGCTGAATCAGGTTATTGCGTCCATTGATCTCCAACTGTGTTTTTAAGTGTGGCGGTGGGTGAAGGTATTTGCAATTCTCCCTTGAGCATCGTCCCTGGAACACAGCAAAAGAGAAGAAAACAAATTAGGTTTGTCTGCTATTGATTAATACATTTAATTATTCCAGGTGAGCTATTGTGAGGCACAAAAACAGTTGGAGGAACCTGGGGCCCTTCAGACGTTCTTGAACTCCAACCCACGTCAGCCTCAGCCAGCATGGCCAGTGGTCAGAGATGATTTAGGCAGTAATCTGATTAATCTGATGACATAGGAAGGGTCAGAGGTACCTCACCTCTGCCTCAAAGTGCTGTTTTGCAGCACACTTTTTTTAGTATAAAAAAGAGCAGCCATATACCACAACTAACTGAGCACAGTTCCCAGATGTCAACATCACCATGGAAAATGACCTAACATTGGCGTACAACCAGCAATTATATTTGCTATATGTACCGCCACCATCTGGGAGAAATAGGGCAGATCATGTCAGATGCCCAGTTGCATCATTTTCTACTAGATGATATGGATCTGTTTAAAAAGAAGGAGAAGTTCACCACGTTCCTATTATGGTTTAAGGCTGCACCACTGTGGTGCATCCTGAAGATGCCTAGGACATTTCAAACAAACAGTATGTGCCTCCACCACTCAGCCACAGCCCTTCTTAAATAAATAGGTATATTTGTACAGACATAGTAAAATTTAGATTTGGTATCCTGCTTCTCACAGCTACCGTATTTTTCGCTCCATAAGATGCACTTTTCCCCTCCTAAAAAGTAAGGGAAAATTTCTGTGCGTCTTATGGAGCGAAGGCGGAGGGGCCGCTGGTCCCGCCGCCACTGACCGCCGCTGCCTCTCGCTGAACGCGGCGAGAGACGGCACCAGCCCCCCCCCCCCGCTGACAGTGGCAAAGGGGGCAAAGGAGGAACGAACAGCCCAAAAGCATCGGCAAAGTGGGGTGGGGGGAAGAGCAGCCCAAATGGGCAAGGGGGGAACAAGCAACCCTGTCCGCCCCTGCTGCCTGTACAACAAGAAAAGCAGCAGCCGCTTTTCTTGCTGTACAGCGAGCAGGGAGAAGGGACACACGGGGCTGCTCGCCTTCTCCCTGCTCGCTGTATGAAAAGAAAGCAGCAGCCACTTACACGCTGTGGACGGCTATCATGCACAGCGTGTAAGTGGCTGCAACTTTTCTTTCCGTGTAGCGAGCAGGGAGGAGGGACGCATGGGGCTGCCGCACGGGCTCCCCCCCCCGCTTGCTTTAAAGGCAGCCGGGGAGGAGGGGAGGGGAGCTCGCTTGACGCTGTACACGGCTCCTCCTCATGCTCCAGAGTTGCTCACAGCGTCACCTTCATATGCTATAATATTTTTTCCCCTTGTTTTCCTCCTCTAAAAAGTAAGTGCATCTTATGGTGCGAAAAATATGGTACTTCCTAATAATGCTGGTGACAAGACTTCATGGAAAGGTAAGGGAGAAAACATATTCTGAAGCACACTGAGGTAATGTCAAATTTGGATTCCTTCTAAGTCATGAATGGCCAAACTTGGTCCTCCAGATGTTTTGGGACTACAATTCCCACCTTCCCTGACCACTGGCCCTGTTAGCTAGGGATGATGGGAGTTGTAGTCCCAAAACAGCTGGAGGGCCAAGTTTGCCTATGCCTGTTCTAAGTCCTAGGCAATACCCTTGTCTTTTAACAGATTAGCTCAATACACAACAAGGCCTCAACATGCACAAGTAGGAGAAGGACAACAGCCCCGATTTTTGAGAGGCGCATAGCACTGCGTGTTGTTCGTGTGCAGATTTTGTCTGAATTAAAAGGATGGTGCCCAGGGCACTGCAGAGAATGATGAAACCTTGAGTAATATTAGCAGCAGCAATTAGCCATTGACTCTCTTGAGTTTAAACATGACACAGCCAAAGAAAATCCCCTACCCACGAGCATAAGTTTCAGGTTTAAATTTAACTGCCCTTCTGGGTAATGCCTTTCTTTCGTTAACGAAATAAATTATTCTTCTCATTCAGCTAAGAACAACGCCTTAGAACAGAATGTCCAAGTCCCACCTCCAATTCTGAAAACCTTTCAGAAAAAAAAATTAAAATAGAGCAACATATGGCCGCTAAAAATTAATTGTATACAGAACCTTCCTTCGAATTTAATGGTCAGTTTCATACCTTCCATCTATTGTAACGAGATCATCTCTGTACTAGATCTTTTTGCAGATAAGTAACACTACATGTCACTGATCCTATTCTCTGTGACCTTTCTAAGGATACAGCAGAGAAGAACGGCTTGTATGGCCCCAATCCTGCACAAAGAATTATTGAACCTCATGGGACTTGCTTCCCCAGTGGGCTGCACAAACCCCAATCTTAATTTTACAAACCCTACAGTATTCAACAAGACTCAGTCCCAGATAAGAATTCACGTCAGTGTAGTCTAAAGCAGACGTCATATCACAATTGTCAGTAATTTTCTGGAGACCACACACTTGATACCTCCCAATGCAAAATGAAGAGAAACGTCCCCACTCCTGAAGGCCGCTATGCTTCTATGGGCTGAGGCCTGCACTGACCCATACTGAACCCGGGTGCAAAATGGGTGTGGCCAGAGTGCAAAAGTGGGCGTGGAAAACCACCTTTATTTTTAAAAGCATATATTTGGTCCTTCACAGCCCAAACTGGGGGTCAGTGACATTTGGGCACCACAGAATCATAACGGGGGGGGGGGGGGTTGTCTGAGACAATGATCAGTATGTACACGTATGGGTGCACGTGTATAAGTGTGTGTGCAAGTGGTGGGTGAAATTCAGCAGCACTCTCTTCCCATCGTCCTGCCGGTGCAAGCACCCCAGCTTTCCAAGTAGAATATAACCTACACACTGTTCTGGGGGTTCTTCCAATACCACTCCTGAGCCAATTTCAGTGGGCAGGGGTTTTGGGGGTGGGGGGAGGCAGCCCCATTGCACAAATGAAAGTTCTGTATACCCAGGGCTTCCACGGAGGGGGCTGATTAAGTGGGCCTTGCTCCACAGTTTCAAAAGAATTTAAACAGATAAATTCTGTGGGGCCTTGGTAGGGACACAAAATCCTTTGCCGTTCAAGCAGAAGAGTGGGCTACTTATGGGATGAGTCAGTAAAAGAAGAGAGAGAGAGAGAGAAAATGTGCAGGGGGGGGATATTGATTATGTGTGATGTAACATCGCCTATTCCATACTGATACCACGCTTCAGTGTTACAGTTCTGCCCCTGCCTGCCTCATTTCTACCGCAGGCACAGATGAGGCCACTGCATTTGACTTGTGGGGAGTGGCTGAGCTGAATGAGCACATCTGGTCCCTGAAAGAAGCCCCCTTCAGACGCACTCTCATCTTGAAAAACAGCAATTAGTCAACAAAATTAATGTTTCCAATGATCACGGTTAAATGTATAACAGTAGAGTCTATTCTCCCAGGGACACGCGAAAAACAAAGATATAAAGAGGCACAAATTTCTTCTTGGCAGAACAAATGGCTTAATCTGAAAGGTTCCAATTCCCTTCTTTTCCACAGTAATCAATCCAAAAGCAGCCGTGGCAGTGAAAAACAGAACCTTAATTTAAGCAAAGGGCTGCTTGCATCAAGCTTTGCTTTGCTCGCTCTCTCCCCCCCCCTTTTCTTAAAAAGAACAAATTAATGCAGTACAACATGCCCTTATGCCGTACTTTTGCACAGAAAGCTACAAAGCTTCTCCTTGTTATAGGTCTGCCAGCGATCCAACCCAAAGCTCTCTTGTGTCAGTGTATATGATTTATTTCAACCCATCTGCCTCTGCTCTCAGCAGCCAAGCACATATGACTCTCATTTATGCAGCTAGCCAGTTGGCATTTGCATAACACAGTATGTTTGATGACGGGATTTTACATAATTCTCGAGATCTTGTTAGGGGTTAAGCAGCAGCAGTAGAGCAGTCAATCAAACCGACTGACTATGCCGATATGCCTTTCAAAACACATTCTCATCATTACATTGGAAACCCCAGTCTGGATCAACCCAAGCGCCATGAAATGTGTCAAATATGGAGAAGGTTTATCTAACTTCATAGACGAAATACAGGATGGCCAGAGCATATTGAGGCAGAGAATGCGGGAGGTCAATAGACACCGCAGACTCTCTTTTTAGGGTTGAATATGCAGTGTTGGGAGGGGGGGAGTGTACTACTACTAGAATGACTTTTTTCCAACTATGGCAGACCAACACGGCTACCTACCTGTGACCTGAATTAACAGGGGAATGAAGCAATTAACTTTTCAACAACAGGATTTACTATAGAGTTCTACAGAGAGCCATTTCTCTACTTTGGGAACCATAAGAAGAACCTGCTGGATTAAGCCTGTGTCCCCAATTGCCCAGCATCCTGAAATTTGACCACATCACCCTTTGACACCTCCCACAATGTTCCCAAGATTCAGGTCCAACAAACCTGGTGCTGCTATGAAGATAATGCAAACTTTTTGACTGTCTGACAAGCTGCCTTTGGGGCATCTAAGGTGCTATGTCTCCTGTGTGTAGTGCTGCCTTTGGGGAGTGCTTTCTGAAAGTTTCTGCATGGGGGCAGCAATGTTTATCTTATTAGCCCTGAGTGAGAGTAAAAGGTAAAAAAGCTAAAGGACCCCTGGACGATTAAGTCCAGTCAAAGGTGACTACGGCAGTGTTTTTCAACCACTGTTCCGCGGCACACTAGTGTGCCGCGAGATGTTGCCTGGTGTGCCGTGGGAAAAATGGAAAAATTACTTTATATATAGTCAATATAGGCACAGAGTTAATTTTTTTAGCATTTGCTAATGGTGGTATGCCTCATGATTTTTTTCATGAAACAAGTGTGCCTTTGCCCAAAAAAGGTTGAAAAACACTGGACTACGGGGTGCGGCGCTCATCTCGCTTCAGGCCAAGGGAGCCGGCGTTTCTCCACAGACAGCTTTCCGGGTCATGTGGCCAGCATGACTAAACCGCTACTGGTGCACGGAGCAGCATGATGACTGCCAGATTACACGGAAATGCCGTTTACCTTCCCACCGCAGCAGTGCCTATTTATCTACTTGTACTGGTATGCTTTCGAATTGCTAGGTTGGCAGAAGCTGGGACAGAGCAACGGGAGCTCACCCCGTCACACAGATTCAAACTGCCGACCTTCCGATCAGCAAGCCTAAGAGGCTCGAAAACAGTGAGTCAGATAAACAAAGCCAAGGGAACTTTAAGAACATAAGAGTCCTGGATTAGACCAAAGACCCATCAAGTCTAGCATCCTAGACGGAAGAGGGGCTGTAGCTCATCTGCTTTGCATACAAAAGGCCCCGTGAGCAATCCCTGGTATTTAAAGTTAGATTCCAGTTTGAAACCTTGGAGACCCTATGGCTAGTCAGTGTAGGCATACTGACCTAGGTTGGCCAATGTTCTGGTTCAATATAAGGCTGTTTACTATGTTCCTAACCTGTTCTTCACAGTGGCTGACCAGATGTCTGAAAAGTCCCCACACAGGACATAAGTGCAATAGCCCTCTCCCAATATGGCTCACCAACAGCCGATCCTGAAAGTATTCACAGAATTGTAGAATTGGAAGAGATCTCAAGAGTAATCTAGTCCAACCCTCTGAAATACAAGAATCTCAACTAAAGCATCCATGACAGAGATGGCCATCTAATATCTGCTTCAAAACCTCCAGTGAAGAAACAGCCAGCCACCTTCCGAGAGAGTCCATTCCACTGCCGAACAGCTCTTGCTGTCAGAAAGTTCTTCTATAGCCATAAAGACTAAGAGCCCTCCATGAATTTCTTCACATGTGTGAATTCACTGGGTGACAAAAAAGCACTGCAGAAGCAGCAGGGACTGCAATGTGACAGGAGGGGGGACGATCAGAGAATCGGAGAGAGGCTTTCAGGAGGCATCTGAGAAGGACCCCCAAGTTATCATACAACCAATCACATCAGCGCTGGAGAGTTTATGTATCACCAGGGCCATTATGCAACCCTGAAATATATATTTCATGTAAACAACCCTAAGAGACCAAACACAATTTCCTTGCCAGGTCAACTCACACATGCACACTTTTAAACCTAATGCATTTTCATGTATTCTTACTAACAATTACTCATGATGGCTTGTTGCCAGTGTGTGCGAGTGTGCGTGTTTAAGCCCATTTTCCATCCCCCATGTGTACCGTTCGCCTATTTAAATCAATGCAGATCTCTGGCAGAGAATGCATCTCCTCTTGAATTCATCCACTTTGGCACAAAATCTATGCAATTCCTGCAGTGTCCCTCCAGTGGCAATAAAAAAATGGCCTAATTAGCTAAATATATCATCTAAATAAGACAGGAACAAATATACAAGTTGATCCCAGGGAGACAGGATACAGTCTGGACTGGTAAACTAAAATAATCTCCTTTCAGCATGAAACTCATTAGAGAAGTTGGTTGGATGAAAGATAGTCCACACCTGGCACTGATGCCGGATTCTCTGTTTCTATAAGATACAACAGCCCTATCAGGGCACTGTACTCATTGTTACCACCAAGACGCAAGCCAGAAGTGATGCCATGCTGAGTAGCCCCTACTTCTGGCATCCACACCTGTAACGCAAATGTATGGAGCGAGGGGGGCTAGCCTGTACACATATAGCGTTCCATGCAGTTATGGAGTTCTGATTGCTCAGTTTCAGAACCAAGTGGAAACTTTTATGTGCAACCGCAGAGGATCAGTGCACTGCTTGATAGCAAAGCTGGTTAGAGCGTGGTGTTCACAGTGTGAAGTTGGGACAGCTGCATTTTCCTGCACTGCAGGGGGTTGGACTAGACAATTCTCAGGGTCCCTTTCAATTTGACAGTTCTATAAAAAAAAAATCACAAAAGGGGGAGGAGTAACTTTCACCAGTGTTTTTGCTTTCCATCACTGGAGGGCGATCTAGGCCCATCTGAGGACATCTCTCCAGGCATAAAGGAGTGAATCATATGTGCAAGTTTGGATTCTATGCATGGACCCCAGGGGTAGGGTCTACTTGGTGAGGATGAGGAACCTGCAGCTCTCCATGTGTTGTTAGGCTCTAACTCCCTTTATTCCTGACCATTGGGCCATGGCTGCCTGGGACTGGTAGAAGTTGGGAATCCAAAAACTAGAGGGTGCAGGTTTTCCATCCCTGCCCATAGGTAATAGCTGCATTATAGCTGATGAACGAACAGTTGAAATCTAGGTATGTGTGTTGTCAACTGAGGTTTGCAGAATTTGACACATTCCACTTTTATGTATGGAGATCGATTTCTTCTCCTGAGCACCTTGCACATATGCAATGGGTGGCTATTTAGACTGCACACTGAGGCTGTGTAGTAGCAGGGTGCTCTGAGTCAAGCAATATATCAGCATAAACTGGACGGAGCTTGGGAACCTGAGAACAGTGGCCCTCTGAAGAATTTTGTGCAGTTTTCTCTTCAGGCCAGAAAAGTTTTACACGAGCCTTGAAAAAGCAAGCTTTTCAGCTTTTCTGATTCAACGTGTTTGGAATTCGCAGGAGTGTGGGTGGGTGTTCGAGTAACACCCTTCTGAAGAATATGCATTAACCGGTTTTGATCTTTTTCCTACACCTCGGCAAAGAATTCTGCACAACCCCACAATTATTCCAGTGAATGCAAAACCTACCCAAAGCTAAGCACTTTCAGTGCACTGTTGATTTCTCTCTTTCAACCTCAGGTGATTCAAATTTCCCCCAATGAAAGCAGTGTGATTTAACTTTACATGGAACTTATATGCCCTATCTGCATTGTAAAACATGGCTAAATATGCCAGATACAAGTTTCAGGTCCAAAAACACACACACTTTCTAGGTCTCCTAAGAACAACAGGACTGGCCAGAGGACATTTGCTACCAAAGTGCCAACCCCCCCCCCCCATGAAACTCCATCAGCCCCACACTTGCATTTGGAAAAGCCAGGAGCTGTAAAATGACCACTTGCACAGGTGAGGGGATGCATGGAAAAAAACTGCTGGTACATCCTTAACCTAGGTTGCTAAGTAACAGAAAACGTAAGGTGAGTGTGGCTACATGTGCTCTATGGAAAGGGCAGAAGTTGAATCAGCCACAGGAGCATCAACAACAGCATCTAAAGCTTGGGCAGAGGGCATTTGCGACTAACTAGCAACAGACCAATATGTCAATTTCAGTTTCTCCCATTTTTTCCAGTTCACTCCATTTCGGCATCAGTATGCAAATTTTTCTACAAAGGAAAAAAAAATCACGTGAAAATTTGTGTGCGTTCTTGTGTGCATTTCTCCCAATACATATATTTTACAAGCATTTTCACTTAATGGAATCCATTTGGATATACTGGTACTATTTTCGCCAACCTATGCGCTTGTGTGCACACTTACCCCCAATACTGCAGTGCAAAATTGGGAGAAATTCTGGAGGCTAGCTGAATTTCAGTTTGCTCCTTGTGTGAATTAAGTAGGTTCCGCAAAAATGTGCGCTGAACGAATTTATCCCACATCCCTACCAACAGCGTCCACCCCTGTGAAAGAATCTTACTACTGTATTGTGTTACTACTACCTTTCAGTTTTCAGTTATTGTCATTGGAGCCGGTTGTCAATATATGAATACTGCAGGTAAGCAAGTACGTAAAAAAGTATGCATACAATTTCAGGAGCAGTACAGAGTACGGTAGACACTGGGGAAAACTGTGCAGCAACAGAGCACAGTTTGTGTCTACTGGCACAATCAGATGACTGGATAACAGCAGCCAGAGTACTGAAAACATCACATGATGTGCAATATTTGCGGGTGGAAAGTATCAATTAGAGAGGCCTGTTACTTTTCCCACACTTAGATATAACCATCAAAGAACCATCAGAGACACAACCCCTCCTGCGCTCATACTGGTTCTGCTATGCTTTTGCAATGATGACTTTTCAGTGAAGAAGAAGAAGAAGAAGAAGAAGAAGAAGAAGAAGAAGAGGAGGAGGAGTTTGGATTTGATATCCCGCTTTTCGCTACCCGAAGAAGTCTCAAAGCAGCTAACATTCTCCTTTCCCTTCCTCCTCACAACAAACACTCTGTGAGGTGAGTGGGGCTGAGAGACTTCAAAGAAGTGTGACTAGCCCAAGGTCACCCAGCAGCTGCATGTGGAGGAGTGTAGACACGAACCCGGTTCCCCAGATTACGAGTCTACCGCTCTAACCACTACACCACACTGGATCTCAAAGGATCTGAAAACACTGCCCCGGATCTCCACATCAGGCAACAGGTTCTGCTCAAGCGGCTTAAACTCTACAGATGCTGGGATCTGCTGTGTTCATATGGACACCACCCTGGGCTCTGCCTAGGAAGGCACTTGGGAGTGCAAGAATGGCCGCAACAGATCGGCAGCAAGGACGGGAGCCATGGAAAGAGTAAACACGGAGGTAACTTCCAGGTTCTGAATCTGCCCGCACATCTCATTCTAAACTAGACTTCCCCAACCTGGTTCCCCCTCCAGAGGCTTTGGGTTGCAATTGCCATTAGACTCAGCTGAAATCCTCTAAGTAGTCTAAGTAGCTGAAATCCTCAGACACTATTTTTGGGTGGATTCAGGCAGCGACCATTTTGCACATGCCCCATTGGCTCATGACCGCTAATGTGCAGGTCCTTTCGGACCCGGAGGAGGGCAGAATGGGGGGGGGGACACGAGGGGGGTGGAGCGGCTTATTGTGTGCTCTGCCAACGCACACGGGAACCCCCACTTGAAATGGTCACCACTTGTACAGCTATAATACCCATCTCTGAATCAGTGAATGAAAGTACTGGCCATGTGTGCGGGAGATACATTTATTTGCTTTCCTCCCATTTCTTAACCAACTTCCCATCAGTTTGGAAAGCCCCCGGGTGTTTCAGCAACAAATCAGCAAAAATGTATTAGTAGCACTTCGGAACACATAATATAATCGGGTCTATAAATGAGATGCCAGCATGCAAAAGCAGTGTCGGCAACAAAACGCTGGTGGGTCTTCCAAGAGAAAGTGTGTCTATTGAAGGGAGGGTGACAGGAGGAAAGGCAGTAGAGATTCTATTCCACAGCCGTAATTGCCATACAAGACCAAATAAATAAATAACCATTCTGTTTACAGAATGGGGACAACCCAGCAAAGGTGTGCACAATTAGAAAAGGAGATGAATCTCACACATAATGCCTCACATTTTTCTGAGGTGTCTTCCAACCATCCGAAGCAAAAGGGAAGGAGAAGAACAACACCCCTGAAACTTATTATTATTTATTAGATTTGTACGCCACCCCCTCACCTGAAGACCACAGGGCAGTTCACCACATAAAAATACAGAACGAAAACACAAAATGCAAAATAAACCGAAAACAACCCAATAGCATGCCCCCTACCACAAACACATTTAGAAAGCTGTAGAATGCTCATCAGCCAAAGGCCTGGTTGAAGAGAAATGTTTTCGCCTGGCGCCTAAAGATATTTAATGAAGGTGCCAGGCGAGCCTCCCTGGGGAGAGTATTCCACAAATGGGGAGCCACTACAGAAAAGGCCTGCTCTTGTGTTGCCACCTCTCTGAGGAGGCACGCAAAGAGCCTCAGATGATGATTGCAGGGTCTGGGTTGGTTCATATGAGGAGAGGAGGTCCTTGGAAGTATTGCGGTTCTGAGCCATTTAAGGCTTTGTAAGGTCAAAACCAGCACTTTGAATTGGGCCCTGAAATTAATTGGCAGCCAGTGCGGTCAGATCAGGATCGGTGTAATATGCTCAAACCGTCTTAGCTCCGTGAGCAACTTGGCCGCCAAATCCCATACCAGCTGAGGATTCCAAACTGTCTTCAGACAGTTGCAGTAATCTAAACTAATCATGGATCACTGGATCCAATCCACTGAAACTATTCTAGCTTCACTCACATTTCCTCCCGGAAGGCACTTTTAATTCCAATTTGACTCTTGCTTTGATGAAATCTGGATACGGGGAGTGGGGGTGAACGGGACGAAACACATATCACAATGCATTTCAAGCAACCTTGAGCATCCCTCAGACGACCTTCTTCAAAAAGCAGCTAGCCTTCAGTGTTCAGTTTAATACAGACTAGAAGAGCAGGGTTTGACTGGGAAATCTATTATGCAGTGCATTATTCTAGAAAAGGGAAGGTAGGGGGAGGGTTGGAAAGGAAGAGCAGCTTTTTTTTTAAGTAAAGCAGCTGCAAAAATAAAAAAATAAAAAACTCCCCCCTATCCCAGCACATTTAAATTCCACCTTTATATTACATTAATTAAAATAATTGGAATTACACATGACAATCTAGAATCTGGATGACAAAAAATAATATAAAGGAAGTGCAGAATTTGTTAAGAAGGAAAAAGCTGCTGTGGTCTAATGGATGGCATGCTATTTTTATCCTGCAGAGAAGCTATCACACTGCAGGTGCATTAGCAAGTTAACATTTCTCTTTGGGCTGCAGCCACTGCAGAGAGACGCAAGTGGCCCCCAAACCTCAGCTGTGTCACGTAGGCAGGTTTTTATTATTATTACAGAAAGCTCACATAATATAGTTCCGGAGTCGTTAAACTCCCCAAAGATTTGCTGCTTGACCTTGTTGGGTTGTAGGTTTCAACCTTGACTTTTAATAATGGAGTGGTTTGGTTTTGCTTTGTTGTTGTTGTTGTTGTTGTTGTTGTTTTCAACGAACAAGTAAATCAAATGCAAATAAGAAACTTTTTAGAAAAGTCTTAATTCTCCAATTTATCAATCGATTTTTTTTAAAGGTTACAAATAGATTGTTTGTTGTTGTTTGCCAACAGTTTAGAAGTAAAGAACTCAGTCAAGCAAGGTGAAATGAATGTTTTGTTCTATGGAACTCCAATAAATAAGCTTAAACAGGAAAAGGAATAAACATATACAGTGGACCCTCTAGTTACGTACCGCTCTGGATATGTAACTTTCGGGTTACTAACGTGGCAAACCTGGAAGTGTATACTTTCGGGTTTCGCCGTGTGTATGCACAGAAGCAGCACCTCTGCCTATGGACTTTTTGGGTTGTGGACGGACCCCCGGAACAAATTTAATTTGTATCCAGAGGGTCCACTGAAAATGATATAATGCGTAGAGTGGAAATATATGGGAAAGGGGCCCCCAATTCAGAGCTCAGAAGCACCCTAACACCCTCAATACTCCTGTTAAACTCTCCACTGCCTTGTCCCTCCTCCCAGGGGACCACAGAAGTTGTGAGGGAGAAGAAAGAAGGATGTGTTTATCTTTCTCCTTCACTTCCTCTTCCTAAGTGGGACAAAGAGGAAGGACAGAAGAAGCAGAATAGCTAATTGCTACTGCCAAGAAGCTAAACAAGCATGTCCCATCTAATGTAAATTGGCCTGTGTGTTTCAGAAGTGGCTACTGAAAAATCTGTTGGATGTTTAGAAAGGCATTCACAGAGTTGATCCGGAGAAGTTCAAGTGGAACTCCATTTTGTGCTATAAGGCTTGATTCCCACCCTCCACTGCAGACCTCTTCAAGGGTCAACACTCCCCATCCCTGGAATGGCAAGAGATGGAGCACAGAGAGTTGCAGCAGGAAAGGTAAATGGGGAGAATCTGGCAGTTCTCTTTTGTGCGCAAGTGCTTTTCTGTTTGTACAAGCCATCTTTGAATCCAAGCCGTGTATTTCTCACACTGGCATGCAACCCTAGGTAGAAAAAATTGCCCTTAGATTCAACCGGCCCACATTATTTTATTATCTGCTGGTTTCATAAAACTGATAGACTGCTTGACTGTAGGAGGGGAAAAAACACACACCTCAAAGCGGTTTACAAAAATGATAATAAAATGATCAGAATTTTTTTTACAACCATAGTTTAAAACATACGGAAATTTTAATGCGTAATAGAATACACTAAAACAAATTAAAACTCACACGAACTTTCTAAACATCTGGGTCAGCTTGTCTAAACAAGAATGTCTTCGGTAGGCACCAGGGGGGGAAAATACAGTGAAGGTGTCTGCCTGATTTCAATAGGCAGGGAGTTCCAAACAGTAAAGTTTAGCGGTGTGGGTATTATGTGGCACCTGTAGCAGTGCCAATTCTGCCGATCAAAGCGGCCGGGTGGGCACATTTGGAGGTAAGCTGATCTCGTAGGTAAACTGGTCCCAAGTTGCGAAGGGCTTTATCACCACTGTTCAACCAATCTCTCTCTCTCTCTATGGCTTATTCACAAGGCAGTCAGAGCTTATTGGTTGAAATGCTTGGCGAGATTTCAGGCAGAGAAATACTGCCTGCATTTGTAAGAAACAGCATGCCATTTTGTCGTACATAAAGCAAGGCTTACTTTTGCGTTATGTAATTGGGCTCCCTTATGGCAGATCGTAATTGTCCCCCTTTTTATTACACCACTTTATAACACTCCAAGTGCTTGACTCTCTGCAACAGGGCTACACAGATAGCTGTGCGCTTGATACTGCAATTAGCCTCTGTGCACAGACTATTCATAAATATATACTGGGGCGGGGGAAGAGAGAAATATGGAGTCATTATGAACTCCGCTCATGCCAGCTGTGGCCGTTCCATACGTACGTCTTCATAAGAAGGAACGTGAAAAGGAGAGGGGAAAGGGCAGGTGACTATCATATGATGTTTCGCTTCTTCTGCCATATCAACGAAGTTCAGGCCAAAAGCCGAGGATCTGCTAAACAGCTATCTGGGCAACCATTTGATTAGGGCACTGTGACCTCTGCAAGTATTTCAGATTGTTTTCTCCCGTGGCGGAAGAAATAATTTATTGCAATACTTCCTCCAGCCTGCTATGGCAGTAGTTTCCCCTCATTTTCTTTCTTTCTTTCTTTCTTTCTTTCTTTCTGGATATTGTGTCCAAGCTGACGGGAAGGAGATCAGTTGTTATGTTCAGTCTTCAGGGGCTGTAGCTCAGCAGCAGAACAGATCAATATAATGACCCCACATGCTCCCCCCATGAAACCCACAAATATATCTGTAAATAAGCACAGCCTGAAAGAGCCTAAAAGAGTCACATTTAGGGGCATCAGCCTACTAGTACCCACTTCGTAACTACTTCTATATTTGTACCATTTTTATCATTGTCGTCGCTGTCCTTACTTTATTCAAAACAGGAGCCAGTCCCCGAGCAGTTCACACCGGTCCATTGTGGGATTTAACTCTCATAATAGGAGGTGAAACACTTATTTTTAAGGACACAAAATCACCAACATCTGAACGTGAACCTCATGACACAGATGTGGCAAGTGCAAGAGCCAAGGAAGGCTGCAATCCTGTACACTAGGGATATGTAAGTGTACATAAAGTGTATTCTTTAGGGGGACAACACACCAGAAGTGGGAAGGGCCACAGTTTGCACTATTCAAATGAAAGATGTGCCCCCCTCTCCATCCCCTTTTTCTCGTTTGTCTTTCATTCCTAGCAAAAACCAACCCCTGCAGCTAAATGCATTATGGGTATTTCTTTTTCACCATTGGTACCATATATTAACCATTCCCTCCCTAGCTGTGTCTCCCGCCCCAGCAAACGTTTTTTATTGTAAGCCTAATAAGGGATGTCGCAGAATTCCAAAAGAAAAGGGAGCAGAATTTGCCGCTGTTCACTTATTCACCCTGTGATTGATATTTGCTATTGTTCTCAGTCTACAAGCTGTTACTTATTTAATGGCATTTCCCCCATCTGCATTGAAATGAATGGTGTGGAATAATTCATCACTTAAAATCAAGCCGAGAGCTGAATAATGGGAGTTTTTGTCGGAAGCTGAACTGCAGTGGAGCAGAAACGGTGTTGCGTGCGGTGAACATGGGTCAGAATGGAAATTAATGCCTTCTTACAAGCAAGAGCCAAAGTCACCTCAGGCCAAATCCAGGCTTGGGGTGGGTGAGAATTACTGCTATATTCACGTACCTGGGAGTAAGCGCCACTGAAAACTTAATTTTTACATGTACAGGGCCGAATGCTGTTACGTGTTTCTGGAGAGGGCAGCCAAAGATAAAGGTACGTCTTTAACTTAAACGAATAAAGGCTGTAAAACTGCTTTCACTTTGCAATATTATACTGCAGCTGCACTCCTTTAAACTTCTAAGCCAGTCTGTGGAGAACTCAGCTCTATAAGAGGAATGTTATTATTCCCAAAGATCAAAGTTATTGGGTGTCATTCTGTAAACACTGTGGAGCATGGAGCGCATAACATTATTGCAAGCTTCGTACGAGGTTATGATCCTTACAGTGGTATAAAAATAGCTAAAATAAACAGTCCCAGCAAGCAGGCACAGCATAAACTCTGAAAACTTCAAAAAACAGCGCCACTCATTCTTTTTTAAGAGGGACAACTTGATTATCCCAAAGTGAAGTATTTCCTGGCTGAACTATGCTTCATTCAAATGTAGCTCAGATGTATATATTTGAAGAAACTCTGCGGCTGAATTAGGTGGGGGAATATCTTAAAATTAAACAGCTTCAGCATACTGTGGCTGCTTATCCCCACTGCAACCCCATTTTTATGACACTGCAGGGGCATTACCAGACCTACAGAATATTCACTATACAGTTTTGAACTGTGTTTACACAAAACAAACTGTGGGTTGCTGTTTTTTTAAGTTTCAAAAAGGCAATTGTATAGAATCTTGTCTTCCATAAATCAACCGCGTCCTTGCCATTATAGTATCTCTGTGGATTTTCACAAACACGGCAGAACTGCCAGAACAAACATGCTGTTTATTAAAAGAGGTGAAACATTATTTGAATAACTCTTTCTACTTCTTACCCTAGGGTAACAAATTAAACCTCTTTGCTCAGACAGAGTAACACAATTAGCCACTAATATCATTTTAGGGAGCTGTCTGAGATGTCTGCATTAATTCTGCAATTCTTTTAAAATTATATGGCCTGGTACTCCAAAACATTGCAGCCCTTTGAATTACATTTACCTAAACCTGCAGATGTATTCCCACTGTAATTAATGTGATTGTTGTTATGGATGATTCTGTTGTTCCTATGAATGAAGGGTTGTAGTTCAGTGATAAGAACATCTGCATTGAATGAAGAGGGTCCCAAATCCAATCCTTGGCTTCTCCAGCTAGGATTGGGAAAGACCTGGGCTTGGCCATGCCTCTCCAGGACTTCAATCAGTGTTGACAATACCATGCTAGAGAAACCAATGGTCTAATTCAATAAGGTAAGGTAAAGGACCCCTGGATGGTTAAGTCCAGTCAAAGGCGACTATGGGGTTGTGGCGCTCATTTCGCTTCAGGCCAAGGGTGACGGTGTTTATCGACAGACAGCTTTCCAGGTCATGTGGCCAACATGGCTAAACCGCTTCTGGCGCAACAGGACACTGTGACAGAAAACAGAGCGCATGGAAACGCCGTTTACCTTCCCGCCGCAGCGGTACCTATTTATCTACTTGCACTGGTGTGCTTTCAAACTGCTAGGTTGGCAGGAGCTGGGACAGAGCCACAGGAGCTCACTCCGTCACGGGGATTTGAACCATCAACCTTCTGATCACCAAGCCCAAGAAGCTCAGTGGTTTAAACCACAGTGCCACCCACATCAGTGCATGGTCCTGGCTCACCAACCAGGACAACACCGCATTCAACAATTGGAAACTTCAGCGGCAGAGTGAATAGGTGGGGCATTGGGGCTTAGTGCATTTGTTCAAATGGCTGTAGTCTACAGCTGAAAATAAGCTTCAGGAGACTCGCAAGGATACAGGTATACCATTATGACTATTATGGTAAACCATTAGACGGACCTATCTATTAGGGATGCATGGCGAGGATCGAAGTCTTTTTACAGCAAGAATGGGAGGTGCTTGTGTCTTGCTTTGACAAGCTTGAAATAGTGTCTGCTTTTTGAAAAAGCTACTGCAAACAATGAAAAGCAATTCCTCATTCACTCATATATATTTTTTTTCAGCAGAGAGGGCCTGCAAAGAGGCAGGGAGAATTGTTCTGCAGGCAGGGAAGAAGCATTGCTCTCACCCTGAACTGGCTTTCTCTTTATGCCAGATATACTAGTCTGCTTATTTATGTGATAGTGCATCATCAGCATGTAAGCTAACCCCCCCCCCCCCCGATTGGATGGGTTCACATAGTTAGCAAAAGGAGCCCCACTTTAAAGTAGCGGTGCCAAAGCTGCAGCAAATTAGGCAGGGGAGGGCATTAAAATAGCAATCAATTCAAAAAGTAAGGGAGCTGAATGCACCATTTGGTGGAAAGGTGAGATACAGATCCAATAAAACAGACAAATAGACTTTCCACCACCAACAACAAAATTGTGCCCAAAATATTCTTTTGTGAACATTCAGCATAAATATAGAAATAACAACAACAAATGCTTTTAAAACACACCAATATTGACCTTGAATGTTCACATCCCTTGAAATATGAGCCCTGTTGGCACCATAGCTAAGACAGCACTCCGGTTTGAAGCGACACACAGTGCTTTCAAATAATATATAATGCAGAACAAATCTAAAATCAACCAGGAATAAAAAAAGCATTTTGTATTTCAACAGTTTCAAAAGCATTTCTTGCTATTTCACCAAGCAATGCTTACAGGGAAGAGGAGCCTTTTACAAAACCTCCTGCTAAACCAGACTGCTTTAGCAACAAAACTCAATATATGTACATAGATAACATAAGCAGTCTAGGATAATAATTCTGTCATTTACATTTTAATATCAAAACTAGAAAAGTGCATTGTTTATAGGCAGCCGGGATTACTGAGCCAGATACTATGCCTTCAGCTGAAATCAATGGAGCTATGCTGAGCTACACGAGTCAAAGATATGGCTCATTGATTTCATCCTTTTCTGACTGCATTAAATCAAGTAGTCGGAGTCTCAGACTCTCTGCTTGAAATCTAAATAGCTCCAGTGAAATAAGTGTTGCTTCAAATCAGAAACACACTTCAAGCTTATATGTTCTGCTGGTGAATCTGCCTGCAACCAGCACAATATCCAAGATAGGGATGGGGGTGGCGCTGTGGTCTAAACCATTGAGCCTCTTGGGCTTGCTGATCAGAAAGTCAGCAGTTCAAATCTGTGCAACGAGGTGAGCTCCCATTGCTCTGTCCCAGCTTCTGCCAACCTAGCAGTTTGGAAGCATACCAGTACAAGTAGATAAATAGGTACCATTGCGGCCGGAAGGTAAACAGTGTTTCTGTGTGCTCTGGTTTCCGTCATGGTGTTCCATTGAACCAGAAGCGGTTTAGTCATGCTGGCCACATGACCTGGAAAGCTGTCTGTGGACAAAGGCCAGCTCCCTCGGCCTGAAGCCAGATGAGCGGCAGAACCCCATAGTCGCCATTGACTGGACGTAAAAGTCCAGGGGTCCTTTACCTATTTACTTCACCTGCTGAAATTTAGTATAATTCACCACATGGAATGGGGCAACCACAGAATCATTTCGCCCACTCCTGGCACCAAGTATCATCTACCTGGATCGCAAGAGCGCAAATTCACAACACGTTGGCTTGCTTTACGTAATGGTACAGTTTAGGGTGCAAACTCCCCAAACGTGTGTCCACTCCAGTGGAGAGTGTCATATACAGACATGCCCTCCAGTGACCCTTCACGGTTAGGATGTAATACACCTGCTGGGCAGCTGCAAAGAACACCTGTCCACCTCCACTCTTCTTATGGCTGCTGTATTTTATTTAGATTTTAGCTTACCCTGTACTGAACTCTCAAAATCGGTTGACTTAAAAAAACAAAGCATTCTAACCGTTCTGGAGACCACTATGTACAAAACTTCTAGCTATCCCACTGAGATTAAAGCAACAGCCATAATTATGCCAGATACTAACTGTCCATTTTCACTTCACGCTTTGTGCATATGCCATTATTCTCATTTCTCCTGTTATTTTTATTGAGGCAGTGAACAGGGGAATTTCCCAGTGGAAAGAAGCAAACACACATGCAATACACACAGAGAGAGACACAGACACACACGCACAAACACACACACAAATATTTGGGTGGTGCCATCTAATCAATGCATCAAATTTGTCAGCATTGCTCCCTCAAAGCAGTATTGGAAAATATGTGTCATATCAGACTGTAGATTCCCCACCCCCCTGCAAATAATAAAGTAACACACATGGAAAAACATTCAGTGGTTCAGCTGATGTGGAAGCAAGCTTAAAAAACTTGTTTTATAAAGAAAAAAGTATCACTGGTTAAATGAGTATATATACAAAAGCAAAGAAACTGTGTAACATAACCCCTGTGCCACTATGAACAACTGTAAAACACCACCACCTCCAACAACAACAACAACATTTTTTTGTATGGTGCTTCAGTGCCAAGTGGCTTCTGGCTGTCATATTTAATTTTGCATTTGCCACATTTTCCTTCCTGCAATGCTGTGGAGTGCCACAACTTCTAGGGCATTGGGGGAGGCAAATGCGATAGAGTGGCCAGAAGCTACTTGGTCCTGTAGGGAGTGTGTGTGTGTGTGTGTGTGTGTGTGTGTGTAGAATACTGAAGTCCAAGGACAGCAACAGGTGTGGGAGGAGGGTCCAACAGGCTTCACCTTGTTGGAAGGAGCCAGTGGAAAGCCCCTAAATAGGTCATTTGAAGGGTGCAGCAGGGTGGGACTGAGTTGGCCTAGGATCTTCCACGTCCTTAGTCAGTCTCACTGCCATCATCACCTGTTGGCATTGGGTTTACTGTTGCTGTGGATGCAGCAGTGGGTCCTCAGTGCCATGTGGGTATGGGGGGGGGCGAGTTTGGATTGTGCCCTTATTTAAGCTAATATGGCAATCAGTTTACGAGTACCAGTAAATTTGTAGAGATTTATGCAGGACAACAAAATGACATTGGCTTGTGATAGGAAAAAGGCGTTGTTAATGGTTTGCCTTCACCTAACAGTTAATGACTTTTTACTATACAGTGGTACCTTGCTTCTGGAACGTAATCCGTTCCATTCTAGAACATTCCAAAAATATTCCAAAACCAGAACACTTACTTCCAGGTTTTCGGCATTCAGGAGCCCATTTTTTCGTCAACTAAGCCATTCAAGAATCAAGGTTCCACTGTGTTTCCTTTTATTGTTTTGGGAGAACAATCAAATCTTGCCAACAAACTATTAGTACCTTTGCCATCTCTTAAGCCATGGGAAACGTTGGCTGTGTGTTCTACTGTTTGCCAGCAGAAGGCAATTAAAACTAGCTTTAAGGAAACAGAAATACTTTGGCAGCATCCTTTTTGATAATTCCAATGCGATTGTAAATGTGTCTTAATATTGCAGCCTGGGGCAATCATACAGCAGCAGGCAACTAAAGCAAAATACTGGCAGTGGCTGAGAGCACCAACCTGCTTGAACAGTGGCACAAAGGTCAGTGGAACTACCAGCAAACTCCCAATATTTAGAGTGTTGTTTTTGGAGATTTGCCTTCCTTTGGAGTCACAAGAAATGCCATGCGATCCAGGATGAGTGGAATTTATATGCCTAACATCAAGCCGACATCGCTGAAATAAATTCAGATAATTCTGTTTGTTTAGCATTAAATAAACACCATTGCGAATGTGCTCTCAGTAGACCCAAGGGCATTGGTGCAGTCATCAGAACAAAATAAGTGATATATGGGAAGAAGAACAGTCGTCTCAAATTCACATCGAAACATTCACAGCATGAATACAGATATATCTTCAGGAATGACTGTTTTTTTCTTGCTTCCCCACTCCCCATGCCTTCACAGCATATTTGACTGGCATATTTAGCAACTGTTTTTACACTGATTTCTTACTTTCCTTGACCTCTGCAAATCTTCACATAATATCAGGGATTATTCCAGGGTTGATGGTGTCACTCCATGTCACTCCAGTGGTGTCTGCCACACATAAACCAGGCTTGGTGTAACGGTGGTTTGGGTTGCTCAGCAAGACATTGCAAATTAACTGTTCAGGATAGACTAGTGGCTGGCAAGTGGAAACTTCTAGGTCAAAGAAAGCCCTTGAATATGCTCACTTACACCCTTCAAGTGGTTAAAAGGACCTTTTAAGCCACAGCCAACCATAGACAGGTTAATGGGGGGGACTGGATTATTGCAGTCACTCATTTTAAGCCTTTTAAAAGTCATTACACTGCTCTAAGGCATAGCTGTCAATTTTCCATTTTTTGCAGGAAATTCCCTTATTCCAGCACCGTTTCCCAGTGCAAGAAAAAGAAAGGTTGATAGCTATGCTCTAAGGCTTCCAGTCTCAGACAATGATGACCACTCTGACAATGGCAGATGGGTGCTCTGTGCTCTGCTTTAGATCAGCCTATCAGTCGACTAAACAGAGAAGTTAATACTTTTATTGCTATTTAGGCCCTAATAATTAGTACCTTAATAAATAATAATAATAATAATAATAATAATAGCAAGACGATAGTGAGACACATCAGTTCTAGAACATGTGAGAGACAGACCCGGTAATTCCCAGTGGCTCAAACTGAAAAAAAGCACAAATCAACGTTTCTTGGAAGATCTTCAGAAAATCCCACTAGGATGCATGAGCAATGCAAGCATATTCACCTAGCCCAGCAGTTTTTCATCTTTGCATATGGGCTGTATCTTCCGTTCTCCAACCCAAAGGAAGCTTCCTTCCCAGATGACCCACTGTTTACACTCTTATCTGCCTGCTAACCTTATCCAATCTACTACGAAATACATTTCCCCAAACCCTCTCCTTGTTCTCCTCCTCAGACACATTATACGGCTTCACTCTTCTTTGTGGAGTTAAACTGTTAAGAGGCTTGGGGGTGATGGCAAAAAATGGAGGATTTTCTTCTTCTTCTTCCCTGGAGTATGAATTTGATATCCTGCAAGTATAAGTGATGGACTTAAATCTCATTACCAACTACCTAGTGACCTAATTACCTGACCGCTACTGCAAAAATCTATAGCTGGGCTAAAGATTTCAGGAGGCAACTGTCCAAATTAAAAACAACAACACAGAAATACTATCAACTGCCCTGTAACAGCACATAACAAAACAGCCTTCCTGGAAGCATGAACAAATGCACCCAGAGAAGCAAGCGAGAATATGGATTGAATGCAGGGAGGCGGTGGAAGAAGGGACCTTCCCAATTGTGGCATACTGTCCTCAGAGAGATGTGCCTGACACCATCATTATCAACTTTTAGGCACTAGGCAAAGATGTTCCTGTTAAGCCTGGCATTTGATTCTTAACTGGGATCGTGGCTATGGAGAGGATTTTGAAGATTTATTGCACTGCCCTCTGTATGCCTTCCTAGAAAGAAACTCTTATCTTGTGTCCAATGCAGCGAGTGGCCTATACAGGACATAGGTGTCCACCTATTTAGGTAGCAACCATTTTGTGCAGGGGTTCCATTCCTGGCCCCCATGGTCATTGGCAGAGCTTGCATAAGCCTGCTCCAACCCCTGTTCTACCCTCTTCCAGTCCCAAAGGACCCATGCATCAGCAGGCACACATCAATTGGGCACGCACAAAATCAGGCTTCCTCAACCTCAGCCCTCCAGATGTTTTTGGCCTACAACTCCCATGATCCCTAGCTAGCAGGACCAGTGGTCAGGGATGGTGGGAACTGTAGTCTCAAAACACCTGGAGGGCGGAGGTTGAGGAAGCCTGCACAAAATAGCCACCGCTTGCAATTCATCAGAGGTTTTTAAACAGAGGTTGGATGGACATCTCCCAGTGATTCTTTAGATGTGATTCCTGCACTGCAGAGGGTTGGCTAGATGACCCTTGGTGTCCCTTCCAACTCTACGATTCTATGAATTACTTGTTATCTGGTGGAAATGGGTATATATCCTATAAAGCTGCACTATTTTCAACTGCAGTGAAGGAAAACCAAATGAGGGGGCAGCACATAAAATTCAGCTGAGTTCCAGATCATCTGCCATTATGGGCTACATGTCACTCATGAGGAATACAGTCCAGCTTGCAAGACTTGTGGCAAAATAATTAGAATAATGTCACCTTGGTGGATCAGGAAATAAAGCAGCTCAATTGCCTGGTTCAGTGTACATCCACAAGCTGCTATGAGTTGTCTCAGCATTAGGTGATCCAGAGCAAAGCCGGTGTACACTTGCATATACGTTTATACACTTGCACGAACTGTTTAGGGAATATAGTGAATTTGTCCTTTAAGAAAAAATCCTAGGAGCATAGATAGATAAAACTGGCTATTTCACAATGTACGCCATAAATTTCTGAGGGCTGTCATGCGGTAGCACACCTGAGATAATTGCTCCCTTCAAATCTGGGCAGAATTATAAGAGTTTACATTTTTCTCCCTCTTATAATTCTAAAAACCAGGGCTACCCAATGAAGTTGATTGTTGGAAGGTCCAGGGCAGACAGAAGAAAGTACTCATTCGCACAGAGCACGGTTAAATATGCAGCTGCCCCATATGGGAATCAAACCTACGACCTTGGTGTTACCAGCACCATGCTCTAACCAACTGAGCTATCCAGGTAGTAGACACCAGAAACACCAGAGTCCGTCAATAAAAGACCAATTTGCAGTTAGCCAGTGCCTAGCTGCGCTCCAACAGATTACGTCATCCAATTCTGACTCTGATTTTTAAAACTGAAAACTACAGATTTTCCAGGACAGTTTATTCTGCTGTTTTGCGCCTTGCGTCCTCCATGGCTTCCCACAGCTTAGTGATCTTGTCCCATACCGGGGCAAAACTTCCATCCAATGTTTTCTAGATGGCCATCTGTTTGAAGTTCCCCTTTCATCTCCCTTCTGTTGGGTATTGTTTTTCCCCCCTAGCGTTTTGCCAAACCTCGTTCTTGTTTAACTTATCACATTTCATGGGCACTAGTGAAAATTGAGGCATTCTTTCATCTGCTCCATTCACAGCTCCACCAAGCATAATGTTATTGCAATCGCCCCCCAAAGAAAGGCACCATTCTAGCTGTGCTCTAGCGGTAATCGTGTGGGCGTGTTGGCATGTAATTTAATTTGTTCAAATCAATTTCAGCTGAAGGGCACCGGGGGGTGGTGGAGAGAGAGGAAACAATGCATGAGCCTCAGTTGTTAAATTCTTTGTAGACCGTGGAGGAGGGAGGATGTCTAATTTGGGAGGAGAAAAGCCTGTGACCAATCATTGAAGTCTTGGCGTTGTAAAGATTCTATTAGATTTCTGTAAGCAGAAAGAAGACTTCTCAGGTGGTTTTGTTTAGAAATGTGCTGCACCTCTCTCTGTTCCACGGGAAACCTTGGGGACAACCCCTTTGTCTCATATCCAGCTGTAACTAAAGCTCTGTAACGCAAATAAATGCATGCCACCCCCACCCCCACCAATCCTGACCCCATTTTCTTCCTTCTGCCAAATGGCACAAACCTCTCCTCTTTTACTTTGGAAAGTACCATGGATCCAGGTGGCACTATATAAATAATAAAATATAAATGATAAAATGATAACCATAAACCATAAAGTAGGGAGACAAGAGAGAATTTGTAAGGGGCTTAAAACTCTTTAAATTGTTTTTCATGCCACAGGCTACTAATATGGCTTTCTGTCTGAAATTGTGAATACAGTCCCACAAAACTCCTTCCATGTGTGGCTGAAGGGCCTGGAAGTTAGTATAAGTTGTACTAGTAGACTGAGGCTGTAGCTGAGGGTAAATATATAAATTAAGGCAATTAGCAAAGCATCAGTTTAGAAGATATTCAGGGTCTTCTTGGTTGATTTGTCTGAATAATTTGCATCCCACCTTTAAAAACACCTCCCTGCTCACCACCCCCTGCAAGACGGCTAACATACATTGAAAAAAGTCAACATCATAAACCATGGTTTGATGTTGGTTTATGTCAAACAAACCACAATTTACATTAACCACAGTTTGTTGGATCTGGAGCACACAATAAGCCATGGTTAATAAAAAATTTTTTGGAAAGGCTGGAACTGAATTGGAAGGCAAGAGGAGTGGAGGAATTTGAAAGTCCGAGTTGAGGCACAGCCTATTCCTGTGATGATAAGCTATGGTCTAAAATGCTGCTGACATTAACATTCATGTAATCTGTGATTAACATGCATACAAAGGAGATGAAGTGGCAGGTACATCGTGGGAGGTACTCTGCCCATCAACATGGCACAATGCATGCAAATTTTACATTCAAGTGGTTGGAATTTTAACCCAATTCCAACACTATCAGCATTCAGTATTTAAAACAAGATTCGGCACCTGACAAGATCTGTGCTAAGGTAGCTTTTGTGAGATTACGTCTTGGCCCCAGAATTGCAGTGTGGTTGCTCTGGTAACTAGTGATGAGGTAAAGGAAGCAGAGATTCTATGTGAGGACAACAGCAGGCATGAAGAAAAGTCAGTGGGGTGAGGTGGGGGAATGGGGTGGTTAAAAAGAACGCCTTCTAATTCTCCCTTGAGGTGGAACGCATGTGGGAGAAATGTGAAAAGGCCAAATTACATCATTGAACAGAAAACAATATAGTTTAAGGTTTCCTACTAGAGAAAACAAATGGTTTTTTTTTTAACTGTGCACTTAATATATTTTGTATTTACTTCCAGGGCATTGATCAAGGCGATAATGGTGAGTCTGGAAAATGTCATTGCTTGTGGAGAAAAATAAAACACTTATGTTCTCTTATTGTGGAGTCTTTGTGCTTTGACTGTCAAAACAAGACAACCATACTCCCTAAAGACCAATCTCTTTCACCTGGTCTTCTGAAACAGACTGAAAAATGTTCAGACAAAGATATTATCAAGCCGACATATTCCAAGAACAGCAAACTTTAGAATTATGAGGCCCTGTGTTTATTGCATTTTGAAAAATGATGTTGAAGACTCTTTTTTTTTTGCCAATGTTACATTTTCCTCAATGTGATTTTAAAGAGATCCACTAGCAGAAGCCAGCCGGCATCTAGTAGTTCTTGCATATCTGTCATTTAAAACTTCAGAAAATACTTCCCCTCCCCCAGTATAAACCTTCTCATAACTGGTAATATTATGTATAAAATGGCTGGCTGGCTAGATAGCTAGACAGCTAGATACATGCTTACTTACATACACACACACACACACACACACACACACACACACATGCAATGGTTTGGATTCAACCTAAGGTAGTTGACTTCTCTTCAAAATAAATAATGACTAACTTATCCCATTGATTTCAATGGGGCCTTAGTTCAACTAACTTTGGAAGCACTTCTAAGCCCCTGGTTGCGATGGCAGGGGGGGCGTAGGATAAAGTGCAGGCCCTTAGTCACCACCCTCCACTGGCAAAGAGGAACACCACTGATAGGTGCTCATGTTAGGTCCAGAATGCATTGAAACAGGGCACTGTGGGGGCAGGGGCAAAACTGGGCAAGCCAAGGAGCCCATTGCCAGGTGAAGGGTCCGATCGGAGCTCATCTGCTGTGTCAGTCTGGAGCTGGTGCAGCCCAACCCCACAAGAGCCCCAGATGCCCACTTTCCACCCCGAATGGCAGGAGCGCAGGGGCTTCAAATGCAGCAGTGGTCCCACCTGACCTATGGCGCAGAGGCTAACAATCTATGCAATTACTCAGAGGGTGATAAGGCTTCAACTCTGTTTGGGGCAGGGGAAAGCTGCCAGAACTATCTTCAGGACCCTCACAGCTCGTCTGATTCGGAGAAGGTTTCCCACGGTACCCTTATGTCTTCACAAACCCAAAGCAGCAGAACAAGAAGTCGACCCTTTATAGGCAGTCGGCTCTTCTGGGAAGGAGGGCTGACTGCAACATGGTCCTGCCAAAACATATAAGGCTTCGATGGGAGCTAGGCAGCCCTTTTTAGGGAAGTTTTTAATGTGTGATATTTTTGTAGTTGATTTCTGTTGGAAGCCGCCCAGAGTGGCTGGGGAAATCCAGCCAGATGGGCGGGGTACAAATAATAATAAAATAATAATAATAATAATAATAGGCGCTTGCAAGGATGACAGCTTGTGAAGCTAACTGCAGGGTCTTACCAAGGTTCTGCAGGTGCCTTGCATGCCTGCAGGAACACAACTGGATTTCCCCCGTGCACCTTGAGCTCACAGAACAGAACACCCTGCCATATCACGCTATGCGTTTGGCTGGGACTAGTCCTTCACTTGCACTGTAGGGCAAATAAGACCACAGCATACCCAGACCATGGTGATGGGACTCCACAAGCATACGCCGGCAACGGTTTTGCAACCGACAAGTGCTTTGCTGCGGAAGATTATTTACGAAGGCAGAGAGTGCAGAAATACCTGAGTCGGCTGAAGCCAGCTCCTGCTTATTTATTGCAAATCAGCATTGTTTACACCAATTAAGCAAGCGCAGAGATAATTGGCGTGGGCTCATTAGGATCCAAGAGGCCTGTCTCCAGTTTGCAATTGCAGATAGGGTTCCCCTTGGCAAAAAAAAAATCTCCAAATGCAACAAGGGAGTCCTCAATGAAAACCACCTTGTTTTCTAGTCTGTGGCGATCCTGTTTTGAACCGTTCTGGGCTGTGGGGTGGGAAGGAACAGCTTAGACGCAGGAAAGCGGTGGGAAGTCAAGGAAGATACATGTAGCAATTTATGTCCTGGTTGTCTTGTAAGCAATTGAAGCTGCCCTTCTGGACAACCTGCTGTTCCGCCCTCTCCCGCCTACTTATTATTGTCATACCACACACACACACACACACACACCCCTCTCCCTCTTGTTTGGTGCATTGTATCTAAATTACCCAGTGACTGACAGATCAATTTCACGTCCCTGACAATCACATCCTGCACATTTTCAGCCCATTTCCTCTGACCATGAGCTGACACCAGAGCTTGGCCCCGGCAAATAAGGGAGCTGCCAGCATCCCGTATGTCAGCCGGGCGGTTCAGACAGACTGCAGCGGCTGCTGTCTAATAATGTGTAATACAGCTTGAGAAGGGATAGAAGAAAGAAAGGAGGGGAGAAACACAACAACACTGTGTGTGATGCTGCAGACAAGCGCTTCAGATATCCATGTCTGACACAGCTTGCAGAAAGCTGCACAGATGTTTTGCAGATTTTTTTTTTAAATGCCCCAAAGCATCTTTGTTTTCTACCAGTCTAAGTGCAAGAGAGCATACGTGCTGATCATGTCTGTCCAGTAGCCGAGCGGGAACAGAGAAAGAACATGACATTCTAGGCAGTAGCATTTACTGTTAGCAACCGCACCGAGACCAGTTTCCTGTGTGTATAATTGGGTCGGATCTGAATTCTATGAAGCACAGTGACATATATTACCCAAATCCAGCATTTCGCAAAAACAACCCCAGAAAAGAACCAAGCACCTTTCCGCATCCTCCTCCTTTAATCGGATTCAGTGAATGGAGCTGTTAATAGCTTTTAAGATTTCACCCACAGGCTTTAGGGAAAACTGTCTGTGACTTCTCACCTCCTTTCTAGCCTACTCCAAATTTAAAATCCAACTTGGGGGGGGGGGGGAGATGCAAAGTAAACAATGCCAACATGTAGGAAGGATTAAATGTTCTAATGAACTGAACGGTGCAATCCTATGCATGCTCACCCTGAAGCACCATTCACTTCAATGGGGCAAGCTCCCAGGCAAATGTGTATAGGATTGCAGCCATGATTACATTTCACAATGTCCAGCAAACCTAAAATGGCTGCCTCGGACACAGCTGCTGTCTCTAAAAATAGGAAGCATCACAGTGTTTCTGTTAATTAAGGGCAGAAATAGGACCCACTCTGCCTGACTATTGTTTTGCATTAAAACTCACATAGAAGATAATTCCAGTTACAGGTAGGTAGCCATGTTGGTCTGCCATAATCGGAAAAATAATAATAATTTTAAAAAATTCCTTCCAGCATGCGTATTTCGTATCTGAAGAAGTGTGCATGCACACGAAAGCTCATACCAAGAACAAACTTAGTTGGTCTTTAAGGTGCTACTGGAAGGAATTTTTATTATTTTTTATAGAAGATAATTGATATCCAAAAATAATGGATATTGTTTCTATAATTAAGAGGCAGGAAAGCTACCAATCACCAGAGAAGCTAGAAGCTACCAATGCTCCAGAGAAGCGGACACGGGGCAATGGATTCAAACTACAAGAAAGAAGATTCCACCTAAACATTAGGAAGAACTTCCTGACAGTAAGAGCTGTCCGACAGTGGAATTTGCTACCAAGGAGTGTGGTGGAGTCTCCCTCTTTGGAGGTCTTTAAGCGGAGGCTTGACAGCCATCTGTCAGGAATGCTTTGATGGTGTTTCCTGCTTGGCAGGGGGTTGGACTGGATGGCCCTTGTGGTCTCTTCCAACTCTATGATTCTACCAGTAGATGTCATTAAAACAATTACGTACAAACTTTCCTCACGGATTACAATGTTTTGCATTGTTGTTGTTGTTGTTGTTGTTCACGTTTCATTTTACTTCACGTATTCAGTGTAATCTGCAATTACATCAACTCTTGACATTTATCAATGACGAGAATAGGCTGAAAAAAGTAACTACTGCCCTAAACTGCGATGCATAGCCCCATTAAATAAAATATATGTTATACTATGGTGCCAATTTGCTGTACTGAGCGAATACTAGAATTTGGGAGACAAGCTTTGTTTGCACGCCCATCAGTAGTGGAATTGACCGCTTTTTAATGAATATATTGAAATATTAAGTTTTGCAAAAAGCTTTTTATTCAGGGATTTGCATGAAACACTGACGAGGTTATAGCCTGGCGACACACAAGTTGTTAACAAACATCTATTTTAGGTAGTTGCATTTTGACCACAACACCCAAAGAGTTGTGAGAAATCAGACTTTGAGTATGTTCTACCTAAGGAAAAGGAAAGGGTCAAGGATAGCACAAGGAAAATATATGCTTTCTGCTTTCAAGCACTAGCATTTTCAGGCACCCAACCTTAAAAGTTATTTTTAAATGTGTAGTGGGGCATGTCAGCAGCCAGACTCCATGGAAGCCGCTCTACGCCTGTCCTACATCCCTATAAAGTGTTATTCTATAATTTAACCTGTACATTTCCACTGGTAATTCTGAAGGGTATGGAGAATTCTTACCACACACACCTCAGAACAGATCTGAGACTTGCCACATATCTGTCTATCATACGCTGAAGACAAAGTGAATATATACTCTCAAACGGATAAGTAAACTTCAGTAAGCTTTGAGTAAGTCCCAAAATGCCCTGAAACATATCTCTTTCCTTTTTAAACACACAAACTAATGGGAGAACAGAATGTCTGAGTGAGCTATTTGCATGCCGTCAAAAGATAAACAAGACTTTGGTCTCCCGATTCCCAGTCCTGTGCCTAAATTGCAAGATAAATATTCGTCATCCACTTCACAAAAGAGAAATACACAGAAATGTACCGAGGGAGAGAACACGTATTTTCTCCTCCCCCCTCCAGAATATAGGTATATAAAACTTGGGAACAGACAAAAGACAAATATAAATGTCTCTTGATTAAGGTATTGATAGCTGCTCAAGCTGTACACATGTATATTTCAAATACTGAAAAGCCACTTTTCTACCAAAAAAAGCCTTTGGCTGTGCGATCCTATGCATGCTTGCTCAGATGCAAGTCTAACTGAGTGCAGCCCAGACCGCTCAACAAAAAGAGTACAGTTCAATGATGATGATTTGACTTATTAGTCCTTGTTAGTTGCTTTACATGGAAGTCACATAGCAGCTTACAAAATAAAATACAATACTGGTAAATGTTTCAAAATCAATACCATGCAGCATGGAGATTAACAATTGAATTCTTAGGAGAAAAGGGATGCCATTGCCTGGAGCCAAAAAGATGTTAGTGTTGGGACCGCGCAAAACTTCCGAGGGTGGTTGTTCCATAGATGGTAAGTCTGTGCAGGTTCAGAACCTAAATAAGTTATTTATGGTTACCGCAGGCATAGGCCAGGCATAGGCAAACTCCGGCCCTCCAGATGTTTGGGACTACAACTCCCATCATCCCTAGCTAACAGGACCAGTGGTCAGGGATGATGGCAATTGTAGTCCCAGACATCTGGAAGGCCGGAGTTTGCCTATGCCTGGGTTAGTGCATTAGTTATGATACGAATGGTTTTAAGTGATGTCTGGAACGTAACAAAACTCCTGATTCCCAACATGCATGTTTTAAATTTAATCTAAGGGGTGAATCTACACATTATAAAAGGAATAAAGGGTTGTTGATCTCATGTTTTCCTGGCAAGTACAAAGACTGTTACGGAGGCAATTACGGGGAAGAATGAGCAGGAAGAAGGTGGGTGTCTAACCCTGATTTAACCCCACCTGCTAAATGCATGGACTCACCTCTCCAGCTGCAGAACATTTTAAGTGTGTTGCAAAGTGCATTATACAAATACGACACTAGATGGCGATGGCGAGCTATGGCAAATTCAGTATATATGTGTCTAGATTCCACCCAAGTTTCCTCTCTAGCCGCTTTTTAAATCCCCTCCCTAGCTGAAAGCCAACCCGCCTGGGGAAGTGGCTAATTTCAGTGGGGCCTTTTACAGGAGACAATTGTTGAGCATGAAAGGGGATAAGCATTTCTCCCATGGGTCCTCCCTTGCTAGTGTAGTCTATCCTCTGCTCCTGCAGTCAGGCTATCTCAGCCAACACAGGTTTGAGAACCCAGGTCTGCTGAGACAACGCAGAAACCATGTGTCAGAAAGCTAAACTTCAGGTGACCACTTCAAGCAAGGCAGCTCCCAGGTTATGCTTTCATTTACAAGAAGCCTTAGAAATAATTGTTCCAAATCATGCACATCATCATGTGAACAAGGAAGTATGAGGCGCACAACCAAACACCGTGGAGTTCAAAAATAAGTCACAATGGTATCAAAATCACTAAGAATGAGACTTTTCCTCTGACTGTATGGAACATTAATGGAATCAGAGGCAGAACGCTTTAGGCAGCTCTGCTCACCGAATACTTGGCTTCTGGTTTGGAAGCCGCCCACGATCAGCCACTTCTTTGCACTAACAGTCATTTGCTCCTAATAGCTGTTGGATGACTAGTGTGAAATGAGTTGGACAGGTGTCCCTCGGAAAAGAAAACGAACATCACAATTGCCATCAACTGGAGCTGCTCTTTGGCAGCCTGTACAGCGGGAACTATTTAGTTACCCAGGCCAGCTATGGATACCAGATTCCCTATCTAAAAAGCCATAGGCATGTTGTCGAAAGGGAAGAAGTGCGCTCTCTTAACAAGGCAATGAATGAAAATGGAAGCACGCGGCTGCATTCGCAAGGTGCAACAGGCAGAGAGAAGGACAATTTTAAAAGATCTGTATGTGAGATATCGAAAGCTAACCCAGTTATTGTGCCAGGAGTTTCCATATTCAGAAGGACTACTTAGGGGGCAGGTTAAGGAACATCAGTCCTGTGGGGCAAATGTGGAACTTCAGCCCTCTCTATTCAGCCCTCTCGCCTTTCCCCCAAGCCATGTCTTTTTCCTCAGGCCACACCCTCACTGACCATGATCTCTACACTTCTAAAGGGCTTTTGCCTGGCTGGAAGATGTCCTTGAACTGTGATAACATCTCTTGCATGCCTAGATGAAGATTGAAGAGGTGTGTGTATTGGGGGCAAGCGGTACAGAAATGCATTTGCTCTGCCATTATTATTATTATTATTAATTACTATTTATCATATTCCTTACCTGCCCTTCACACCATGAGGTCCCAGAATGTGCTACAACTATTTAAAATACAGTATTAAAATCAGTTAAACAGCCTGGGTAAGTTTGATCCCCATATGGGACAGCTGCACAATCCTGCATTGCAGGGCGTTGGACTAGATCAGGGTTTCCCAAACTTGGGTCTCCAGCTGTTTTTCGACTACAATTCCCATCATCCCTGATGACTATGGATGATGGGAGTTATAGTCCAAAAACAGCTGGAGACCCAAGTTAGGGGAAACCCTGGACTAGATGATCCTGCCTACTGTTGGACTTAAGTTATTCAATTAACTGCCTAACACTTGCTTAACTTTTGGCCACCTCACTGAAGTCCATGGAAGTGCTCTGCTGCTATTAGGTCCCTAGCAAAACAGAGGCGTGGATTCAGAAAAGGAAAGAAACTGATAACCCTTACTTAATTTATTTTCCTAACAGATATAGCGACAACTACAAGGAGACAAGCTAGTTTCACGCTGCTGTTAAAAGCAAAAGTGGGTTTATTAGATTAAAAGAAGCCCAGGCACTATAATTAGAAATACATCTCTCCCAACCAGCGATCGGTATGTAAAAGGTGTTCTACTCAGCAAAGTCATGTTCTACCAGTGAAATTAGAAGGCTCTAATCAGTGAAAACATGACAGTAATCGTTGAGATTTTCCGATTGATGTAATGTTTCTCATTTATAAAAATCAATTTAAGTCAGATTGACTTGCAGATTGCTTGAGTTCTGATGCAGCACCTACGCTGTTCCTAGGTCTCTGCTTCTCTGCAGATACACAGCGGGCCCAGAAGGCATTTAAGTTCCCTTAAGTCCTCAGATCATACCGTTTTATGAACGTTCCAGTCAGCCATATCATTCCAAAGATCTCTGTGTAACAGTGGTTATTCCCTGGCAACTGAACCACTTCTTCACTGATCATGTACATCAGTGTTTTTCAACCTTTTTTGGGCAAGGGCACACTTGTTTTATGAAAAAAATCACGAGGCACACCACCATTAGAAAATGTTAAAAAATTTAACTCTGTGCCTATATTGACTATATATAAAGTAATTCTCTTGAATAGGAATCAAATAAACACAATTTTTCCCACGGCACACCAGGCAACATCTCGCGGCACACTAGTGTGCCGCGGAACAGTGGTTGAAAAACACTGATGTACATAATGGAGAAAATACTGATAAATGGAGAGCTACATTGTGGTTTCATTTTCCTCTTCAGAAAGCTGACAGGACATGCTGCAGAACCCATTCGCAAAGGGTCAGCAAACTTAAAGCACAGGTTTGAGTCAATATAGCCTCAGAATTCATTGCCAAGAATTCAGAGTCCTTTATTCTCTCTAGAATGTCAGATACTAAGGCATACACAGAATATATTCTATAATAAGGCCAGTATTGCTGTCTTTGACAGCAGGGCTGTTTCTTCTAGAAACTTTTCCTGACCCTCCAGAAGTACTTATATAAATTCTTATTTTACACCCTAGTCCTGTGAACTTTTACACAGAAGTCCCACTGAGTTTAAGAGGACTCAGGCTGCATATATATTAACCCATTTGTGCGCACACACACACAAAGTAAGTAGCTTTTATCAGTTTGGAATCGTTCGTGCTTGTCCTCAACATGCTACTTGAAATCTAGGTTGGTTCTAAAATACCGACAAAATACGATTGGACAGTGAAATTAATGGAATATGCAGAACTGGACAAAATGACAGGAAGAATCCGGGAACAGCGGGAACAGAAATTCATCAAAGACTGGTTAAAGTTTACGAATTATTTGACAAACAATTTGCAGTTGAATACGCTAATAGGACTGCAAGAAGCTTTGTAGTTAGTATGTAGAAATATTATTGTAATTATGGCAGATAGAGTGAGTAAGAGACTTATGATAATGTAAGCAATGGTAGATTAAAGAAGTATAATATTAAGATATAATTCTGAATGCCATGTGGAAGGTCCGAGGGAAGTCACGGCTATGTTAGCCAAAACTGGAAAATGTATGTGAATGTATATTTTATTTTTTTGGTAGTAATTTAGTATAAAACAATAAAAAATTATCTTAAAAAAAAAAATCTAGGTTGGTTCTAGATCCTGACACCCACAAGGGTGGGTGTAGTTGCTTGTGATGTGCTTGAAAACTCTCCCTTTGATTACTCAAGCCTTTTATTCCCTGCACATGTGCCCTAGGTGAAGGAAGAAGGAAATGGTGATTGCGATCTTGGTATACACCCACCCACAACTTCACCGGGCAGGTGCGGTTACATCTTCTCTGTTTCCAGGACTGCCAAAATGGGCAAACTGTGGGGGTAATGTGGAATCTACACTGAGCTTTTTATTTTTGGAATGAAACCAATTTCTCAAAAAGTACAAAAAAATATGCAGAAGATTCTAGACCAGGCTTTCCCAGACGTGGTCTCCAGCTGTTGTTGGACTACAACTCCCATCATCCCTGACCACTGGTCCTTCTAAGCTAGGGATGATGGGAGTTGTAGTCCAATGACAGCTGGAGACCCTAGTTTGGAAAACTCTGATCTAGTTTGTGTTTGGACTATGTGGAAAAAGCATGTCCTCCATGTGCATTGCATCTAGAATAAAATGCCGCGTGTACACAGCCTTACTTACTTACTTACTTACTAGGACTGCAAGATCAGTGATATTTTTCTCACTTCTTGATTTATGCCCTCATTTGGTGTGGGTATTGGCAGGGTTACAGCTATATTTTCTAAAGCATGAATAATTGAACATTGCCCACTGCAACCATGCCAAAAAAAGAAAATAAAAAATTAGATATAACAGCAGGACGTGTGGGCTTCCTACGGGTAGCAAGACTACATTATATTTCATTTTGAAAACACAGAAGCATTTCAGCGCATCAAAGCCTTCCGTATATCATGAACTCACTATTTGTACTAGCAAGGTTTTCTTTTAAATTGCAAATTAGCCAAACCAATCTATCAGAGTCTCCTTTCTGGCACACTGTTTTCACTGCAGTAATTATTACGCTGATTTAGCTATGAGGTTTATGTTTTCTAATCATTTTGTTGCATTCATTCAGATCCAATATAATCATAAAATAAAATAAACTGACCGCCTAATGACATCTTTGAGTTTTTGTAGTATCTCCCTCATTTAGAAGTCTTCCAGTTATTTACTGTTTGCACAGCATTATATGAGAATTTCTGATAAGCAGAAATGCAGTTCCGATGTTCTGAGACATTACTAGTACAATCCTACGCATCACAAAAAAGTAATCCCCAGTAAATTCAATGGGACTTACTCCTAGGAAGTAGGCTCAATGTTTTAAAAATAAAAAGTACCTGATAACACATCTGATCCAGTGAACCGTTTAAAGAGTTACTTGAAGAAAACACAACGTTCTTCACAAGGAATTTTATTTTTCACTTCCGTATCAGAAAGTGCTTTGCACATGCAAGTGAATGGTCAGTCCCTATCCAATCTGTGTGTGTTTGGATCAGGGCAAAGTTTACTTGACTGTAGGCTGCTCACACTTGAACTGAAATTTATTTCTTTTTAAAGTTGAACTATAGTAGTTCCTTTTAAAATGAACTGTCCAAACTCTGATTTCATATAATGTAAGTGTATTATTTTACTGAATCCAAACCATACAACCATCTTGGGAAGCCTAGTTTGTTAGGAGTGCTGAGAGTTGTTAGGAGACCCCCGTTCCTGTCACCGAGCTACAATTCCCAGGGTGGTTTAACTGTCAACCCTTCTTGCACTCGGGGAAAGGCTGGTGCTCAGCAGTCATTTCTGATATTTTGAATCATGTACTGAATGTTACTGTTTGATGGATTTGTTAGTTTTTTGCCTTATTTATACACTATTGTGCTTTGGTATGGTTATAATGATGACAATGGTTGCAATTTTAATGTTACCATTTTGAGACATTTTTGAGCTCAACTTGGTTGCTGGAAAAAGAGGAAAACAAATATTAAAAGAAATCAAACCCAACCAAAATCTGTGAAATGTAGTTCTGGGAAGGGAATAGGGGCCTCTTGGCAACTCCCAGCACCCTTAACAAACTACAGTTCCCAGGATCCTTTGGGGGGCAAATCCATGATTGTGACAGTGATATAATTGCGCTTTAAATTTATGGTGCAAGTGTGGCCACAGAATATAGGACCGGAGGATATCTTATGGTCTAATCCAACTCTTTGTTTGATTCTGGAGGCTAAGAGCTTACAGCATCTTCAACCTGACTTTCCAGCATCTGTCTGAAGACCACTAGCAAGGGGCAACCCACCACCCCTTAGACCCTTGGTTCCATTGATAAACCTCTCTCACTGCCAATTAGTTGCTCAGCTGGAATCTGCTGGAATTTAAGCACATTATATATATATAATCCTGCCATCTGGGGCAGCAGAGAACAAGTCTTCTAGGTGACTGCCCTTCAAGTATTTAAAGTAATAGTAGTAATTTGATTATTTATACCCCGCCCATCTAGCTGGGTTTCCCCAGTCAGTCTGGGAGGCTTCCAACAGGATATTAAAACACAATAAAAGGTCAAACTTTAAAAACTTCCCTAAACAGGGCTGCCTTCAGATGTATTCTAAAAGTCAGATAGTTGTTTATTTCCTTGACATCTGACGGGACGGCTTTCCACAGGGTGGGCGCCACTACTGAGAAGGTCCTCTGCCTGGTTCCCTGTAACCTCACATCTCGCAGTGAGGGAACCATCAGAAGACCCTCTGCGCTGGACCTCAGTGTCTGGGCAGAACGATGGGGGTAGAGACGCTCCTTCAGGTATACTGGGCTGAGGCCGTTTAGAGCCTTAAAGGTCAGCACCAACACTACTGTGTCATCACCATTAACCCCCCCCCCTCCTGATTTTATGAGAATTACTGTTTGGCTATTTTCCAACCATCTTGCAGACTGCTAACGTTTTGATAAAAACAGCTCCCTCTTTGAGCATTGATTTAAAAACAAAACAAAACCTTTGGGGGATTATGCAGAGCTCTGCACTCGGCAACCCAACAGACGAAAATCTAGAACCATGAAGTTCAATGGCTAACGACCTGCGTTAATCTATATGAACCTTACCCGGAGCATGTAAGAACTAACAGTTTAATAGTAAAAACAGTCACTCGGCTTCCAGATCAAGCAAAAGGACATGGCAAATTTGATTCATTTATCATTAAAGCTTCGTAAGGGTCAGGCAAGAGGGAAGCAGTGAACAAAGAAATACTGTTAAAGGCTCAGCCAGCTGCAGGTAGCGATCAGCCCTCTTTTATCAACAATTCTACCCACTGTCTACAGTTTAGCTGTAAATTACTTCACTCATTTAATGGTCCAACAGCCAGCTGTTTCTATTTAGGTTGTTGCTGCTGCTGTTGTTGCTTTCAATTTATAAGTCAAGTCACATTTATTGAATTTAGCCGTGGGCTGTTACAACGTGCCTTTATTTCACAAATCTTTTAATTCACCCGTTTTAAAAAAGAATCCTTTTACCAGTGCAAGTAGGATCGCAGTAAAAACTGACAGCCATTATTTCTGCTTCTGAAGCAGTTTTGCTGCTTGCTCTTTTCAGAACATCAGTAAAGGGAGACAGAAGCTACAGGTGGGAGATTGGATAAAGGAAGATACAAGTTATATGCGGGCATTTGTTGCAAGGAGAACTGGTGTGCTGGGCTTTTTCGTGTCATTTTGGCAGATCCACGTCTTCATTTGCTCTCCGTCCTTATTCCAATTGAATCTTGGAAGACTTTTCAATTGCAAATTTGGCCGAGTTGGATTTTGATTCCTCGTGAGTGGTCATGCTATGGGATGCGTACATCTTATTATCCCTCCCAACAGGGCCATTATTTTATGAGGTGTCAAACAGCAGCAATACAGTCGTACCTTGGAAGTGAATCCATTCCAGAAGACCGTTCAACTTACAAAACATTCCGAAACCAAAGCACGGCTTCTGATTGGCTGCAGGAAGCTCCTGCAGCCAATCGGAAGCCCCGTCAGGGTGTTCGGCTTCCAAAAAAAGTTTACAAACCTGAACACTGACTTCCGGGTTTGCGGCGTACAGGAGCCAAAACGTTTGAGAACTAAGCTGTTCAAAAACCAAGGTACGACCGTACGTAGAAATTGTCTTATGGATTTTGTAATGTTGTACTGTGGTGGGTTTGATGTGTGGCATTGTTAAGACTTTCAGTTCTCAGATATTACTGCACTAAAGGGGCAAGAAAACTGGGAAGAAGAAGTGGGAACGGGTTACAAAATACCTAGCAGGCTTTTATTGGCATCCCTGTGAGCACTGATTCGATTCCCTGGCAAAACTTCAGATGTGCTAGTCATACTGCAGATTAGTATCTAACAACCCTTCTATATTTGTGTCACAATATCCATTGCATGTGCATATTGGGCACTGCAATGTTGCACAGGGGTCTTCTCATCACACAGCTGCCAGATATGATCTGAAATCCAGAAAACTGCCAGTAAAATTGGGGCAGGATCCCACTGTAAAAAAATAAAAATAAAAATCCAAAATCCAAGCCATTCCATAGATGGCAATGGGAATGTGACTCGTGATGCGTGGCTGATAATATGCACGTATGAAATCCTGAACAGTATCTGTACAAGGCATTTGAGCAACTTAGCATTCAGCATCAGAGCTGCTAGACTGGGGTCGTGGTGTTTAACCTATCAAGCAGCCAAATCAAATCATAGCCACATAGGTATGGATTATGGCTGAATTTAAAAATGGCTGTCTCTAATATGAGATACTGCAATACCAACATTCACAAGCCCAAAAACAAAACTGAACATTCGCTGTCCTTTTAAGTATTCCTTACTAAAATGGAGCACTTTAAACTCAAAAACTCAGCTTTGTGAAACAGTGCCAACAAAATACGAATACATTGTAAGGTCGTTACAGTAGCAAAATGTGCTGCTCCCTGTAGCTTGGAATGAATTGATTAAATAATTAGTCCTGGAATGTGTTAATGACAAAAAGGGCAAATAAATATATTGTAATAATTTAATACGCCAAATTGACTTTTTAGCATAAACTGTCTTTTTTTTAACTATACAAAATTAATTTCCTTCCTTACAGTTTGCATCTTATTAACTATGTTGTTTCAACAGATGTCTGTGTTGTAACCAACCTCACAGCTGTGTTTGGCTATCTTTCTAGTAGGTCTGTGAAATGATTTTTGTGTGTAAAAAAAGAGTGACTTGAAATCAGTTTTTTTGGATAATACTCTGTAATCATCTGTATTTTGTATCGCAAAGCTCCAAAAGAGCTGAACAAAAGACGATGTAAGCAGATACTCATTTTTCAATTGTTCTTGCCATAACACATTTATGGGTCTGAAACTCTTCTAATGAAGCACAAAGGATGTCACTAGTAGAGAAGGATTAGTAAAAGAAATGCATGTTCACAATAAGTGAATTAAATGTGCAAAGTGAATGTCTGAACATGCCTACTCATCAACAACAAAAAATGCATATCTACATAGATAAATAAATCACTACATGTATGTAAATTAAAAGCAATGATAAGCTGCAGTTGGTTGCGGATTCATATGTTTATGATCTACACATCGGAAGCACATAATTTCCAACTCAGCATCTTTCTTTGTTGGGTTTGATTAACATGCAACACTGCAGTCTGTGCATGCTCATTCTCTGTTAATGTTCAAAATCCCTGCTAGTGCTGTTGAGGCATTCAGTTATGTTGCCTCTAGATAGCTTAGTAAGATGTGTGGTTATCCTTATTTGTGAGAATGGCCAAATTCATTGGCCCACACAATGCCTTTCGACGCAGAGACCACAGAAAAATACTGATTACGAAAGGGACTTCAAAATGCCAAGACAGGGATCGCTACAGAGATATCAAACCAAGTAAGCAATGCAAAGTTCTCTTATTATTGCTCTGCAGCTAGAGTTTGTAAAACTTCCTCAGCATTTGATAGCATCAATTCATTATACTCAGCAGTGCAGTAACTCAGGTATATCAGATTATTCAAAAGTTCTCTCACACTAGTTTTTATTTTTATTTTTATGGAACATTAAATACTGTCCAGGCACTTTATATGCTTGCCTTTATGTTACTCACAAAGTAAATTTTTTAGCTGACATATATCAATGTGCTATATTCCAAAGCCGTCCAAAAGGGTTTGTTCTGGAACATGGTCCTAGCAAAAGCTCCAACCCAATTAGGGGCTCTTTGTGAAGTACATGGAGTTCCACATAGCCTAAGCTGTAATTCTAGCCTTTGTTTATTTTTGGGATCACCCATGAATGTGATGAATGCCTGTTCTACCACACTATACATACAAAAAGCACATGCCCTACAGCAGGGGCCGCCAACATAGTGTCTTCCTTATGTTGATGGGCTGCAACTCCCATCATCCTTGACCACTAGGCTGCATTGGCTGGAGCTGAGAGTCCAACAATATCACTTTGCCTACCCCTTACCCTAGAGATACTTGGTCCCTGAATGGGCTATGAATTCTGGCCTCTTTTCTCCTAAAGCTTCCAACCAACCAACATTTAATCAATTTCTGCACGGCACATCAGCAACTCCATGTCCTAAAGCTTCACCAGTCTTCATGTCTCCATTCTCGGAGAAAGGGAGTGGTGTTTCTTGAAGAGTCTTTCCAACCCAGTAATGAGTAGAAGGCTCCTTATTAAGGAAACTGCCTTGTTTTGTTCTCTACACTGACTGGCAACTGCCCTTCAGAGTTTTAGAGGAGTCTTTCCCAGTCCGGTCTGAAGATGCCAGGGACTGAACCTTTCACTTGCAAAGCATGTATTCTACCACTGAGCTACTTGCTGTTGGGGGGAAGAGAGAATAAAGCTCTCTTTTCTACAATCCCTCAATATACAGCTCTGGAATCATAGAATTGTAGAGTTGGAAGGGACCCGGAGGATCATCTAGTAATCCGACCCCCTGCAATGCAGGAATATGCAGCTGTCCCATACAGGATCGAACCTGCAACCTTGGCATTATCAGCACCACGCTCTAACCAACTGAGCTATCCTGAGACAGTTTGTTCATCGATCTCCAAGCAACTTTCCTGGGATACATTCCAGACCAGAACTCAGTATCACATCAACCTAGTCTTTCAACTGAACGAACAAACCTATAGTTCTGAGCACCGTGCAAATTTTGTTAGGGTCCGGTTTAGCTTTGTGCTTTGGGAGAGGGCATGTACACGAGATTATTATGATTTCTACAGTGCTATTAATATACATGGTGCTTTACAGAGAGCAGGTTTGACAGGTCCCTGCCCCAAGAGGCTTCCGATCTAAAAATATACACAGGGAAGCAACAGAGGAAGGGGAGAGCAATGGCAGAAGGGGTGACAAGACAGTTTTAACTTTTCACACGGACAAAAAAAAAAAGATACAACGGACTAAATGTCCTAGAATTATTCGTAGTTATTTATTTATGCCTCTTAAAATATAACTAAGGACTAATGCACACAATGTTTTGCTATATATGAATCAGAAGACGGGTCATGATTTCTTGGGAGATTTTAGAACAAAGGGGCAGAGAGAAACCTAGTGTGGGGTCACTTTTAGTTTTGTTTACTGTATTTTAAACCTGTATGTTGTATTTGTACTATATTTTTGCTGTGAGTTGCCATGAAACCGTTCTCGGTAAAAGTAATGAATAAAGCAAGAATAACAATTATTACTACTTTTCGTGGTTACGGCAAGGCCATGCACAAACCATACATTTTTTTAAAAGGAATTGATTGAACAAACTTAATTAAGCTCAAGAATGTATTGCCAGGTTCAGATCCAAAAGCATGTGCCAAAGCACTGTATGAATTTCTTGAACACTATGCAGAAGAATACATTGCATTCTGCTTTAGAACTCACACACACACACACACACACCACACACACATCCTTCTCATCCAAACAGTAACGCCACAACACTGCTCAATGCAGATGGTAGTTCTCAGCTAGAAGGATCAACTGTTCCCTGCTGTAAAGGCAGGGTCTTGTTGAGAGGTGAAAGTATACAATTTAACATGCATCAACAGGAGACGGCTAAAATAATCAGCTACATAACTGCAGTGGCAGCCCCAGGCTTACAGAGTCTAATGCTAGGGCTTTGATCTGGTGTGGCTTCACACTATAGGGTGGTCTGAAATTGCTCCACATATGAGGCTCCAATACTTTGGCCACCTCATGAGAAGAGAAGACTCCCTGGAAAAGACCCTGATGTTGGGAAAGATGGAGGGCACAAGGAGAAGGGGTCGACAGAAGACGAGATGGTTGGACAGTGTTCTTGAAGCTACCAACATGAGTCTGACCAAACTGCGGGAGGCAGTGGAAGACAGGAGTGCCTGGCGTGTTCTGGTCCATGGGGTCACGAAGAGTCAGACACAACTAAACGACAACAATGTGCATTATTCTTCTTCTCATCTGCTCAAAGTACGATGCTGTGAAGCCATGGCTCTACTGCTGACTTTTGGACCTGTAACCATGTCAAACTACCATATTGCAGGAGAACAAAACCCTGTTATAAGCATTTTCAATGGAAAGGAGCTGAAAGGAGACAAAAATGTGAGGGACACAATCTATATTACCCCCGGAGAGAGAGAGGGGAGTGGGTGCGTACAGCTAATCTACACTGAGGAATGGCCTTAACTCAACATGCTTTGAATACTCACCAGGTCCAGAATTCAGTCCCTGACATCTTCAGCCAAAAGAATCTGTTTGAGGTGACGTGCAAAGTCCTCCTCTGCCTAAGAACTTACAGAACCATTACCAGTCAACACTGGTCTCCAGATGGACCAATAGTGCCAACCTGGTATTTAATTCTATTTATTATAAATTGTATAGGCCGCTTTTCTTCTCCAGCTTGAGTTGATCCTAGTTCTTCATTGCCTCCATGCATCATAGCTCCCACATGCAGCAACACAGGAAGAGCAACTGGCTATACCAAGGAACAAAGCACCAGCACTGGCCAGACATCCATAGCATTGCTGCGGACGTACAGCCACAATGGCAAAGACTTCCGCACAACTTGCAATTCTACCCGATTAGGGCTACAGGTCACATGGAAAATATCCCTGTAGACAGTTTGGTTGTCTGTGCAGATGCTGGAGGTCTACTACGGGGTCCAACTATGCTTTCTGCTCAGGTGCTGCTCTGCACTGGAGTTTCAATGCCTGAAATGGGTTTCTGTCATTGACATCATTGCAAACGTATGTCAATTGCTTGTCCCCACAGAAGCCCACACTGACCACTTGCCCCCTGCCCAACCTGTTTCCTTTTCATAAAATAGTCTCTCTTACACACACTCTTCTTTTTGATGCACTTATTCCTGTCATCATAGATGACAGGAAGATAACTACAGTAATGTGATAGGAATAGCTAACATCTGAGCCCATCACCATGATCCATGTAATAGACAACTCAGGTCATTTGCAAACTTTAATGTCTTGGGAGATTTAAATTCTGATGGCATTTTCAATTTTTACCTCCAACACCAAGGGCTATCAGACAACTAGCCTCATTCACATATATTTTGTCTCAGCGACAACAGTAAAACCCCAAACCTAGCCTTGGAAGCAAAAAAAATATGCCTGGAAATTAATACCGCTCCCTCTTAATAACAGCTGCAAGAATTATTCAAAAAAGCCCGCAGCAAAACTTAGAAAGAATGCATGTGCTATCGTTCCCATTACAGGTAATTCAAAAAGCTGTCATTCTTTCGATTTCCCAATAACCAGAGAACAATTGGCACTCCTTCAAGAAAGGAGATATTGGATACCTGAGTGAGCACTGGAACTACAGAGAAGAAATGGGAAAATAATAACATTTAGCATTTGTATGGTACACTTAAGTATTCGAAGTATGACTTCACACGAATAATCATATTCTCAGCAATCTTATAAGGCAGTCTAGTATTCGTATCCTTGTAAAGCAAGGATAGGAAAACAAGAGTCCCTCCAATTTTTGTTGGAGTCCAACTCCCATCAGCCCCCATCCCAGCCAGCATAATCAATGGTCAAGGATGATCGGGGTTGTGGTCCACCAGCAATATCTGGGGGCCACAGGATCCCCATCCCTGTCTTAAGACAAATTCAAGGCTGAGAAAACAGCAGTTTGCATTGCTGAAGTAAATTTGAACCGAGCTCATCCTGCCTTTCAATCAGCGCTACATCCTGGTAATTTCTGAACTTGAGGGAATGGTGCTGGTATTGAATATTTAACTCTGATGATGATGATGATGATGATGATGATGATGATGATGATAAACCCTTCCTAAAGTCTTGGAAATCAAAGTGGTTTTTGAATGGGATTTTGACAAAACAGAAGAAAAGTTTTAATTAAAAAAACACACAATTCTCCATAACTTCACAATGTTGTAGGAGTCTACTGATTTATTTCTCTATTTAAGCCAGGATCCAAAGAACTGTACAACTAATTGTACACACCCAAGAAGGTTTTTGGCTCGTATTTCTCTGCAAGCAGTTACCAATACTCTTTTCTGATCTCTTTTTGGAGGTCTGCTATTCAAAAGTAAAAATCCCACTGGACCCAGTGGATTTGCCAAAAGCAGCTCTTTAAATAGACTATTTTTATTTAATGTATAATCTGCTTTGGATGGCATGGGGGTAATGAGAACATTGTATACTTCAGCATCACCAGAATGTAACCAACTGGCCCCAATCCAACACAGAGTTATAAATGTGCTTGAAGCTTGCTTAACCCTTTGTTGGATTACAGTGGTACCTCGGGTTACAGACGCTTCAGGTTACAGATTCCACTAACCCAGAAATAGTACCTCGGGTTAAGAACTTTGCTTCAGGATGAGAACAGAAATCGGGCGGCAGTGGGAGGCCCCATTAGCTAAAGTGGTACCTCAGGTTAAGAACGATTTCAGGTTAAGAACAGACCTCCGGAACGAATTAAGTACGTAACCAGAGGTACCACTGTATGGTCCTGGTTTTTGTTTTGGGTTTTTTGGGGGGGTATGACTGGGTTGTAAAACAAACTCCGACCAGATGTCTGCAAATGCACATCTGTTAGGAATTGTGCAATAAAGCCAACTTTCTGAACCGAAAACATATTGCTTCAATAACAACCAAAGGTTGCTACCTAACTATAAGTCACACACAGTATATTGCCAAAGTAAATTGAAAGCAGCAGCTATGTAGGAAACAGAACATCAGGGGACCAACAGGCGCTATCTCAGGCATGGTGTGGAAGAAAATCAGTGCTTCTGTGTCTGCAGGAAAAGCCAAGTAAATAACATTCATAGATGTAGAGCCATGGAAATATATATTCTTACACTGAACATGCTATATATAGCATATTTGTGCTCTGTATTTTTCAGTAATACAACACCCCGCCCCCCAAAAAAGCTAACTTTTATGATAGCTTACTTAGTTCATTATAGCCATTTCCGTTCACCCAGTAAAAATGACACAAGATTTATAATTCACATTACACAGCCACATGTATAAAGCCCTTAAGGTCCATGAAACATTTGGAGGAGCAAATTCACTTCTGGTACAAGTCAACAGTGGGCTACAAACCTCAACTCTCTCTTTTCAGCCCATTGTTATTTCTGTAGGAAATAATTTGTGCAAAATTGTTATTATGCACATCATCTCGACTGTTCTATCTCACGCGAAAAAGAATAAAATAAATGAGCATTTTGGATTCTATTTCCCCCCGTGAAAACATAGGGGTGTTGGGCCCTTTCAAATTGCCAGCGATTTCAACAGGAGAGCAGAGCCCATGTTTTCATATCCGCTACTTAAATCAAAAGAGACTTAAGAATTCATATTGGTTTGGCTGGACGGCACCCTGGAATTTTAATAGAAAATTTCAAAAACTGAAAGTTTCAAAAGCTATTAAGGCTGCAATCCTATGCACACTTGCCTGAGACAAGCACTATTGAACACAATGACATATGGGTAAATATGCCTAAGGATATCCTAAAATAACACAATTTCTATATAGTTTAATGAGATTTACCCTCAGGAACCTTGTGTCTAGAATTGGAGCCTGTTCCATTTATTTCAATAGGGCAGCTTTAGGCACGGACTAAAATCAACAGGATTTAATGGTATTGAAACTTTAACTAGATAGTGCCCCGAATAAGCAGCCATCCGAGTGAAACAAAACTTTAAATGCTGTCCCCATGACCAGTTATTTATGCTTTATCTGCATTTAGGCCCAGAAAAGCTATCAGTTGTGTACCCTTTTTCTTGCCCAGTGTAAGCATTTATACATTGATAAAATTAAAAAATGATTAAAAATAAATAAATTTGCTCTATTTTTTGCTCACTAGGGACAACGTTTGCACACATGCTGAAACTAGAGTTGCTGTTTATAATTTTCATTTAAAGAAGATCATTTGAAGTTTTGTGAGTCATTGTTATACAATAACCAAAAAAAGCCAATGCACGAAAGGGCAATGGACTCTGGCCTTGAACATGTTCCTATTTATTGGCATGTTCAGCGCACTATTTTTAGCATTTTCTCTGGGTTCAAGAAGGACCAGGAGACTGTGTGGGGCAAAGAGAACTTCAAACTTGGTAGTAGGAGAAGAAATACAGAAGGATAAAAAAGTATTGTTTTCATATGGGACAACAGCGGCAAGAATACAGTGGTACCTTAGTTCTCAAACGCCTTGGTTCTCAAACGCTTTGGTTCTCAAACTCTGAAAACCTGGAAGTAAGTGTTCCAGTTTTCAAACCATTTTCAGAAGCTGAACATCCGGTGCAGCTGTTGACTACTGTTTTCGGGGCACCTGCACCAATCAGAAGCTGTAGCTTGGTTTTTGAACATTTCGGAAGTCAAATGGACTTCCAGAACTGATTAAGTTTGGCGCTTTTGTTTTTGCTATTTATTTAGTGTTTTTGTTTTTGAGGCTTTTTTGATTAATTTGTTTTTGTGACTGTGTGGAACCCAGTTCAGCTAATGATTGATTGTGTGACTGCAGAAATGGATAAAAGCCCCCCCCCCAATCCAAACAATGACTATCATCAGTGGAGGTAAGAAAAAAAAATTATTTTTATTTTTATCATCTACAATTACTGCCTTATTTATTTTATAGTACAATACATTGATTACTGCTTTCATTTTATGGATCAATGGTCTCGTTAGATAGTAAAATTCATGTTAAATTGCTGTTTTAGGGGTTGTTTTTAAAAGTCTGGAATGGATTAATTCGTTTTGCATTACTTTCTATGGGAAAGCGCGTCTTGGTTTTGGAAAGCTTTGGTTTTGGAATGGACATCCGGAAAAGATTAAGTTTGAGAACCAAGGTGCCACTGTATTGTATTCCCAGGGATTTAAAGAGGAAAGAGACCCATCGAAAGAAGAATGGATATTGAAGATGATGGAATATGCGGAGATGGCATGGTTAACTGGGAAGATCTGCCACCAAGAGGACAAGAAGTTTAGTAGGAAATGGTATTAACTTTATTGAATACATTAAAGTTTAGAAACATTAGCAGGATTCACATAACGCTTGTAATTTAAATTAACAAAGGATAAAAATGGAGTATAACGAAGTTAGATAAAGTAATTAGAGGCAGTTAAAAGGGGAAGAATTCTGGAAGCCAGGGAAGGGGTGGAAGTCCTGGGGTTCACTGAACCCCATAAAGGTACTGATATGAATATGGTTTTGTGAAAATAAGTGTGTGTGTGTGTGTGTGTGTGTGTGTGTATTTGAAAATTTGAAAAAATAAAATAAAAAAGAGAACTTCAAACTTGGAGACCAAGATCGCTTCTATGTTATTCTGATATATAACAACAGTTAAGTTTTCCTGCGGTACCTCAACCGAGAAACGCTAGAGAAATTAAATCTTTCCAGGCTGCAAATTAACTGTCTATTTTAATTTGTTGTTGTTGTTCAGTCGTTCAGTCGTGTCCGACTCTTCGTGACCCCATGGACCAGAGCACGCCAGGCACACCTATCCTTCACTGCCTCTCGCAGTTTGGCCAAACTCATGTTAGTAGCTTCAAGAACATTGTCCAACCATCTCATCCTCTGTCGTCCCCTTCTCCTTGTGCCCACCATCTTTCCCAACATCAGGGTCTTTTCTAGGGAGTCTTCTCTTCTCATGAGGTGGCCAAAGTACTGGAGCCTATTTTAATATTCTTTTTTAAAAAACGCTTCAATTTCAATTTTATTTCATAACAAAAATGGCAATGCCAATAGGATAGCTGACAAAGCACTGACTTTAGAGAAAATACGCAGCAGCCCCATGGCCACCTTTGCTTTAAATTTCAGGTTTTTTAAATTTATTTTATTTATTTAATAAGGTTTATTTTACCAGGGAAGGTAAAGGGACCCCTGACCATTAGGTCCAATCGCGGACGACTCTGGGGTTGCGGCGCTCATCTCGCTTTACTGGCCGAGGGAGCCAGCATACAGCTTCCGGGTCATGTGGCCAACATAACTAAGCCGCTTCTGGCAAACCAGAGCAGCACACGGAAACGCCGTTTACCTTCCCACCGGAGCGGTACCTACCGGACCGAGCAACGACAACTCACCCAATCGCGGGGGTTCGAACCGCCGACCTTCTGATTGACAAGCCCTAGGCTCTGTTGATTTAACCCACGCCACCCGGTCCCATACTTATTTTACCTACTTGATTGTAAAACAAACAAACCCTCAAGCAGCTTTGAAAAATATAAAACAAGAAAATAAAGAAAAAATTACAACCACAATTTAAAACATACAGAAGCAAAATCACTAAAAGAAATAAGCTGTTAGCTGATTCCATGTCGGAATACAAAGGTTGTTGGTCGTTTTTGCTATGCTTTCTTTCAATTCAGCGGTAGATCTCCCCCTATTTTACCCCCTTTCCCCTTTCCAAGAAAGCTGAGGAAAGCTAGCTCCAAACATGCAATAGCTTCTGCGTTTATACGTGTGGATCCTGAGACATCATCAGGGAAGAAAGAATTTCTTAGCAGAAAACTGCCATCATATTACCACCAGAAGTCTGTGTACAAATAATGATACTTAAGCTCGGAATCCTAAAAACAAAGCTAGGGAGTAAATGTCATTGGATACAGTGGGACTTACTTCCAAGCTAACAAACATACCATTGTATTGCATGCCTGCAAAGTATTACAGAAGGCTTCTCTAACCAGGTGCTCTCCCATTGTTCTAGACTACATCTCCCATCAGTCCCGGCCAAGGAGTTGTAGTCCAAAACATCTGGAAAGCACCAAGCTGCTTTACACCCTTCCCTGGAAGTAATCCCAGTGAACACAGAGACCTATGTCCAAAATTACAGTGCAGAATACCATTCACCAGCCACCAAAGCATTATGGTGTAAATCTGCACTCTGATGGCAATCTACCATTGGAAACCTGTGGGATATGCATATTAAGCATATGGTAAAGTAGGAGGGGGAGAGGTCACGGAAATTAAACGAATGCATCCTAGCAGCTGGGTTTCAGAAGTCATGCTTCGAGTGCAGCAATGTCAACAGAAGTCTGAAGCACAACTCTATGTAGCTCTTCCTGATTTTAATGCAATGAGGATGGAGAAAGGCAAAACTGTGAGGTGGACTTTATTCCCTTTGGTGGGCGCACACTCACCCTATGGTGTTGTGCTTCAGAAACCTGCAGCCGTTCCAACTTACGACTTTGTGGCTGAAAGATACTAGCACAAACTTGCCTTTCTTTACCAGATGCTGCACATGGAATCCTGTAAAAAAGGGGTTTTGTACCAATACAGGAGGGTAGCATGGTCCTTTTCACTAGATATGATACCAGCCTTCGTGCTTTCCTTCAGTGAGGAAAAGATGATTTGACCGGATATGAGAATCTGTCAGTGCATCAGATTGTGCCAAAGACCCTCACCTTGAATCTTACATCTAAATTGAGCTGAAATCTGAGAAGGTGATGGCTCAATGCTGTAGTCACCGAAAGTTGGTCCTGTGTCACTTAAACACACTAATGTTTATTTATTCTTAAATTCCAGTATTTCAAGCTACTGTAAATTGCTCTTGGAATTGCCATGAGCAATTCAATCTAACAGCGTTCTCATGGTGCAGGAACAGTCCAGTTGCAATCTACCTCTAGCCTTTGAAAGAGTTAGATCATTATTAATATAATTTTACTTTTATATATGGAATAAAGGCAAGGTTATAAATCAACCATTTTCACTTCGTTGTATGCACACACAGAAACTTTGCGCAGGAAAAACAACAACAACCCAAAGCAGCTTTACAAAGTCGGAACGACTAATTTTAAACCAAACACTCATTAAAAAACAAACAACAAGCATTCAATGTCAAAGAAATGCATTAAATAAAAAGATATTGCAGATGTGGTGGTGCCGTGACTTCAATTTGTCTGCTGATGAATATGTAAAAGTTGTTCAAGCACAGCTGAACTGGAATTCAAAACTGTTCAGTAAAAGTGTTTTATTGCAAAATAAAAAATAAAAAAATCTGCACTTAATATTCTTTTAACCCAAGGCTTATTTAAATTCTTCCAGCCAGCAGGATATTCACCGGCCAGCTTCATCCCTTACCTTTGACAGGGAGGACAAGTTTCCTTGCTCTGGTAAAAATCCAGAAGACAGCCGTAACTCATGTCTTGACTCTCTTCAGTACAGCCAGCTGCAAGGGATGCCCAGGTGAACAGCTTTTCCTTGGCCAGCCAGAGAATAAGCAGCAACAGCAGCAGCAAACTCAATAGAGGGGGCTCCTTGCACACAAAAGCCTTGCCAAAGCATTCTTGGTTACTATGCACACTGATAAAAGCTACGCTATTTGTACGTTTACAAACTGCAACCACTGTTGCTTCTTGTAGGCTTCTGCCTAAGCTCTTCGCTCTCCCGAAGGGTTGATGGTAGAAGCCTGCAAACCCACCTTTCTTCTACACTGGCTGAACTCCCTTGAAGAAGAGCAAATTGTGTTTAAATGAACAGCAAAGGCAATGCGTCGTATGCATGTAGCATTAGCCCATCAGTGATGTCTCAAGGGCACACGTGGTACATGCTTTTAAATGTAAGCAGAACAGATGCCTTGTTTACACAGGCAAATGCACCTTCCCCGGCCCATATTATGAATAAATTGGACCTAGCATATATTGTAGTCGCTTAAGGCAGTCTTCAGTTAGATTTGCAAAAAGTCAAAGGGTGGTGAACACTATCTTGTAATACATACACGCTACTCCGCAGTGTGTGCTATAAAACTCAAGTTATTTTTAAGTCTTGGGAATGACTGCTTAGGTCATAAGCATCAAAGCAGACCTGTGAGTCACTTCTGCATGGTCACCCTTAGCATGCAAAAATAACTTGTTTACGCTGATGTTATATTATACCCCTGACATTGCTGCTCAGCTAGGTGGTTACCAAGGGCCTCTCTGAAAATAAATATGAATTACGAAGAAATGGGTCACTTTTTATCCCCTTGGTCAACACGCGGAGAAGAAATATAGGTCACTAAGATCCAAGTATAGCTATCAAATCAATCCTTGTGCTTTTCCACACGCCTCACTTCCACTAAAACGCAAACAACAACAAAACCCCCAATACAGGCTAGAAGCAGCAGACAAACTGTGCTCATTACCATGTTCTTTGTGTAATGGCCGTTCTTAAGGGTGTTTTTGGTAAATAATAGCTGAGGTAGATATAATTCCAAGCCACAGTTTAGTCGTGGATGGGGCCTTCCAGTTGTTGTTGTTGTTGGGCTCCAACTCCCATCAACACCCAGCCAGCATAGTCAATAGACAAGGATGATGGGAGTTGTAGTTCAACACTATCTGGAAGGCCACAGGCGCCCCCCTTCCTGCTTTAGTCCGAATGAATGTGAATTAACACTGGAAAGATTAGGGAAAGGAAGTCACTGGCGGAGGAAGGGGGTGCAGGGGGTGTCGTCCACCCTGGGTGTCATCCCTGAGGCGGGTGGCTTTGCCGCGCAGCCCCCCGGGATGCTCACCGCAGGCTGCCACACCCCTGTGCTCACCCCGCCACCCTTGTGGGACGCTCACCATGCCACCCCCGTGAGCGGTACGCCCTGCCCCCGGGTGCACCGCACGTGTGCCGCTCCAGGTGCTGGCAGCTAGCTCTGCCTCTAAAGGAAGTGTGTTCATTTCTGATTTAAAAAGCATGCTATAAGTGCCATGGGTAGTTTCTACCAACTATACATCCTGCTATCCCATACAGACATGTAGCATTTGCCCTATTTGTGTTTGGAGCAGGGGGCTTTTCGCCGGAACTCAGGTCCATCACCTCTCAGGTGAGTGCCATTGCCATTCTAAGAGAACGAAGAAGGTGTTCATGGTGACTTCCTACACCTTTTTCTAGAAATAAATAGCACTGGTTTGGAGCGTATGTGCTTGTCGTTGATAAGCGTGAAAGAATGAGGGACACTTTTCCAGCAGTTCTGAGTCTATGCTCCATTGTCCCACTGGAGCCATTTCTACATGACACACAAACAGAAAGAGTATATAAAACTGTGAAAATGATATATATGAGTTATTAACTTCCAAAGTTTAATAATCTCTTCAGGGGACTGGGCATTTGATTTTTTTTTTCTCAGTGCCCCCCCTTTTCTGCAGACTGAATTTATATAGAAAAATGGTTACAGCTGAAGACGTAGACAAATCACTTCAGCTAAATCACACATGGGTGGATGCAAAGTCTGCTACCAATAAAAATTAACTGATGGAGGAGGGTTGCAGAAATACAAAGGAGAAATAGCAGGGAAACTCTGAAGAAATATGCTGGCAAACAAATCTGACTCAACATGAAAAGAATATTGGGGGAAAATCTGACGGAGTGGAATAACAGGAAGCTTAGTCAGTTCTGGAAGAAACAAAAAATAAAGAGTGTGTTCTTTTGTGAGACAGAAGTAGGAAGGGAGACTACTGTACTTTAAACAAATCGGAGGGATTGGCAGCCACAGTGTTTGAAAAAAGAGATTATGAACTCAATGGGATGGTGACCATATTAAAGTGAAATGGGTATCTGGCTGGAATATGATATGAAACCACAGAGCCCAAAGAGTACAGCTGGTATAAACAAAAAAACAAAACTTGAGGAAGTCTGTCCATAAGAAAATAATAAATAAACTAGATGGACTGATCTCAACAGAAAAAAATTGCCCAAACCACTCTAAAAATCCACAATTAATCATTCAATCCATTTTTTTCTTCTTCTTCCTACTTCGTTCAATTTTCTAAAAGGACACAAGGAAGCGTTTGACAAAATTAAAATGTTTTGAAGCAGATCAAAATGCTAATCTAAATAAATACTTAACCTTTGATTAGCTTGCAACTGAGTGGGGGATGAGCTTATTTCTGTGGCAGTTACAAAATGCCACCCTCACAAACGTTAATAGGCATGGAAATAGAGAATCCCTTTCCAAAGATTAATCAGATATCAGTGAGATCTTAATTAATATCTCAATTCCTCCGGCATACAAGCTTCTATATATAGAAGGAAGTTAGTCTTCCAACAAAACGTGCTTCTAAATTATCTCATCTTTCTCAAATGGATCCATTGTGCCAGAGATGGGGAACCTGTGGTCCTCCTGGTGTTCCTGGACTCCAACTCCCATCAGCCTCAGCATGCATAGGCAATGGCCAGGGATGGTGACCACTGCCTATGCCTGTTCTCTACATGGGTTCTATGCTATGGGATTCCTTTCCAAGGGAAATACCTCCCTGCTGGTTTTCTCCAAACTGGTAGGAATGCCCTATTTAATTACGGTTTCCCCCCTGAAAGCTGAAGCTGACCACTGTATCCCACTTTGGGGGGGATGTTTGCTGTGGTCTTGCTTTTACCATGTGTTTAAAACAGCTTTTTAGGAGAATGCAAAGTGCCACAGAATGGATGGATGGGAAGGAATAGCTCTGGAGCACTTGAGGAAATTCATGCGTGGAACTTTGCATCTAGACCAATGGCAACACTGGTGGCAGGGCAAACAGCAAACAGCATTTCAGCATCAGTCATTAAAGGTGCAAAGATCAGTGCTCGTTAGGGCATAAAATACATAGAAACAGTTTATAGGAAATGGCAAGGGGCGGGGGAGACTTGGAGATGAGCTAATACATTAAAAATCTGACCCTCTTTGGTAAACAGGAGTTGGGAACATTTCAACAACCCAGAGCTAATGGCAGAAAGAAGTATAAAAATTTAAAACAAAACAAAAAAACACTGGAAAACAATGAAAGAAAGATCGAAACTGTATAATTAATGGGGGTTTGTTCCTTTATGGCTGCTGAGAAAATAACAGTAGGGCTTTAATGAAAGGAGGGGAGTTGATGGTCTTATCTAGGCTTGTGAGTGCTGAGTGAATTATATTTATTAATTGCTGTACATTGCCCATCAGAGACACTGAGGGTCCTAAGGGATGGACCCAGGTTATGGTCTAAAACTACACTGGGCCACCACCTTGCTGGAACTAAGCAAGTGTGGGTCTGGTTGACTGACTTCCTGGGAACCACATTCAGGCTGCCTGGGGTTCCATGACAGAAAAAACCCCGACAAGGTATAAAATACTGGGCTCTATTGCATCGCACCCTGAAGATTTCTCAGACTGTCTGTAGAAATGGTCTATCTGAGAGAATGGAGAGCAATGTGGTCAATGCCCTTAACAGGGGCAGGGGCAACACAGCCTATCATTCCGCCATCCGGTTCTCATTCAAAGTGGAAGCTAGAGATATTGCCAGGCTTGATCTCTGCATTATTTCCAGTACTCCACATAACTCAACATGTTTCAGGTGCTGGAGCATCAGAGGCCTAAATGATGCTTGAGATGAGCAACCTTAGTTTCATGCATCTCTGCCACATGCGATGGTAGGGATGAAAGAGGAGAACAGGATAATTTCTCACACAAAAATGAGATTAGTAGTACCTGAACATTTCGTCTCTTATCTCAAACTACTTCTTCTTATTGTAATGGAAGCTGGGGGCCATGGGTCATATCCAGGGGAGGGCAACTCATCTCTCCTCCATGGATGTGTATGCTGCTGCCACATCTATCTTGAATAAAAGTGTTTAAAGAGCTTTAAAGTGTGGACCTGTGCTTTGCAACACTGCACAAAAGGAATTCTGGATGACCCATTATCCACAGTGACATTTTTATTACACAAAAATGCATTGTGGGGGTGGGGAACATGTGACCTTCCAGGTGGACTACCACCATCCATCCAGGAGTTGCTATCCAGTGATAACATGTAGAGAGCCACAGATTGCCCGCCCCCCCCAAACGTACTGAATCTCGGTCCCTCTCCATGAGCAGAAAGAGTCCTTCCATACACTAGGTGGAGGAGAGAGAGAGAGAAAGGAACTTCTGGTTTATTCATAATTAGGCACTCCAGGCGTACAGATAACTTGCAGGAACCTTGTGACTGAGTAGTCAAGTTGCAAGCACTGCAAGGGAGAGACAGAGAGACAGGCAGGCAGACAAACACACACTATTGATAAGGGTGTGTGAGAGACGCTCATAGATTTGCTGCTCTTGTTCAGCTGTTAGAACGGAAATAATCCTTTCGTTTCGCTGGAAGTGTGGGCTATGCTGAAAAGTTGTCATTCACATGTAAACATCTAATACTCAGATTCAGTGAAGATTTATTACGAAATGCATAATGCTTGCTTTTCCTGGATTTTATTCCGAACACAGTATGTTTATACCGTAGGAGACACTGTCCAGACATTACACACTTTTTATAAGGTGCTGGGAATCTTTTGTTTACAGGAGGCATGTCCAACAGGTAGATCGTGATCTACCGGTAGATCACTGGACATCTGTGGTAGATCACCAGTAGATCACTGCTCCCCCCCCAAGAAGCTTATCAACTTTTGCTCCCCTAAAAAAGCTCAAAAACTTTGACCTGAACCCCCCATAAGGGGGTAGATCACTGCCAGTTTTTAACTCTGGGAATAGATCGCAGTCTCTTGGGAGTTGGCCATCCCTGCATACAGCAAAGGTGCCGGTGGCCTTGTGCACATGCGTTGTTTTATTGAACATTTGCATTTTATAAACTAACTGGTTACAAGTCTGGAGGTCTTTTTTACTTGTTTATTACATTCTGTTAATTTTTGTTAGCCATCTTGATTTTCTAAGAGAAAAGCAGGAGAGATTAGTTTAAAAAAAAAAAAAAACCAGACGAAGTGTATGCAATTTTTACTGTACCGTTAGCTGCCTTGAGTATAATATGGAGAATGACAGACTATAAAATGAAATAATGGCAACATACCCAATGCCCTAGGCATCTGACCTTCCAAGCAGTTATCTCAAAAGATATCTGTTTAGCTTCAATGACACAGTTCTGAAATAACTTTTTTTTTTTAACTGGGCTAAAAAAAACTCGGAACTGGATTTCCCATTGCATTCTGATGTCAGGATTTCCAAATCCTTTAAACCATAGTTTGTAGGATCAGAATTAAGCCAGCATACATAGGATTCAAACAAATAAGATCTAGGCATGGGCAGGATCAGAATCTCACATTCTCAGATCAACTTACTTATTTAATTTTAATGTAATAGGGTTAATCCTGTTTTTGTTGCCGATTTGTAATACTGAGTGGGTTTCATTCAGCTAATTACCCTGGCTCTCTGCCTAACATAAGGTGCAAAATATCACTCAAATAACTTTTTCAAAGAAGTCTCTCTTTTTTTTACTTTATAGGCTAACAAACTGTGCAAATAATTATGTTTTATACACAATCCCACTGGTGACCCCCATACATTCCTGCGGGCATTCAGCCGAGACTCCAGGCAACTAAGACTTCTTAGTGACTTAATACAGGACTAT